>NC_141158.1:65737884-66042307 GCF_053477565.2 Lygodium microphyllum
CGAGACTGGAGAAGCTAGATCAGCCGTGTTGGCACCAGGATTATTATTATCATCACCCTCCACCCTATATGGATCCTCATGTATGCGATTTAATACTAGGAAGAGTGGGTAGTAACCCTCTAGACGGAGTACTTGAAGGCAGCAAGAACAGAAGGCACGTAAACAGGAATATGCTTTTGTTGTACAGCCAGGAGACAGTGAGGAAAGAGAACATTATGGTTTTTTGCCAATCTGAGGCATCATTGCGTAGAACGCGGTTGAGAAGTAGGAACTCCTTGAGGAAGTAATATCATAGAAGTCGCAATAGACAGAAGATAGAGATTGTGCAGACGAGAGGCTTAGAGACATCCATAAATTTTTGATAAGGCTGCGTTTGTGAAGACGAATGCCACGAGGACATGCCGTGGGGTGGTGCAGGAAATCGACGCCAGGAAATTGACGCCATGGATGGCCACTAATAGCTCACGTTGAGTTTGTTTGGATAAGGCTTATTAAGCCTTAAACACTAAGGCTTATACTAAGCTTACACTTGTTTAGTGTTCACATTGGAACTTGAAGAAACTGGGTATTTCGTTGAGCTTCTTTCACATTGGAAGGAAGGACATGAACTGGTTATTGCCCAAACCGGTTCATAGTCAATCAATTCATACTGCAGAGAAGAAGAACTAGTTGATTTGAAGACCGAAAAAAGGCAGTTTCTATGCAACTTACGGGAGGCTATTTGGAGGCCGATTTTTTCTCAAAAAATTCTGGAAAATTTTTTGTAGCTTCAACTTGACAAGTACTTTCAGGCTGGGATAAAAAATTGCAAGAAAAGTGGTCAATTTTAGACCCGTGTTTTGATGCATTTTGGGTAATACCGACATTGTGTGGGATCCGATTTGGATGTTTCTTGTTGCAAACTAGTTGTATGACATGTTGGCATCATGGATGGATTCATATGATAGTTTTTGGATACATGTATGATAGTCATATTTCTAGAAGCTATTTTTACATGCGTTTTTGGGCTATTTTTTATGCTTTTTGGTCTCGGATTGGACTATTGATGTTCCGAATCGAGGCATGTTGCTGATTATCATTTGTGGAAAGTTTGTATTGTTGGTTTTTCTGAATTTGCAATAACCATAATGTCTGACACGGCACAGATCACTCAAATTGTGGAAGACAAATTGACCAAAGACAATTATAGTGTTTGGTCTTATAGAATGGAGAATTTTTTTATGGGGGTAGAGGTCTATGGGACCTCATAACAAGTGATGATGAATGTCCAAAAGTTCCTGAACATCCAACTAAAGAGCAAAAGAAAGCTTATAAAGATTGGACATGGAAGAACATGAAGGTTTTGCATTGGATCTCCATATGTATTTCTGAAGCCTTGACTCCTCATATAAAAAAGGAAAGTACTTGTAAGGAGGCATGGGAAATCATAGAAAAAATGTATGGAACATGTATAGAGGCTTGTAAGATACAACTCAAGCAGAGATTACATGGTGCATGGAGAGGTAATCGTAGTATCAGTGCTATGTAGCAGAAATCAAGCAAATTGCAAAAGACCTCGCATCCATTAATGCACCTGTTGATGATGATGATTTAGTGTCAGTGACACTAAATGGACTTGGACCAACTTTCAAATATTTGGACACCTCTATTTCAATTAGAGGAGGCTCTATGCCTGACTTTGAGGAGCTTGTTGGATTGCTCCTTATAGAAGAAATCAAGTTGGGATTGAATGCATCTAATAGTGGCCAAAATGCAGGTGGAGACAATGTTTTCTATCACCAGAGAGGTCGTGGCAGCTCATCTAGAGCTAGAGGCTCTTCACTTGGTCATGGTAATTTTGGTTTTTCTCGTGGAAGAGGTAACTTTGGTTGTGGTGACTCCATGCATAGAGGTAGGGGGAGATCTTTCCCTAGAGGTAGAGGACAGTCTTGTCCTTCACAGAGAGATGGCACTTGTCATTATTGTGGGCAGTTTGGTCATTTGAAAAGGGATTGTTATCATAAATAGAATGCCATGTCTAGGGGTCATGGAAGGACCCAATATGGCCACTATGCAAGCACTTATGGTGGTACAGATTATGGACCTAGAGGTCACCTATTTGCTATGGAGCATGTGCTTGGGAGCATGACTCACCCTCTTCGTGAGAATGGCTGGTTTTTGGATATAGGACCTACAAACCACATGACTCATTATGCTGAGTGGTTTAATAGTAAGGAGCAGATGCACAATGATGAATATGTTGCCATTAATGATGATACTTTACATAAAAGTACTCATATTGGTAGTGTCCCACTTGTTACTAAAGGTGGGATTAAGAATAAGCTAGGTGAGGTACTTTATGTGTCCACAATAACTAAGAACTTAGCATCAGTTGGTCAAATGACAAATCGAGGATTGCAAGTGAGAAGTTTGGATGTTTCATTGAGGAGTTTCATAATGGAAGACCTAGCAGGGTGATTGCTCATGGTAGAAAGAAAGGGAGATTATTTGCTTTGGATGCAAGTACTCTAGTAATTCAAAACTCTATGTATGTTGAGAAAGGACATGGGCAAGATAAGGATGTGGAACTATGGCATAGAAGGATTGGTCATGTCAATTTGCAAAGATTGAAGGAAATGCAATCAAGACAGATAGTTCGTGGTCTACCGCATTTTGGATATATGAATTTTGATCATGTATGTGAGACTTGTCAATTTGGCAGAAGCAGTCCAGATTACCATTCCCAAAGAGAGGGAGAATAAGTAGCTATCCTTTGGAAATGGTACACTCAGATATTTGGGGTCCATGTCAAAATGTTTCTATGAGTGGAAAATGTAGATTCTATATCACCTTCATTGATGATTTTAGCATAATGACTTGGATGTACTTTATGCAACATAAAAGTGAAGCATTTGAAAAGTTCTTGGAATTTATGGTTGAAAAGATATTTGGATGCTACATAAAATGTTTGAGGTCAAATAATGGTGGAGAGTACATGTCATATGAGTTTTGTGACTTCTTTTGAGAGATCATGGTATCAAAAGGCAATTGACATGCAAGTACACACCTAAGCAAAATGGTGTGGCTGAAAGGAAGAATTGGATTATTGCAGAGGTTACAAGGGCAATGATGAACCAAATGAACATGCCCTCATATTGGGTAGAAGCAGTGCATATTGCAGTTCACATTATGAACAGAACACCTACATCCTTGACTCATAATATGCCACCATATGAGAAATTGTATGGCAGGACACCCACTGTTGCATACCTTAGAGTCTTTGGATGTGTTTGTTATGTTCATGTTCTGGATGATTTGAGAAAGAAGATGGAACCAAAGGCTCTAAAATGAATTTTCCTTGGATATCCTAATGAGAAGAAGGGATACAAATGCTATGATCCAGTGAGTAAGGAAGTATACATAAGTAGGGATGTCACATTTAGTGAATATGAATCATGGTACAAGCCCAAAATTGTAGTGGATGTTGATTCCTATGAAAGCAATGATGATGATGGCTATGGAAGGAAAATTTCAGCAAACAACGAGGCTGAAAATCAGCATGTGGAAGATGCTTGAGGACCTCAAGAGAATGTGGAAAGCAGTGGCAATTACAGTCCATGGAGTGATAGATTGAGAAATGCACAAAGGAGTGCAAAAGTTGTGAAAGGAAAGAGGCCTATGGTTGAAAGTTCAAAAGATGAATGATCTATAGATGATGAGTATGACATTCTGCATGTTAAAACACCTGGCACTAGAAGTGCAGGAAAGTATGTTCCACCACACGCTAAATCAGTTGAGACACATGGTAGTGCACCTCAATTCAGAAGTTTAGAAAGGGTAAGGTATCTGATTGATAGATTGACTTATAATGGGTTCATGAAGATGCATTATGCATACATGGTTTCTTATGTACAACATGTGGAGCCTAGCTACTTTAAAGAAGTAGTAGAGAGCAAAGAGTGGAGACAAGCAATGGATGAAGAGATGGATGCACTAAGGAAAAACAAGACTTGGGATTTGGTAAAATTACCTCATGGCAAGAAATCCATTGGATGTAAATGGGTTTATAAGGCAAAATTTTGGATGGTTCCCTTGAGAGGTATAAAGCAAGGCTGGTTGCAAAAGATACGCACAAACTTATGGTTTGGACTATGAAGAAACATTCAGTCCAGTAGCTAAAATGATGACGGTGAGATCGGTGATTGCTTTGTCTTCTATCTATGGTTGGAAGCTTTATCAAATGGATGTGAAAAATGCATTTTTGAATGGCAACTTAGAAGAAGAAGTGTACCTGGATCAGCCAAAGGACTATGTAGATCCAAAATACCCACATTATGTATGTAGGTTGAAGAAGGCTTTATATGGATTGAAGCAAGCACCAAGAGCATGGTGTGATAGAACCAACAAATTCTTATGCAGTATGGGATTTCAACAGAGCAAAGACGATTATTCACTTTATGTGAGGCATATAGAAGATGGTATGGTTGTTGTTGTCATCTATGTTGATGACCTCATTATTACAGGTACACTTGAGAAGGACATTATTGAAGTCAAGCATGGGTTACATAAAGAGTTTGATATAAAGGACCTTGGTTTGTTGAGATACTTCTTGCGTATTGAGGTTATTGACACACCTCATGTTATATGGCTGATACAAAGGCAATATGCATTGGATATGTTGGAAAAATATGGCATGACAGGATGCAAACCGGTTGATACACCATTGGATCAAAATGTTAAGTTGATGGATGATGGATCTTATGTTGAGGATGTCACCATGTTCAGAAAGATGGTTGGTAGTCTTATCTAATTGACCATTACAAGACTAGACTTGAGTTATGATGTTGGATTGATAAGTCAGTTTATGTAGAAATTATGCAAATCACATTTGGATGTAGTGAGAAGAGTTCTTAGGTATGTGAAGAAGACAGCTGGATATGGCTTGTTTTATGAAAAAGGAATCAAGCCTACATTGTTTGGATACTCAGATGCAGATTGGGCAGGTAGCTCTATGGATAGAAGATCTGCTAGCGGCTGTGCATTTTCATTTGGTTCAAGACATGATAAGTTGGAGCAGTAAGAAGCAACCTACAGTTTCTCTATCAAGCACTGAAGTAGAGTATAGAGGCATTGCATTGGCAGGATGTGAGCAGACATGGCTGAGATTGCTCCTATATGACATGGGGATAGAGATTGATGGTGTATTGTGACAATGTTAGTAGCATTATGTTGGCAAAGAACCCAGTCTACCATGAAAGGAAAAAACACATAGAAGTGCACTATCACTTCATTAGAGAAAGTGTCATTGATGGAGAGATTGACTTGATCCATGTGAAAACAAATGACCAAGTTGTTGATATCTTTACCAAAGCATTAGGTAAAGATAAGTTTGAGTACTTCAGGAGTGCACTTGGAGTCTTATGTGTGCAAGCTCATTCTGAGCTTGAGGGGAAGTGTTGATAAATATGACATATCCTAAGCCATATCTTATGGATGTATGTATCTAAAGTAGAAGCATATGTAAAGTGTCCTTAAGTTGGGGGTATCTATCTGTGGAGAATACCACTTGTTGTAGATAGGATCAATGAAAGGAGGAGGAGAAGAAGAAGATGAACATGGAAAATGATTGAGCTTCCATAACCCATGCTGTCTACTCTCCGTTGCACATCTCTCCCCCTATTTTCTCACTGGCGATGAAGAACCCCTTGTTATGCTATTAGATCGCGAAGGACCACTCTCTATGGTGGTGAACGGAGGACCACTCGAGAAGCTCTTTTGTAATATGTTTTCTTCTCAAAGAAAAAGATAAGAGAATTTCAATTAGTTTGAACTTATAAGCTTAATAAAATCTTAAGAAGGAGCTAAGGTTCCAAAATTCAATCGTCTGCAGTGGGCGGCAGAAGGATGTATTGCACATCGTCAACGTCATCTAGGATATGCCATCATCTTGTCGCAAAAATTTAGAATGGTTCAAAGCTTTTTCTTTAAAGCTTAAGATTATTAAGCTTTCCAAAAGCTTTAAAATCTCAATCTTTAATCTCCTCCATAGTGGTTGTTCACATTGAACTAATCCCGAACCCGCTTTTGTAACTCCAACAAGCCCATGCACTCTGACAGAGACAGTTTCCAACAAGAAAAGTGACATGCACAGTCTATTTCCCACTTGAAAGAAGAACTTTATCAATTTCCATACCCGTAAAAAGAAGGAATATCACAAAAAGCCATTATTAAAAAAGAAGAAGAAGAAAGCCTTGTAGACCCAACCTTGAGCTACGCTCATCTTGCTCACAAGATTTCGAGTGTGTGAGGTTATTTGAAATTTTGCAAGGTGTCTGATCAAAATATGGAAGATTTTATGGCCAAAGGTGATTATGATGTAGCTTGAAGAGGAACGAAAAGCACATCAAACTTTGCAAGCTCAACTGGCTACTCTTCAACGATCTACTGTCGATCACAAGATGGATCGCTGTCAAAGAGTTTACTGTCCATGATATAAACCATGGGATTCTTATAAGCACAGAAGAGATTCACTGGAAGTTGTATGAGATATTTGCATACAAAATTCAGGCATTATTATCCAATATCTACCTTAGTTATACAAGTTCTTTTATATTTAGCATATAATTTGTAGATATACTATATACATTTATGAAAAATAAGTCTATGGGAACCTATAACTTGGACATCTGGAAGTAATTGACAGTCTGTTGGATAAATCACATTAATTCAGTCACAAAAATATGGACAAAACCCAAAAATATTGCCAAAAACTGTCAAAAAGTCCACTAGGTCCACACGGGACCAAAAGTAACTGACTAAGGTGACCAGCAGGTGACCTAGGCTAGTCAAAAAGTGACCAAGGTTGGAGCAGAGAGCAGCCCGCGTTTTTCGGCGCAAAATGTGGGCTGCTCTGCTTGAGGGAAATTGGGAGGAAGATGGAGCTGAGATGCATGGAATGGAATGGAGCCGTCTTGTGCCCAAGTACTTGATGACTTTGGGGCAAGCAAAGGGTGAGGATGTTGAAGACTTATAGACTTTTACGGGCTAGAATAACCAGTCATAAACAGGGCAGCCCACTATTTTGATCCATTTTTATGAGCAAACATGGGTTTTTTATGGTTATTATAGAAGAAAATGACCTCTTTTCTTCAGGACATTGTTCATAGATGATCAAGAGTGCTTCTTCTTGAGTTTATGCACTCATTTTGAATTTGTTTATGGGCTGGAATTTTCTATTTTAAAACAAGACTGAAGCTAAAAATATTCTTTTCTCATTCATTTCATGTATCTTTGGCCCAAATCTTGGATGTATTTGATTCTAGCTTCAATATACTTGACCCAAAGGATTGAAATCCATCTTTGTACATGAAATAAATGCCATTAGAGCTTGCTTTTGACATTCATAAATGAATTGAAAATCTAAAAATATCCTTTATGAAATGATGTATGCATCCTGAAGTATTTGATGTAATCAAGTTAGTCTTATTCCTTCTGTCATGAATGCTAAATACAATGTGAGAAGGCTTGAATTCCTCTTCCGTACCTAAATTGTTTCTAATCCCTGAATCTTATTTAAACCCAATCCATTATTCCATTCTGAATATTGTATCCCAAACTCTTCTTCTACACAAAAAGCCCCAGTGGTAGACCTTCAACTCCTAATGCGACGACAATGGTGAACCCGACGTGAAGGTCCGCTGCAGAAGAAGAAGTCCAATGGGAGAATCATCAAGCTCGGGAGGAGATGCTTTGCAACAGTTGGTTCGTCTAATGCAAGAGAGCCAAGAACAACATTTCCAATTTCGATAGCAGTTGCAATTGCAACAACAACGGAGACAAGAAGAAGAACGGATTGATGCTACTGCCATTAAGGCCTTAGAAGTAGTTGGGCATGAGCTCAAGCAATTTAATGGGCAAAATGTGTCCTCTTTTATCCATCTCTACACTGACAAGATGATCTTCTTTGGAGTTCCTCAACATGCCTGGAGCCGTTACTTTGCCCGCCTGGCTGTGCATGGCCTCTAGGACCGAATTCATGGTCTTTCCCAAAAAGATACTGGATGGACTGTGTTCAAAAAGGCTATTCGAGAAGAATTTTTCCTTGAAGATTCTGGCCTTATGACAAAGAAAATCTTCACCGAATGGGTTGAGAGGCCCAATAAGGGTCTAACTACTACTGCTCTTCATCGAGAGTTTGAAAGCAAATTTTCCCAACTAGATCCTGATGACCAACAAGGTATGGAAAGTCAAAAGATTGAGTTATTTTTAAAAGCTGCAGATTCTTCTCTTCAGGAGAAATTGACTGACCGACTTGAAGATCCAACTTTCAGGTCTATTTTATGGGCTGAATTATAATGATACAATGGATGAAATTTATACAGCCGTTCATGCAGAAAATCAAGCTGAAAATCAGTCCATACAGGTATGTACATTGGATATGTATGACATAATTCAAGAATTTGCAGATTATAAAGCCTTTAGACAGCCAAACAAGGATGAAGCAAGAGTAGAAACAAAATATAAAACAGTTGATAAGAAGGTCAAGTCGGTAGCTACTCCTCTACCACCTAAAAGCGAAGGATTGGCAGAAAGGGTATCCAAACAACCAAAGCTTCGTGATCCTAAAGATATTGGCCATCAATTTACAACTGAAAGTCTACAAAAGCTGAAAATTGGTGAAGACTCTTTCCTCTTGCCGGCTGAAAAACAAATTTTCATGCAGATATTAAAGAACCATGATAAAGCCTTTTCATTTTAGCCGCATGAAATCGGCTGTGTGGATCCAAGCATTGTGGCTCCAATGGTAATTTTTACGGTCCCACATGTGCCTTGGAATCTTAAACCAATCCCGGTTCCAAGGGCTCATTTGCCTAAGTTATTGGAACTTTTAAATGAAAAGATAAAAATGCGAATATTGGAGCCATCTTTAGCTCCATATTCCAACCGATGGTTTATCGTACCTAAGAAGAATGGATCTTTATGATTCATTCAAGATTTGCAACCCGTTAATAAAGTCACTATTAGAAATGTTGGATCAGGACTAATTGTGGATGAGTTTGCTGAAGCTTTTTCAGGAAGGGCAATCTATTCCATGGGAGACTTATATTCAGGCTACAACCAATTTCAGCTTGCTTTGGAAAGCCGTGACATTACTACAATGAAGATGCCTCTTGGCCTAGTCCGCATGTGTACTCTACCTCAAGGGGCTACAAATTCAGTAGCTCACATGATGAATGCCATGCATAAAGTATTGAGGGATTATATTCCTCAATTGACTCTTCCTTTCCTTGATGATGTTCCAATTAAAGGATGTGAAGTTCATGAGAAAAATGAAGAACTCAATGAACTTGGATGTCGAAAGTTTATTTTTGATCATATTAATGATTGTGCTCAAATCCTGTCTAAATTAGAAGAAGCTCATCTTACTCTTTCAGGAGCTAAATCTATTTTTGGAGTTGAAGAAGTCCTTGTGGTCGGTCATATGTGTGGTCCATATGGCCGAAAGCCTTCTCCATCTAAAATAAATGCAATCAGCAAGATGCAAGAAGAATGTACAAATGTTTCAGAAGTGAGAACATTTCTTGGTGCATGTGTCTTCTACCTTATTTGGATACCACATTTTTCTCATGTTGCTGAAAGTCTTTATCAGTTCCTAAGAAAGGGCCAAAGGTTTCTATGGAAAAAAGAACACACTCAGGCTATTCGGAAACTCAAGAAAATTCTGACTTCAGCTCCCACCTTAAAGAAAGCCAACTACTCTAATGGACAACCCATTATACTCACAGTGGACACAAGTCCTATTGGAATAGGATGGGCAGTTGGTCAAGACAACCTTGAAGGCAACATATATGTGATCCGCTTTGGAGCAAAGGTTCTTAATGAACGACTAAGAAGGTATGCTCAAATTAAAAGAGAGCTTTGGGGAGTAGTAACTGCATTAAAATGTGACAGGGAGTACTTCATGGGTGCACA
Source organism: Lygodium microphyllum (assembly GCF_053477565.2). Taxonomy (NCBI): domain Eukaryota; kingdom Viridiplantae; phylum Streptophyta; class Polypodiopsida; order Schizaeales; family Lygodiaceae; genus Lygodium; species Lygodium microphyllum. The sequence continues at coordinate 65,747,836 of NC_141158.1, forward strand.
TGTTATAGTTGAGACAGATTGCCTACCATTCTTGGGCATGATAGCCAATTGTTCCACTCCTGACATAGCCATGCTAAGATGGATAGCCTATATTAAATCCTTAAATCCTGATTTGAAACATATTGCAGGTAAAGATAATCTAGTTGCTGACATGATTTCACGTGCCAGATATATGGATGAAGAAGAATCAGAGTTTATAAATGAAGTTGTTAATGCAGGTACAATAAAAATTACAGCAAGAACAACAGGTTCAGCTGCAAATACAACTTTTACATCAGCAAGTATGGATGAATCAACTAAAGAAGGACAATGGACAGCTAGAAAACAACATATACCATGCTTTATTATGGTTTATTCACACTTTAAAGAAGAATATTATGCAGATGATTGGTTAAAAATTGGCCAATTTTTGAGTACTATGACAAAGAAGGAAGAATGGACTCATGAAGAGTTCAAGAGGATTAAGAGAAAAGCCTATGGTTTTTTTCTTAAAGATGGCTACCTTTGGAGGCATGCAAAAAAGAAAGGAAGAGCGCCTGTTCGTGTCCTAGGTGACAAAAAGACACAAAAATAGGTTATGCAAGAATTCCATGAAAGCCTATTGGCTGGTCATAGAGGCATATGGGGTACTTTTGCCAAAATAAAAGAAAAATTTCGGTGGCAAGACATGTATAAAGACATTGAGCAATTTGTTGAGTCTTGTCATGCTTGTCAAATGTATTCTATGGTAAAGCATAGAGATGGGATTCAGCCTACCTATCCTTTATCTATTCACTATAGATGGGTTATTGATTTAGTAACCATGCCTACAGGAATTTGGAACATGAGATATCTAGTACTTGCTAGAGAAGATCTCACAAATCAAGTGGAAGAAAAGGCCTTGACAATAAAGTCCACACATGCTGTTTGTAGATTTTTACTTGAAGAAGTATTTTGCAGGTATGGATGTGTTGCTAAAGTAACTGCAGATAGAGGAGAATTGGATGCCGATGAAGCTCGCCATTTCTTTGCTCAATTGGGGATTAAGCTATCTCTTACTTCAGGCTACAACCCTGAAGGCAATGGTAAGAGTGAAAGAGGTCATCAACCAATTCTTAAAGCTTTAGCTAAATCATGCAAAGGAAAGTTGAGGGAATGGCCTAAAATGCTACCATTCGCATTATGGGCTGATAGAACAACCGATAGTGCAGTAACAGGATATATGCCAGCTGAACTCATGTATGGACAGCCACCTATTATGCCTATTGAGGAATCCATTGTGACATGGAGTATCTTGCTTGGGGATGAAGGCTCTCCAGTCAGTCTATCATCGTCCTTCAGCGACCATAGCATTTCATTGTTTGGTTCCACCATTGGTAGCCATTATGAAATATGCACTAGCGCCTCAGACACCAACCAACCTTCAGCCATGCTACCTTCTAGCCGAGCTTGTTCTCGCATAAAGCCTTTCAAGGTTTTCATGAAGCACTCCAAGAAGAACATCCATCGCATATGGACAGGTCCAGCAATCTCCACTTCATCCACAAGATGCACAAGAAGGTGTATTTGTATCGTGAGCATGCTGGTGGGTAGGTATTTCTCAAAGAGACACACCGTCTCCACTGCTCCCTGCCTCACGGATTCAATAGAGGATGTCTTAATCTCCTTCTGTGAGATCCATTGCACCAAAGACGACAACCTGTAAATGGCCCTGCGTATTTTTGGAGTAAGACATCTAGTGATCGCGATCGGTAGTACAAACTACCACAAATGAGAAAGCATTATGAATAATGGCTACATTCCAAATAGCAAAATGCCCACGCTAATTACAATCCATTCGCAGTACAAACCTGACATATCTTATGCCAGTCATGGGATTTTAGCCCTGATAATTGGTTGTCTTTAGAAAATGCGGACTTGAGAGAACGCATCATACCCGTCGGAGTGCAGATAGACTTGATTACTTACTTCACAATGCGCTCTTCTTTAGTGAACAAAACCCAAGGAGTGCGAGGAAGCTACACACGACCATCAGCACTCGACTGCGGCCAAAGCGCCTCCATCTTACCTACCTCCTTCAAATCCATTCGTGCCCCTATAGTGTCTCTCTTTCCTGTGATGTGGTCCCATAACAAGCTACCCACATTCTTGAAAATATGCATGGGATCCAACAAGTGGTTGACCTGTAAGTGGGTCCAATTTGGCAACTCGTAGAAAACTGAGAACCGCCGCATTCCATTTGGATGTGATTCCACGTGGACCATTTTCAGCTCGTACTAGCTTGCGGCGTTCGTACGTGTTGGAGGTCGTCCAAGGAAACATTCCCTAAGTTCATGATCCTCCGGCAAGAAAGCAGCGTGTCCTTGATATACCATCTTCTTCATGGTTCGTGACCTTTGGGAGTCTAACTGTGGCCCGCACAATGGACATGCATGATAACGTGAGGTAACCAGACCTGTTCCAGCACCACGACCTAGTGAATACTTGGTTGAATGAGATAAAATATAGATATTACTAGCGAAGAGAACGGAGGCTTGCTCACCTGAGCACTCTCCCAATCCCGGAAAGTCATGCATCGTCCACATGAGAATGGCTCGAATATTGGCTGACCACCAACCATCGCACCTGCTCATATCTTGCACAGTGACCCCCTCCTCCCACAAAATCTTAAGCTCATCGACTAATGGATGAAGATACATGTTCATATTTTTTACTTTATAGCGGCGTGGGACGAGCAAGCTAAGGATGAGATGTCCTTTCTTCGTAGAAAGCCATGGAGGGATATTGTAGTTGACAAGGACTATAGGCCACACACTGTAAGAAGTTGAGTGCAGACCGAATGGGTTCATGGCATCCATTGCAAGACCGAGTCAAAGATTCCTTGGCTCTCAGGCAAAGCTTGGGAAGGTTGAGTCAATGTGGCTCCATGTGCGCGAATCCGCTGATATTCGTTGAACTCCATCCGTGGACCTATTCTACGCATGCCACATTGTCAAGCTTGCCATGCCGAACATACAAAACATGTGGTTTATGCGGGGGATGAGCGGAAAGTGTCTGAGAACTTTTTGAGGGATGGTTTTTCCTTGCAAGTCCTGTCGATACCTGTGAGCACCACACTTTGGACATATCTCCATAGTCTCGTATTCTCCTCGAAACAGTATGCAATCGTTGATACATGCATGGATGTTATTGTAGTCCATGCCAAGCTTCCGTAAAACATGTCGTGCATCATCACGAGACTCAGGCATGGTATTTGTAGATGGTAATATATGATATTTCAATAACCTGAAAAAAATCATAAAACACCTTGAAAAAGCACGAATATTTGTAATAATAGTGCCGAAAAAAAAAATCAATGAAGCGTATGTACAAGGTACTTGAACAACTCGGTCACACTCATATCGCTTCACCCGTATTTTGCTTGCACACTTAAGAGTGCAAGCAGTGTCTTCAGTCGAGATACTTGGCACCCATCATATAATGGTATGGATGCCTTCTCTCTAAGAGGATCAGAAGTCTTGATATCCATGGGAATCAATGCATCGATCATTGCCTCCATCTCAGGCTCTAAAATTGTAGGTAGGTCTGAAAGGTTTCCTGTCTCCTCTCGCATTGACGGTATAGATTGGCCTTGCGAGTGGTGGATTGGCTCCTGCACTCCATCCATTGCACGCCCACGTACTCTTCTAATTGGCTACAAAGGGTGCACTCCCCCTTGGGACGAGACATCACCTCCCTGGATAGAAAATTTGCCAGCAAGACCCAATCTTATTGTATATGGTATTCAATTAGCTTGCAAGTACAATGCATGATTGATATTAACTTCAAATTACCGTTTGCTGAAAATCCGCAATCGCTTGATCAATGATCTCAGATTTAAACTCGCCAAATCATCGTACGTATTCTATAGACAATTGGTGTTTTCATCTAATTGCCAACTTGCATTGAGAGCAAGGACATGGGACACGCTGATTAAGATACGCCTCGCAATCTTGAACAACAGGACCTTCTTCGTTTTCCATTTTGTCTACGTTACAATAAACAATTTGTTTTTGTTATCATTCTTTTCTTTTCTTAGATTGTTATCCTCTCCTTCCATCTCTCTCTTTTTCTATGACCTAGCATATAGTATCATAGAACACTAGTATTTAGTACCTAGTACTTAGTACCTAGCACATAATATTTCGTTTTCTCTCTTCCTCTCCCTCTCTGACATAATATTTCGTTTTCTCTCTTCCTCTCTCTCTCTCATTTCATTTTTCTCTCTCCTCTCCCTCTCTCATTTCCTCTCCCTCCCTCCTCCTCGTCCTCACCCTCTCTTTCTCTCTTTCCCTATTAGGTTTAATGATAATTCTCTTTCTCTCTCTCCTCTCTCTCTCTCTCTCTCATTTCTTTTTCTCTCTCCTCTCCCTCTCATTCCTCTCCCTCCCTCTCTCTTTTTCTCTCTTCTCTCTCTCTCATTCCTCTCCCTCCCTTGCCCTCTCTCATTTCCTTTTTCTCTCTCCTCTCCCTCTCTCATTTTCTCTCCCTCCCTCGCCCTCACCCTCTCTTTCTCTCTTTCCCTATTAGGTATAATGGTTTTTCTCTCTTTTTCTCTCTCCTCTCTCTCTCTCTCTCTCTCTCTTTTTCTCTCTCCTCTCTCTCTCTCTCTTTCTCTCTCCTCTTCCTCTCTCATTTTGTTTTCTCTCTTCCTCTCCCTCTCTCATTTCCTCTCCTTCCCTCGCCCTCACCCTCTCTTTCTATCTCTCTTTCCCTATTAGGTTTAATAATTTTTATCTATTTTTCTCTCTCCTCTCTCTCTCTCTCTTATTTTTTCTTCTCTCTCCTCTTCCTCTCTCATTTACCTTTCTCTCTTTCTCTCCCTCTCTCATTTCCTGTCCCTTCTTCACCCTGACCCTCTCTTTTTCTCTTTCTCTATTATTTTTAATAATTTTTTCTCTTTTTCTCTCTCCTCTCCCTCTCTCATTTTTTTCTCTCTTCCTCTCCCTCTCTCATTTTCTTTCCCTCCCTTGCCCTCGCCCTCACCCTCACCCATACCCTCTCTTGCTCTATTTGCCTATTATGTTTAATATCTTATCTCTTTTTCTCTCTCCTCTCATTCTCTCTTTTTTTCTCTCTCCTCTCCCTCTTATTTCCTTTTGCTCTCTTCCTCTCCTTCTCTCATTTCTTCTCCATCCCTCTCCCTCTCTCATTTCCCTACGATGTTTTCATCTCTCCCCCCTCTCCCTCTCCCTCTCTCTCTCCCTCTCCCTCTCTCCCTCTCTCATTCCCTCTCTCTCTCTCTCTCTCTCTCTCCCTCTCTCATTTTCTCTCTCTTCCTCCCTCTCCCTCTCTCATTTCCTCTTCCCCTCCCTCTCCCTCTCTTTAATTTCCCTCTCTTTTTCCCTCTCCCTCTTCCTCATTTCTTCTCCCTTTCTCATTACATACAAATTATACAAAAAATAAATAAAAAAGAGAGAGAATACACTCTCCCTCTCTCATTCCCTCTCTCTCTTCCTCTCTTTCTCTCTCATTTCCTCCTCCTCCCTCTCCCTCTCTTTAATTTCACTCTCTTTCTCCCTCTCCCTCTCCCTCATTTCTTCTCCCTCTCACATTATATACAAATTATACAAAAATTAAATAAATAAGAGAGAGAATACACTCTCACTCTCTCTCATTCTCTCATTTCATCCCCCTCCCTCTTTCATTTCCTCCCTCTCACTCTCCCTTCCTCTCCCTCTCCCTCCCTCTCCCTCCCTCCCCCTCTCTTTCTCTCTCATTTCCTCTCCCTCTCTCAATATATATACACAAATTATAAAAGCAAAAGGGAGAGGGAGAGAGAGAATGCACTCTCCCTCCCTCTCCCTCTCTCATTTCCTCCCCATCCCTCTCCCTCTCCCTCTCCCTCTCTTTCTCTTTCTCTTTTCCTCCCCTCTCCCTCTCCCTCTCCCTCTCTTTCTCTTTATCTTTCTCTCCCTCTCTCTCCCTCTCTCTCATTCTCTCATTTCATCCCCCTCCCTCTTCCATTTCCTCCCTCTCCCTCCCTCTCGCTCTCCCTCTCCCTCTCCCTCTCCCTCTCTTTCTCTCTCATTTCCTCTCCCTCTCTCAATATATATACACAAATTATAAAAGCAAAAGGGAGAGGGAGAGAGAGAATGCACTCTCCCTCCCTCTCCCTCTCTCATTTCCTCCCTCTCCCTCTCCCTCTCCCTCTCTTTCTCTTTCTCTCCCTCTCTTATTTCCTCCCCCTCCCTCTCCCTCTCTTTCTCTTTCTCTTTCTCTTTCTCTTTCTCTTTCTCTCCCTCTCTCTTTCTCTTTCTCTCCCTCCCTCTCCCTCAAGGGTTTGGCGGCTCCTCTTCGCAATGAAGGCTCCTCCTCTCCTTCGCGAACGACAGCGGTGGCCGTGGCAAGCCTTCTTCCTCTCCCTCTCTCACAACGGTCGCTCTCTCTCTCTCTCTCGCTCTCCCTCTCAAAACGATTGACGAAAATGCGCAAAATGAATCCGCGCTCGGTTTCGGCCTGTTTTTTTTCCCTGTGGGGCGTCGCTATTTGCGTCGCAAATGCGACGCAGATAGTGACACAAATAGCGATGCAAATAGCGACGCCGCTACCTGCGTACCTACCCGCCATCACTATAGGTTTAAATCCTTGTAGTGCATGGAATGCACACCTTTGATAATTTTCCATTTCTTAGTCACACATAGGCTAAATGTGCATTAAGAAAAGGTAGCAAATCATACTTAGTATGGGTGAATGAAATTGAAGCTAAGGAAAATCAAATGCATCCTAGGCACGCACAATTTCTTTCACAATTTAAAGATTTTTTTGCTGCTGACTTACCATTTGGTTTACCACCTAAGATCATAAAATAGATTTAATTCATGGTTCTCAACCACCATGTAAAGTATCATATAGACACAATCAAATCGAACAGAAAGAAATCCAAGCCCAAGTTGAAGAATTGTTAACGTGAGGACTCATTAGGCCTAGTAGTTCTTCTTTTGATGCACCTATCTTGTTAGTCAATAAGAAAAATACTACCTATAGGATGTGCATTGATTATCATGCCCTAAACAAGATCACTATCAAGAATAGATATCTAATCCCTAGAGTAGACGACCTCATGGATAAAATACAAGGGGCCACGATATTTAGCAAGATAGATCTCAAATCTGGATTTCATCAAGTACAATTGGATACACCTGATATTTTCAAAATTGCATTTAGAACTCAATTTGGTCATTATGAATTCCTTGGTATGCCTTTTGGTTTAACTAATGCACCAGCTACATTCAGTCATATGATGAAGTACATATTTTTGAAGCATCAGCATTGTGTAATTGTTTTCTTTGATGGCATATTGGTTTTTAGTAAGAATGCGAACGACCATTATGAACATTTATCTTTGGTTTTCAAATTGTTGAAAGAGAATCAATTACATGTTAACCCTGAAAAGAGTGAATTTTTTCAAACCCACATTGAATACTTAGGACATATTATTTCTTCTAATGGTATTCAAGTTGATCTTAAAAAGATAGAAGCAATTTTGAATTAGCCAATCCCTAGAAATGTGCATGAATTACGTTCTTTCTTAGGTCTTGCTAGCTTTTATAGAAAATTTGTGAGAAAATTTTCATTGCTTATATTACCTTCAACAAAATTATTAAAGAAAGGTATTGTATATCACTGGTTTGATAATCAACAAAAGTTTTTTAATTTACCGAAACATGCTTTAACACATGCAACTGTTTTGCAACTACCTGACTTTAATCGACAATTCTTCATAGTAGTCTGATGCTAGCGGATGTGGAATAGAAGCTGTCCTTGTGCAAGATTCACATCCCATAGCCTATTCTAGCTGCAAACTTAAACTCTCTGAACTCAAGTATTCTACCTATTATAAGGAATTGACAGCTGTAGTACAAGCATTACATTAATGAAAACACTATTTAATGGGTCTGAATTCATGATCAAAACTGACCAACAAAGTATCAAACATCTCCTTAGTCAGCCACAAATCTCTGACTATCATATTAAATAAGCTACTTTTATTCAAATTTTTCATCCACTTATCCAATATTAACCCGAAAAAGAGAATGTTATTGTCGATGCCTTAAGTAGAAGACCAAGTATCCATAATATCTCCCTTATATCTTTTGATTTCCTTATCCCTATGAAAGATACCTATGACCAAGACCCCAATTTTCAAGCTTATTGGACTAAATTAGTTGCTAATAACTAGATTCCAATAGATTCATTGTCTTATTTTTATGGATTTATGTTTTATGAGAAAGTGTTGTATGTAACTATTCCATTTAGATCATTTGTGTTGCATGAAATTCATTGTCCCCCATATCAAGGCCATAAAGGTATTATTTCTACTTTACATACATTGGTTGAAGATTTTTACTGGCCACAAATAGAATTTTATATTTTTAACTTTGAAAATGAGTGTTTAATTTTTCAAAGAGTTAAAGGACACCATGGTAAGCAATATGGTTTGTTAATGCCTACCAATTCCTAAACAACCATAGGAACATATTTCAATGGATTTTATAACTAGTTTGCCTAACACCCAAGCTAATCATGATATGATTTGGACTATTGTAGATCGATTTTGCAAACAAGCATATTTCATTCCATGCAAGAAAACATTAACTGCATCTCAAGTTACGTAATTGTTTTTGAAAACGGTTCTCACTAACCATGGTCTACCAAAAGGTATTATTTCAGATCGTGATTCTATATTTTAAAATAATTTTTAGACTAATTTGTTTGCTAATTTAGGTACAAAGATTGATTTCTCATCTGCATTTCATCCTGAAACAAATGGGAAAACAGAAGCTACTAACAGTACAATTTTAGATCTTTTACGTGCATACACAATTTCAAAACCACAAATATGGGATACACACTTGCATTTACTTCAATTTGCATACAATAATACACCGCACACAGCTACACAAAAAGCACATTTTGAAATCATTTATGAACATAGATTGCCTACACCTGTTACATCATTATCAAAGTTAAAGCTGTTGATGATATTGCCAATATGCATGCTACTATTTTTTCTAAAGTCAAAGACATGATTGCAAAAGCCTAGCAATCCTATACTCAACAAGCTAATAAGAAAAGAAAAGCTGATGATTATGTTTGAAAAGAGAAGATTACAAAGTGTTGACAAACACCCTGTTGTTAAGTTAGCCCCTAGATTTTATGGACCTTTCAAGATCATTCACAAAATCAATTATAATTCTTTTAAGGTAGAACTACCCCAACACTTGAAAATCCACAATACTTTTCATATAAGTTTGTTATGACCTTTTAGAGGCCAATTACCTGTTTACCCTATCTATAAAAACCCTCTGTTAGAAGAAGAAACTAAAATCCTTGAACATGAAACTATTCTAGATACTGACTTTATGACCACTAGAATTGGTTGTAGATACTCTAGATATTTGGTTAAGTTTAAAAATCATCTTGTTAAAGAGGCCCAATGGATGCATGTACGTGACCTAAGTGCTTACCTCTCACTGCTCGCTCCACATTGAGCTAATAGCAATTGAGGACAATTGCAATCCCACCCCGGCGGTATGATGCCAGGAAGCATATTCCACAGTGGATTCCGTGAGATTTTGCGATGGATTCTGTAAAACTATATCATACACAAGGTGGATTCCTTGTGCAAGAAGTTGATGGGAACGCCTGTCCTTTTCGGGCGTCATGTTAATTTAATGTGCATGTGGGTGATTCCATATAGTGGGTAATTCTGTAAAAAATATATTTAAATTAATGGATGTTTATGAGTTTAGAGTGTACTCGTATTAAATTAAGGTTAGGACAGAGTTCCAACCTATTTATTTCTTTTGTAGCTGAAGACTGCAAGGGATTCACTTTTGTCAGTTTCTAACAATTATGAATGCTTCACTTAATGTGTAGAGCAGGCAACGGTGGTGTTAGAAAGCACTGGGTGATAGCGTGTATTCAAATTACTTAGAAAAAATTATCATTTTTTATGGACGCGTGTCTTATCATTAGAGGCATAGCACTGATATTTATTTAGGTGCACTTATTTATTGAAGTGCTTGATAAATATTTATTATTTTGTATGCGCATGGGTGCATGGTTTAAATATTTCATTATTGGACATTGTATTTGGGCACAACTCGACTTTTGGGGCACGTTTATTTTTTATTTGGAAAAAAGAAAACACAAAAGCTAAAGCATGCTAATTGTAAAATTGGGCTATTTTTGAGCTTTGAGATAAATAGATTTATAAATGCATGCCTTGTGAAGCGCTCACACAAGGCATGGGGGAGATTGTACCCAATTTGTCTTTTTGCCTCATGTCGTGCAAACTCACTTCTTGCTTTTTATGAGTTTTAGTAGAGTTCTTTGTTCTTGGGAACCTTCTGGCGCTCGCTACGTACGCATCCAACATCCAATTTTCACACTATCCAACCCAAAACTTGGTTTGAAAAGTAGAGTCCAAGCTACTGTTGTATCCCATCACCAGCATTCCCTCTACAAGATTCTTCTTCTTCAACTATATATTAAACCATTCCCTTCTCTTCACAATTTGTTTTTCATAACAATTCATTGCTTGTTGCCTATCCAATTGTAGGGTATGCAAGTTCAGTCCTCTTTCAATTCCCAATTTTGTTTAATCTAACTGATGCTTTCTTACAAACTCCATCATAAGGAACATGACATTCATAGGTAATAAAGCATCTTGACCATATACTAACTCAAAAGGGGTGAATCATGTACTTGTCTTCTGCATTGTTCTACAAGCCCACAAAGATTGTAGATAATTGTCCCAATCTTTAGGATGATCTTCCACCATCTTAAAGAGAATCTTTTGTAACGTTCCATTGAATGCTTCCACAAATCCGTTGCACTGAGGATAATAAGGAGTAGAAAAATTGTGTTTCAAGTCTAGTTTCCTTGTTAATTCTCTCAATAGCTTATTTTTGAAGCCAGGACCTTGATCTGTCACTATTTCTAGTGGTATTTCAAATATGCAACATATGTCCTCCATCAGGAATTGACTTACATCCTCTTTCTTGCAATTCCTTGTAGCCTTAGCTTTAGGCCATTTGGTCATATAATCAACTGCAGTAATGATGTAAGACTTTCTATTTTTGTACTAGGCAAAGGTCTAATAAAATTCAAACCCCACTTCTCAAATGGTCCATAGGCAACAATGGCTTTAGCAAGTTCTAGAATTAGTACCCTTTTTGCATATGACTGGCAAGCATGACAACTTTTACTCCAATGAGCAACATCAGTACTTAGACTAGGCCAAGTAAGTCCTGCTAATAGAATTTTCCTTTTGGTAAGCTCAAAACCAAAATGCCCACCACATGCTTCCTCATGACAAGAAGATAAACAAGTAGAAATTTCAGAACTATCCAGCACCCTTCTTAGTACATTATCAATCCCCTTCATGTACAACTGATCATTTATGAGTACATATGCCCTGGCCTTTCTGATAATGGCATACCTTTTGTATTTATCAGCCAATGACTTTAGCTTCATAGTTTTTAGAAACTCTTCAATCAAGTGAAGGCTCTCCTTGCCCTCATATCTAGGATTATCCACCCTCATTGCTACAACATATTACGAAAGAGCACTTTTAGCCAATTCATGAGCTCTATGGTTGTTCTCCCTACCAACATGCTAAATTTCAAATTTCTGCAACTGCCTCATGAGGTCTTTTATCTTAAACAACCAGTCCTTCAAAATATCTTTATTGCCTTTCCAAACATTTTGAACATGTCTGACCACCAACATAGCATCTCCTTTTACAACTATCTCCTTGTATCCCAACTGAATACATTGTTTTAGACCAGCATGTAAACTCACATATTCAGCTTCATTGTTACTTTGTATCTCTTTACTCTCTTGACTTCCAAAAAAGACACCTCCATTTTTGGCGTCCATAATGACAAAACCCAATCCTCCCTTTTTCAGCACTCTTCTGTAACTGCCATTAAAAAACAAGGTAGCATCTTTATCCTTCATCTCCTCATGAATTTGCGGATGCGGAATCAGTTTCCCTTTTATAACAAATGCACTTTCAATAGGTTCTTTATAAGTCAAGATATCAGCCAAGCTAGCTCTTACAATATCCTCCTTCAAACATGTAAATTCAAATTCTTGCAAAGCAAACAACCACTTAGTAACTCTTGGAGCATTTTCAAAAGATCGCGAAACCTGTGGAAGCAACTGGGAACCAGTAAGTAGTACAAATGGTTTTTGAATCAAGTATGATTTCCATATTTTAACGGCATATACCAACCCCCATATCAACAATTCTTCTTCCATCCAAGCTTTTTCAGTCGCTCCAATGGATCTACTTATATAAAACACACGCCTCATATTAGACATCCACTTTCCCTTCTGCATTAAAATGGCTCCCACTGCATTTTTCCCAACACTGATACTAATGAAGAAAGGTTCATCCCAGTTTGGAGACATAAGAACTGGCAAAGTGATTAACTTTTCTTTAATATGCAAAAATGCATCCTCTTCAACTTGTGTCAAAACTAAAGGATCCCTTTTGTATTTATCAGCCAATGACTTTAGCTTCATAGTTTTTAGAAACTCTTCAATCAAGTGAAGGCTCTCCTTGCCCTCATATCTAGGATTATCCACCCTCATTGCTACAACATATTACGAAAGAGCACTTTTAGCCAATTCATGAGCTCTATGGTTGTTCTCCCTACCAACATGCTAAATTTCAAATTTCTGCAACTGCCTCATGAGGTCTTTTATCTTAAACAACCACTCCTTCAAAATATCTTTATTGCCTTTCCAAACATTTTGAACATGTCTGACCACCAACATAGCATCTCCTTTTACAACTATCTCCTTGTATCCCAACTGAATACATTGTTTTAGACCAGCATGTAAACTCACATATTCAGCTTCATTGTTACTTTGTATCTCTTTACTCTCTTGACTTCCAAAAAAGACACCTCCATTTTTGGCGTCCATAATGACAAAACCCAATCCTCCCTTTTTCAGCACTCTTCTGTAATTGCCATTAAAAAACAAGGTAGCATCTTTATCCTTCATCTCCTCATGAATTTGCGGATGCGGAATCAGTTTCCCTTTTATAACAAATGCACTTTCAATAGGTTCTTTATAAGTCAAGATATCAGCCAAGCTAGCTCTTACAATATCCTCCTTCAAACATGTAAATTCAAATTCTTGCAAAGCAAACAACCACTTAGTAACTCTTGGAGCATTTTCAAAAGATCGCGAAACCTGTGGAAGCAACTGGGAACCAGTAAGTAGTACAAATGGTTTTTGAATCAAGTATGATTTCCATATTTTAACGGCATATACCAACCCCCATATCAACAATTCTTCTTCCATCCAAGCTTTTTCAGTCGCTCCAATGGATCTACTTATATAAAACACACGCCTCATATTAGACATCCACTTTCCCTTCTGCATTAAAATGGCTCCCACTGCATTTTTCCCAACACTGATACTAATGAAGAAAGGTTCATCCCAGTTTGGAGACATAAGAACTGGCAAAGTGATTAACTTTTCTTTAATATGCAAAAATGCATCCTCTTCAACTTGTGTCAAAACTAAAGGATCCCTTTGAGTTGCTTTCTGTAAAGGATATCTATCCCTTTGTGTCAAAACTAAAGGATCCCTTTGGATGTAAATAATGGTGTTAGTACCCCTCAGTTGATGATATTTTGTAGCAAACATTTTTTGGTATTTTTGAAAAATGGCTAAATATTCATCTCTTGCATCATTAGTCAAGTCATTTCCCAGCATATTCATAAGCTTATGCAGTCCAACATTCATTTCAGATTGCTGATCACATGTTTCTTGCATGAAGTTTATACTTCTTGCAACAATATTTACAACCTTTTCCTCTCTTTTTGAACCCTGGATTGACAACCCAAAGAGGTCAATGTCCCTAGAGAGTAGGCTAGCTTCCCATTGGCTATCTTCCTCATTAAGGTTGGAATTTTTTGAATCACTACTTTCATCACCTCTAACATCACTTTCATGTCCATTTTGAATTACAGACCCTATTTTCATGTCAAAGATCACCCTCTTATGAGTTGGCTTCTCTAGATAGAGTTCCAATTGACCCCTATACCAGCCTTGTCTGGATCTCATACCAATCAACCATGGTCGTCCCAAAATGAGAGGATACGCCCCAAGTTTTACAGGCATAACATGGAAATCCAAACATGCTATTTGGCCTTCAATGTTGATCTCCAAGTTCTCAATGACTCCCAAATATTTCACTTTTGAGCTATTTTCCATTTTAACCTTAAACAGTGACTTCCCTATCATTTTAAGATGCATTTGCAACATTGCTTCTTCAGTGATTACACAAACTTGTGCACCAAGATCAACATGATCAATTTTGCTTCCGTGTATCCATGCATCTATGATAGGTATAATGTCTTTCACATCTGATAGATATACCACTCCAACATGCCTCGTTTGGGTTTTTCCTTTCCTGATGCTAACCAAACCATGCCATTGCCTCCTCAAATATGAGTTTATCTATAGTAGCTAACCATGTGTAACATCAGCCTTTTTACCTTTTAAATCCTCAAGCAGGTTGTAAGGAACTTGATTGACTCCCAAAGCAAAGTCCCCCATTTGAATCTTCCTTCGTGATCTAGCTTTCCTGCTGGTTTCTGGATCTTCTGCAACCTGTTTTCCCTTTTTAATCCTTGTTGACCTTTGAGTTTTAGTTTCAGTATCCCTCTCTCTAACTCTTATTAGCAAAAACATTTACATTTTCCCCATCATTAGACATGTTGGTTTCGATCAGATTCATACCTGATGTGCCTTCATTAGGTCAACTTTCCAACTATTGCCTAGCTGGTTCAAGTGGCCTTTGTTCCTATCTTCATCTAGCATCTTGCCTAGCATTCCCTTGTGGCATGGGATACATCTCCCCTCCTGTTCTTCTTGGATAAGGGAAATCAAGAGCAATATGACCTTCTCTCTACAATTAAAGCATTCAAAGTTTTCCCATCTATTTCTTGGAGGTCCTCTAAATCTAGGTTGTATTTGAGGCTGCCTTGCCTGCAATAGGATCATATTCAAATTTAGATTTACCAATTGTTCCTGCAATTTACTAATCACATCATCATCAAGTTTTCTATGACCCTGTTGAGCTCCATTCTCCGCTCTTTCAAATGCCCCATGAAGATTCACAGCTTGTTGTTCTGCATTTCCTACAGCAGTGTCAACTTGATTAGGCCGTAAAAATGCATGCACAAAAATACCTCTTGATTTATCTGACCTCAATTGTATTTTCCTTTGCTTTTATTTGGCTATTTTGACTGCATCTTCATATGTATCAGGTCTTTGATCAGAATATTTTCTCTAATTTCAAGTTTGAGCAATGAAACAAACTGGTCCTTTTTCCAGAACATCATGGGAGGTTGCTCCATACTCTGTGCAATTTCTATCCATTTTGCTTCAAATCTCGCAGCAAATTTAGAAACTTCCTCATTTTCTCCCAGAAACATCCTTTCCAAAGATTTCCACAAACTTTCAAGAGTTTGCTTGGTTGCAAACCTTGTAAGGAACTCATTTTTAACTTCAATCCAATTTGCTCTTGTCTCTTCATTCAATAAGTTCCACCATAATCTTGCAGAGTCCTCAAGCAACATATTGATCATTCAAAGCTTATTTGCATGAGTGTCCCTTCGATCTTGGTAGGCTATCCACTCGAATCTCTTGATAAACTAATTAGCATCCTCATTTTTGTTGCCAAAGAAGGGTTCATATCCAAAATCCGCCATGCTTGAGTTTGTATACAAGTTGGTTTCCAAACCTTACACTTCCCAACTAATAAGATCAACAAGATCTTCAATACCGGAGATTCTCAGTGGGGGCACCAATCTATGGTAGATGAACTAGGTAGTTGACCTCTAACAACCCTCAAGACAACACCACATGATAAAGACCGAGGATCTCACCTCAATAAAACCCACGAGACGACACCACTAAACACATGATCCAAAATCCCTGATCACTTACTCATCACTGAGACTTCAACTCAGCACTTAAATAGTTCAAAATTTCAAGCTCAGGTTTAACCACTTTTAGAGAAGATCTCATGCTGAAACAACCATGGCGTAGACTCTAACAACACCAGCTTTCATATTCACACAAATCCTATTTTTTAGGGATGGCAACCCCATGCAGCAAAGTGCCCCACAAAGCGTGATTGCTTCAAGCAATACAAAATCAGTTCTAGACCCTCTCTATTCTTCTTTCCTCAGAGTAGACATAAATACAAACGAAATACACATGGAATCAAAGCTTTATACAGAAAATTTTCATGCCCATTCAACTACTACAAACATTTCAGTGCTATAGACATTCCATTACTGCATCAAAATAGATTTTGCACTAATATATCAATGGATAATCATGATGACTTCCATGGTAAACCAAGTTGGTGACATAGATGCTGCTGAGCTCACCTATTTCCTAATAGAGCACATAAATTGCCTCATGGAGTATTACACAGAACAGTTCATAACTTTCTAATCAGACCTCGGATTCTCAAGCTTCAAAAAGGAAAGTTGTAGCCCTCTTTTCAATTTATAATTCTTGAAAACAACCCAAAGTCAAATTCCTTGATTTGCTGACCTGAAATAACTTTGCACAATCTACAGTCATAAATTCTTGCATGCTCTATACAGCAAACACAACTACTCTATTCCAAAAGTACAATCTTGCATTGATGAAGAGTCACGGGAGCTTCAAACTTTACAAACTCTAATCTATTATTTTCTTGGCTGCAAATCCTTTCGGATTTCCACTAACTCAAACCCTGCATTCAACACTTGCTCATAATACATATTCCATGCCTCATACCCAATTTTAGATGTAGAGACCCTTCACTTACATTCTTCTCTACTAAGACGGGAAGCCTCACCCAACAACTAACAAGCATCACTCTCATCATGAAGAAGAACAACCCTCTACTGTCTTTCACTCATATCCATACACGAGATTTGATCTACAAACTCTCTCCCCCACAAGTCAGTAGAAGAGAACAAGACAAAAGGAAGACTCTTACTATCTTCATTTGAAAATTGAGAATTTGCATCAGCCCATTGACTTCAGCAGCCCTGCCATCTTGCTCCACAACTTCAATAACTTCAGCTTCACAGTCTCTTTCTTCTGATAATTTTTTCTTCTTCTTCTGAGCTTTAGATTTCTCCCTTCTTCAACCTACAAGATTCTTCTCCCTCTCCCTCTCCCTCTCCCTCTCCCTCTCCCTCTCCCTCTCCCTCTCTCTCTCTCTCTCTCTCTCTCTCTCTCTCTCTCTCTCTCTCTCTCTCTCTCTCTCTCTCTCTCTCTCTCTCTCTCTCTCTCTCTCTCTCTCTCTCTCGCTTGTTGTGTTGTGTTGAACACTTCTCTTCTCTTCTTTTTTCACAAAAAAACTCACGTTTTTGCTTTTTTCCTTAATTTTTCAAGTTGCCTTTTGCTTCCCCTTAATTGCTAGATGGCAAACCTACCCCTTGCCATGTAAAATTCCACTTTGGGACTCAAAATTGGAAATGAGAATAAATTTTCTTCTCTTCCTGCATGAAGCGCGTGTCTTAAAACTGAAATATCTCAACCACGTGTCAAACATGCATAATATCACTTGGGATTTCCATTTATCAACCCGACTCCCACTACGGGTAAGTGTTAGAAAGACAAAAGAATGATATTTGCATGTGTTACCCTACTTGGCTTCATGAAGCATCATGTCCCCAGTCGCTCATTTTCACTCATCAATGCGTGTATAGTAGGAATAAGAACCCTCCAGCAAATGAGGTTGCAAGAAAGAACTTGCATGCTTTAAGAAAATCTCTGAACCTTTTTCTAAAGAGGCTTACTTTGAAATCTTGATGCTTTGGAGACAACCACTAAGAGCCATTTCACTTCATGTGAACAATTGTTGAGAATAATTATGAAGTGAAAAATGACTATCCAATTACAACCAAAGAACCCAAGAGACCACATACAAGTGAAAGTAATAATGGGCATTAAATGAAGGATAATGACCATAATACATAGCATTGAATATTGGTTTGTTCATAATGCAATATTGATTAAAAAATACAAAGCCTAATTGAACATGAGTTGCACTTGCAACATTTGAACTATAAATTAATATATTTATTAAGAAAAGTGGTGAAAGATAGCGCCTAAGTGGAAGCACAAAAGTACAAGCAAGAGAAAAGTAAGAGCTATGGCAAATTGAGCAAGAGAGCAAGAGAGAGAGACGTCATATGTGGAAACTCCAACACTCACAATGTGTGATCGACCTTCCCTTATTCAAATGTTTCTAAATGAATAAAGAATGAAGTGTTAGTGATGGGCACCAACCTCCTATGGTATGCAAGTGTATAGGTATTGTTAGGGTAATGAATACCTCATGAATACACAAGTAGTTAGTCACATGCACCTTTATCCCTAACAACCTCCCACTTAAAGGTAAATATAACCCTACTGAGGAGAGAATAAGAAAAAAGTGACAAAGTATAAATGAACATAAAGTATAATAGGATGAGAAATAGATGCCATCTCATCCTACACCCATCATCTTCCTAAGGAAGGCAAAAAATTCCGTTGAGAGACTTTTAATAGGTATATATACAAGATTGTTGTTAGTTTGACAAGCTCAAATGACTTATCCTCTACCATATCCTTGATAAAGTGATAGTATACCTCAATTGTTGGTCAAACTAAATGGCACTCATAGAATGTGAATGTAGAGTATGGACCACATCAATAATACCAAGGTCTACAATTAGAGAGTCTAGCTAGAGAGACTCCCTACAAGCCTTAATGGCCACAATATACTCTGCATCTATAGTAGATAGGGCTGTGTATTTTACACCCTAGACGTCCAACAAATAATGCCTCCAACAAAGATCTACATAGTTAGAGAGGTGGACTTCTTCCTACTATCTATATGTCTTGTATAATTAAAGTCAATGTACCCCATGACTCCTGTATCTTGGCCACCACAATATATGCACGTATCTGTAGTTCCCTTAAGGTACCTTATGATATCCTTCACGGCATCCCGATGTTGCTTGCTAGGTGTAGCCATATAGTGTACCACAACTCCCTGTCAAGATTGTGGGAGAGAAGGAAGGAGTCTCACTTGTAGCTTTCTTGCTTGCACAATGGGCGAATACACACAAAGCTGGAGGCTGAAAACAGTTTTCCTCTTCTTAGTTGTGTAAGCCAAAAGAACTCAAGTACAAAGAAATAGAAGAACCCTATATATGGGTCTCAAACCAAACTCAACTAACTAAGGTGGCATACTAACTGAGCCACGAACTAGAGTAGATAAGGATAGCTGTCATCTAGCTATTATTCATGGGCGGTGTACCAACCGCATCTGCAACTAACAAGCCGGTGACATAAATGCATAACGGTCACCCTGGTATATCACGAGTGGAGGTCAATATCTCAACACTCCCCCTCGAGCTCAATTCCAATTCCTGCACATCAAGCAGGTCTCTGAACTTGCGCAACTTCTCTGCGCCCAATGCCTTCGTGAATATGTCAGCTACCTGATCCTCTGTGCTGACATAAACTAGATCAATAAGACCTAGTAAAACCCTCTCCCACACATAGTGATAATGCACCTCAATGTGCTTTGTTCTAGCATGATAGACTGGGTTATTTACCAAGTGTATACTACTCATGTTGTCACAATAAATGACAACTGGCCCATCTGTAGGCTGATGCATATCATAAAGTAGCTTATGCAACCAAGCTACCTCACATGCAGCCATTGTTGCACCCCTGTACTCAGCCTCTGTGCTCGACAAGGCAACTGTAGGCTATTTCTTGCTGCTCCAAGTGACTGCAGCACTCCCAAAAGAGAACACATATCCACTAGTAGATCGTCTATCAGAAATACTACCAGCCCAATCAGCATCAGTGTATCCATGCAACTGTATTTGAACCCCAATCTCATAAAGTAGTCCATACTGCAATGTGGACTTCACATACTTGAGTATGCGTCTAGCCGCATCCAAATGTGGTTTCCTTGGAGCCTGCATAAACTGACTTACCAATCCAATAGCATAGCTCAAATCTGCCCTAGTAATAATCATATAAATCAAACTTCACTACAAGGGAATGGGACAATAGCGACGCCGATTAGCGACGGCGGATGTCGGCGTCGCTATATGCGTCGCAATTGGCGTCGCTATATGCGTCGCTATTTGCGTCGAAAATGCGACGCAAATAGCGACGCATATAGCGACGCCAATTGCGACGCCGTTCGACGCAAATAGCGACGCATATAGCGACGCCAATTGCGACGCCGCAGGGAAAAAAAGCGCGGCCGAAACCAGAGCGCCGTTTTCATTTTGTTTTCTTCGCCTTTTGAGAGCGAGAGCGAGGGAGAGAGCGAGGGAGAGAGCCAAGGCTTTGTGGGAGAAGAGGAGGAAGAGACTTGCCGCCGTCGCCGCCGCCGCCGCCACCGCCACCGTCGTTGTTCGTGAAGGAGAGGAGGAGCCCTTGTTGCAAAGAGAAGCCGCCCACGCTCGCCATATCTCATTGGTGAGTCTCCCTCTCTCTTTCTTTTACTTGTTGAAGGTTTAAATCGTTCTCTTTTGTTTGTTTAGGAGAGGAAATGAAAGAGAAGGAGAGGGAGAGGGAGAGAGAGGGAGAGAAAGAGAGGGAGAGAAAGAGAGGGAGAGTGCATTCTCTCTCTCCCTTTTGCTTGTTTAATGTTTAAATTACTTTCTTCTTTGCTTGTTTAGGAGAGGAAACGAGAGAGTAAGAGAGAGGGAGAGGGAGAGGGAAAGAAAGAGAAAGAGAAATAGAGGGAGAGGGAGAGGGAGGGGGAGGAAATAGGAGAGGGAGAGAAAGAGAAAGAGAGGGAGAAGGAGGGAGAGTGCATTCTCTCTCTCCCTCCCTCATGATTTTGCTTGTTTAATGTTTGAATCACTTTATTTTTTACTTGTTTAGGAGAGGAAATGAGAGAGAAAGAGAGTGAGAGGGAGAGGAAGGGAAAGGAAATGAGAGAGGGATAGAAAGAGAAAGAGAGGGAGAGTGCATTGTATCTCTCTCTCTCTCCCTTTTGCTTGGAGGATGTTTAAATCACTTTATTTTTTGCTTGTTTAGGAAATGAGAGAGAAAGAGAGATAGAGAGGGAGAGGGAAAAAAAGAGAAAGAGAGGGAGAGGGAGAGGAAGAGGGAGAGGGAGGGGGAGGGGGAGGGGAAGGAAATGAGGGAGGGAGAGGGAGAGGGAGAGGGAGAGGGAGAGGGAGGGAGAGGGAGAGGGAGAGGGAGGGGGAGGGAGGAAATGAGAGAGGGAGAGAAAGAGAACGAGAGGGAGAGGGAGAGGGTGAGGGTGAGAGAAAGAGAGGAAGAAAGGGAGAGGGAGAGAAAGAGAGGGAGAGGGAGAGAAAGAGAGGGAGAGGGAAGGGAAGAAAATTTAAGATAATATACGTATTGATAATGGTATGCAATGTGCTTTGCATACGGCCACGTACTTCATCAAAATGAACCCAAAATTATTGTTATAGAAAAAGAATCCCTTAAATTGAGTATAGGATAATTTCTCTCAGGTCTTATGACTATGAGTAGAATTGTTTGAAATAAATTTTATTACTATAGTTATAAAATTTCATAGATGGCGCGCATTAATTTTAAAATGGATTACTTATACTCAAAGCCGAGATATAACAAAAAATTATCTACCGGGACCAACAAATCGTTGAGCATGATACAAGGCCGAGATATAACATCGGAAAATCTCTCGACTACTATATACAATGCAAGGTTTATGGTCAACTTGCAACTTGACGTACATCTCCATAAAGCTATCCATTTAAGCCTTGTTTGCTGTAATGTAGATAAGATGGCAAACGAAGAAGGTCCTATTGTTCAAGACCGCGAGTCGTATCTTAATCAGCGTGTCCCATGTCCTTGCTCTCAATGCAAGTTGGCAATTAGACGAAAACGCCGATTGTCTATAGAACACGTACGACGATTTGGCGAGTTTCAATCTGAGATCATTGATCAGGCGATTGCAGACTTTCAGCAAACGGTAATTTGAAGTTAGCATTTTTCATGCATTGTACTCTCAAGCTAATTGAAAACCATACACAATAAGATTGGGTCTTGTTGGTAAATTTTGTATCCAGGGGGGTGATGTCTCGAACCAAGGGGGAGTGCACCCTTTGCGGCCAATTAGAAGAGTTCGTGGACGTGCGATGGATGGATTGCAGGAGCCAATCGACCACTCGCAAGGCCCATCTATACCATCAATGCCAGAGGAGACAGACAACCTTCCCGACTTGCCTACAATCTTGGAGCCTGAGATGGAGGCAATGATCGATGCATTGATTCCCATGGATGTTGAGACATCTGACCCGCTTAGAGAGGAAGCATCCATACCATTATATGATGGGTGCCGAGTATCTTGGTTGAAGACATTTCTTGCACTCTTAAGTGTGCAAGCAAAATACGGTTGGAGCGATACGAGTGTGACTGAGTTATTCAGGTACCTTGCACACAGACTTCATTGTTTTTTTTTTTAAACAGTATTATTGCAAACATGGATAGATTTTTCAAGGTGTTTTATGATTTTTTTAGGTTATTGAAATATCATATATTGCCACCTGCAAACACCATGCCTGAGTCTCGTGATGATGCGCGACATGTTTTACGGAAGCTTAGCATGGACTACAATAACATCCATGCATGTATCAACGACTGCATATTGTTTCGAGATGAATACGAGAATATGGAGACATGTCCAAAGTGTGGTGCTCACAGGTATCGACAGGACTTGCAAGGGCAAACCATCCCTCAAAAAGTCCTCAGACACTTTCCGCTCATCCCCCGCATAAACCACATGTTTCGCACGTCTGCCATGGCAAGCTTGACAACGTGGCATGTGCAGAATAGGTCCACGGATGGAGTTCAACGAATATCAGCAGATTCGCGCGCATGGAGCCACATTGACTCTACCTTCCCAGGCTTTGCGCGAGAGCCAAGGAATCTTCGGCTCGGTCTCGCCATGGATGGTGTGAACCCATTCGGTCTACGCTCGACTTCTTACAGTGTGTGGCCTATAGTGCTTGTCAACTACAACATTCCTCCATGGCTTTCTACGAAGAAAGGACATCTCATCCTTAGCTTGCTCGTCCCGGGCCGCTACAAAGTAAAAAATATGGACGTGTATCTTCGTCCATTAGTCGATGAGCTTAAGATTTTGTGGGAGGAGGGGGTCACGGTGCAAGATATGAGCAAGCGCGATGGTCGGCGGTCAGCCAACATTCGAGCCATTCTCATGTGGACGATGCATGACTTTCCGGGATTGGGAGAGTGCTCAGGTGAGCAGACCTTTGTTCTCGCCGGTAATATCTATATTTTATTTCATTCAATCAAGTATTCACTAGGTCGTGGATCGCCTTGCAGGTCTCGTTACCTCAGGTTATCATGCATGTCCATTGTGTGGGCCACAGTTAGACTCCCGAAGGTCACGAACCATGAAGAAGATGGTATACCAAGGACACGCCGCTTTCTTGCCAGAGGATCATGAACTCAGGGAAGGTTTTCTTGGATGACCTCCAGCACATATGAACGCTGCAAGCTGGTACGAGCTGAAAATGGTAAACCCGGATTCACATCCAAATGGAATGCGGCGGTTCTCAGTTTTCTACGAGTTGCCATATTGGACCCACTTACAGGTCAACCACTTGTTGGATCCCATGCATATTTTCAAAAATGTGGGCAGCTTGCTATGGGACCACATCACAGGAAAGAGAGACACTATAGGGGCACGAATGGATTTAAAGGAGGTAGGTAAGATGGAGGCGCTCTGGCCGCAGTCGAGGGCTGAAGGGGGAGTGCAGCTTCCTCGCGCTCCCTGGGTTTTGTCTACCAAAGAAGAGCGCATTGTGAAGCAAGTAATCAAGTCTATCCGCACTCCGACGGGTATGATGCGTTCTCTCAGGTCCGCATTTTCTAAAGATGACCAGATTTCTGGGCTAAAATCCCATGATTGGCATAAGATATGTCAGGTTTGTGAACAGAATGGATTTTAATTAGCATGGACATTTTGAAATTTGAAAAGTGACCATTATTCTTAATGCTTTCTCATTTTTGGCAGTTTGTCCTACCGATCGCGATCGCGGGATGCCTAACTCCAGAAATTCGCGGGGCCATTTACAAGCTGTCGACTTTGGTGCAATGGATCTCACAGAAAGAGATTAAGACGTCCTCTATTGAATCCGCAAGGCGGGGAGCAGTTGAGACGGTCTGTCTCTTTGAGAAATACCTGCCCACTAGCATGCTCACGATACAAGTTCACCTTCTTGTGCATCTTGTGGATGAAGTGGAGATTGCTGGACCTGTCCATACGCGATGGATGTTCTTCCTGGAGCGCTTCATGAAAACCCTGAAAGGCTTTGTGCGACAACGAGCTCGTCCGGAAGGTAGCATGGTGGAAGGTTGGTTGGTGTCAGAGGCGTTAGTGGATATCTCACAATGGCTACCAACGGTGGAACCAGACAATGAAATGCTATGGACGCTGAAGGACGATGACAGGCTGACTGGAGATGTGGTGGTTGGAAATGGGGTAGAAAAAAGAATGGATGCCTCAATGGAAGAGAAGGTGAATCGCTTTTGTATGTTGCACCATGCCTCCATGGAGACGTGGCTCGCCAAGTACCAGATTGCAAGGCAAGATCGAGAGGAAGCACGAGCCGAATTCCAACGCAGTACGCGTCACCGACCGATTTGATATCCCGAAGGCATGGAGGAGATGCCGCGGTTTATGTCAACACGATGGTTGCATGGAGCCTTGACCGCAGCATCCAGCGAAGGGACAGAGGTCTCAATGGAGGAGTGGGAGTTCTCGAGGGGATGTAGTCCAAAGGTAATGAGGGGTTTAGAATGTGTCGTATCTAAATTTGCTTGCTACATCTAATTTGAGTGTTTCAATGCGCAGTACAAAATATATAGTGTAGCGTGGTCGCGCGGACGGCATTTTCGGGTGGAGCGTATTGACAAAATGCGCTCCACAATGGACCGTGGTGTCATGGCAAGGTTTGAGCAAGAGAGCCGGCGACGAGCAACGGATCCGAACACGGTTGTGGATGAGATGGAGTATTTTGGGAATTTGCAAAGTATTATTACGGTGGATTACCGTAGCTTCTCCATGATAATATTCGACGTGTAGTGGTTGAAAGTGGTACTTGGAGGAGCTGGCGCAACAGTTCGACGAGGTCCATCTGGATTTCTCAAAATAGATTCCGAAAAAAAATGGATGGATTTGCGCGACACCTTTGTGTTGCCGGACCATTGTGAACAGGTGCAACTAGGCATTTGCTTGCTAATTGTAATACGACATGGTTTATGTCACAATGGTTTGAAGACGGTTTGTAAGTGTTTGTGAACAGGTAATCTTCTATCCAAATCCCCGACAACCTCGATGGTGGTATGTTATACCTTCAACTCCTCGAGGTGCGAGAGTATACGATCAAAGCGATGTTCCAGGCATAGATGATGAAAATATGCAAATAGAGGGATCGAAATTACAAGGGGTGGAGGCCACCGCAAGCTTGGAGCCTGCATCGGCTAACAATGATGGAAATACAGAAGTTGTAGAATTTTTTGAGAACGAGACAGACTCGTTGTTTTGTGGTGACATGTCTATCGACCTTCCAGTGTATGCAGAGTTGTGTCAGGAGATTAACATGGGACCATAGAATACTTCATTCTTGGAGAATTGTATTACTCAATTCGTTGTTTAGATCTTCCATAAAGGTAGATAAGATATGCATTTTAAGAGGGATTTTTCAAAAATGATTTTATTAATGTGCTTTGTATAGTTTAAATTGATTATTCTAACATTATTTTTTATCTGTGCAGGTATCGACATTTTCAGGATGAGTCGAGGGATGAGCGATGAGGAGTTTCAGGAGATGATGGCACGTATGTCTCCAGATCTGCTCGCGAGATTCAGAGAGATAGCAGATCAGGAGCTGTCTCGTTCTTCGTCAGGACGCTCTGCTAGATCAGCTTCGGCGCGATCAGATGCTTCAGCTTCGAGTAGACGATCTCGACGCTCGCGACTTGGGCCAGAGGGAGGGACTGCGACTGCAGGAGGATCAGGGAGGTGCTGCTGTGGAGACACGGACGCGGTGTCTCCGTCTCGTCGTTCAGCTGGAGCTCGGTCACCGCCAGGATTTGTCACACCTGTGGGGACGTCCACTCCAGTTACTCCGGCTTTTGTGCAGCCGTCGGCAGATGTCACGCCTTTTGGTGGCACTCCTTTTGGTGGCACCCCCTCTGGTGGCACTCCTTTTGGTGGCACACCCTCTGGAGGCACCCCTTTGTGTGGCACTCCGGGAGAGGGTACCCACGTCGGTACACCGGATGTTCAGGGATCTCCTGGATATGCCCAGGAGCGTGGACGGAGATGGGAGAGGGCCCATACACGGCACACTTCTAGGGATTATGGATACCTAGTGGATGGCAGGTCAGGAGCCATTATCATGAATGATGAGGGGAGGAGGGTGATGGCTCGCATGAGGGAGTTGTGCCAACAAGTTTTTCGGCACAACGTCCTGGATCATTGGAGGAACATACCGGAGGGGAGCAAGGAGTACATAGTAGCATCCTTGCACGAGGAGTTCCCGGTGCTAGCCGCAGTGGATAGATTCTCTACGGGCTGGATGATGGATTGCATGCGTGCATACATGTCACATAGACGATCCGACGCACGCAAGGCAGTCAAGAGTGGGGCTCCAAAGCCCGAGTGGTTAGATGCAGACGACTGGCACCGACTGAGGGAGGAGGCTACAAATTCGCCAGGACGTTGGAGTCAGCAGCGGGAGGCGGCAAGGGCACGAATCGAGGCCGGATCGGTACATCATCTTGGGAGTGGCGGCCACAGGACATATTTGGAGGACTTTGTAAGATTCTCTTTTGTTTTGCTTATTTGTTTTTTTGAGATATTCTTTGTACTGACAATCATGTTTCTAACAGTTAGCATTTTGTTTTCTTTGCAGCACTCCATTACAAATCGCTATCCGCAAGGCCTTGAGACTCGATATGCGGAGAGGCACGGTCTCACATCATTGATCGACCGATTGTATAGACGCGGCGGCCCAGTAAGTCACTCATCTTTCTTGTCCGTAGTTACCATGAGATATTTGAATGCATTATTGTATGGTGGATTGATATGTTGTTTCTTTTTCTGCAGAATCCGTTTGATGCTCCTTTACAGCGGGAAGAGCTTTCGGGGGACGACGATTTGTAGCTCGCCCTTGGATCCTTAGAGCTCACATACCTTTAGTTTTTAGTCGCCCGATCTATGTAGACATTTTCTATGTATTAGTGATATTGTTTTATGATTGTACCAATCGCATTTTGTGCGATATCATGTATTTATTTCATCCATCAGTTTTATGATTTCAGTATACATTCTTTTTGTTTGCAAACGCTTTGTATGAAGCAGTGCAGAAACTATTTTGTATGGCTCTCATACAGCACACAATGCTATATGTGGCAGGGCAGCTTGCTGCCCTGCCACAAAATTTTTTTTTTCTCTGTTACCGTCGCTATTTGCGTCGCAAATTTACTGCACACGTCGCTATTGCCGTCGCTATCAGCGTCGCAAATTTACTGTAACCGTCGCTATATGTGTCGCTATATAGCGACGGCTATAGCGACGATTCTATGGCGTCGTTAATAACGACGCTTTTTGCGACGACGGGGGCAAATTTTGTTGTTTGTATTTTCGTCGCTTTAAACGTCGCTATAAGGTCTATATCTTGTAGTGCTTCCTACTATGCGTCTGTACATAGTAGGGTCTTCCAGAAGCTCACCTGCATCTGCGCATAGCTTCACATTTTGCTCCAAAGGAACTGAAATAGGCTTACAGCCTGTCATCCCATATTTGGACAGCATGTCCAATCCATATTGCCTCTGCAAGAGCTGTATCCCACTTGGTGATCTAATCACCTCAATGCCCAAGAAATAATGCAGCTCTCCCAAAACCTTCATCTCAAACTTCTGCTTCAATAGCATTTTCACATGAAGGATATCTTCATCACTGTCACCTGTCATAATCAAATCATCAACATAAATGACAAGCAGCATAATACCTTTCTCTGTTTTTCTCACATAAAGTGAGAAGTCTGCCTTGGAAATCTGAAAGCCAATAGTGACAAGATATTGTCCTATCTTGTCAGACCATGCTCTAGGTGCTTACTTCAAGCCATACAATGCTTTCTTCAACTTGCAAACAAACTCAGGATGAACAGCATGCACATAACCTGGTGGCTGCTCCATATAGACCTCTTCTTGCAAATCACCATGCAAAAAGGCATTCTTTACATCCATCTGATGTGAAGACCATCCCTTTGATGCAGCCATAGCAATGACTGCTCTTACGGTTGCCATCCTTGCAACCGGACTGAATGTTTCTTCATAGTCAATGCCATATGTTTGTGCATACCCCTTGACTACTAATCTTGCCTTGTATCTGTTCACAGAACCATTTGCATTGTGCTTCACCTTATAAACCCACTTACAGCCAATTGCATTTTTACCTTTAGGCAAAGATACCAACTCCCATGTAGAATTTTCTTCCAAGGCATCCATTTCTTCATCCATGGCTTTCTCTCATTTTTCTTTTCCCATGGCTTGCTCAAAAGAAGTGGGTTCTGGTTCCTGTATCACTTTGACCATATAGGCATAGTGAATGGATGTAAATCCATCATATTTTAGCCTATCCACAGGATACCTAGCTCTGGTAGACCTGCGCAAAGTAGGTTCACTCCCAGGTGCTCTCAAAACATCCCTGGTCTTCCTTACTCTAGGTGTAACAATAGAAGGGATACCCAACTCATCATCAATGCTCTGTTTTGAGCCACTGGATTCACCATCCACATAAGAGTGACCTGCATTCACATCAAACATGGGCTGATCTACCTTCTCTTTTCCTTTTTGTGATACCTGCATACCACTATCTGCATTGCTTTGAGAAGATTCTCCTGATCTCAATCTGCCTGTCCATGGTGAAGAATGTGAACCACTGCTAGAGGACGCTCCAGGTCCACTAATATCTTGTGATTGCTGCTGTGAATTCTGTGCAGCATTACCATTTTGTGCATCTACATTATCAATCACATTTACTGGTTTATACCAGCTACTCATCTCATCAAAAATAACATCTCTGCTCACTGTAAACTTACGAGTAGAAGGGTTATAGCATCTATACCCTTTGTGCTGCAGAGAATAACCAATAAAGATGCACTTCTCAGCTTTTGGATCCAACTTGGATCTCAACTCATCTGGCACATGAACATAGGCAATGCAACCAAAAATCTTCAAATGAGAAATATCTGGTTTCCTACCAGTATACCTCTCCTCTGGAGTCATCCCATGTATTGCTGCAGTGGGAGTCCTGTTCATTATGTAGACTGCTGTAGCAACTGCTTCAGCCCAGTAAAAATCTGGCAAGTCATTTTCGTTGAGCATGGCACGAGATACCTCTCCAATATGCCTGTTTTTCCTTTCTGCAATTCCATTTTGTTGTGGGGTATGACTGCATGAATATTTCTGCTTTATGCCATGCTCCTGCAGGAACCTTGCAAACTCATTTGAGAGGTACTCTCCCCCTCCATCTGACCTTAGGCATTTTATTTGCAGGCCTGTTTCTTTTTCAACCATAGCTTTAAGAGTTTTGAAATGCCCAAAAACTTCACTTTTCTTTTTCATAAAATACACCCAAACTTTTCTGCTATAGTCATCAATAAAAGTGACAAAATAATGACAGCCTCCAAGAGATGTAGCTTTAGTAGTCCACACATCAGAGTGGATTAATTCCAATGGCTTCTTACTCTCTTGAACATGTCTAGGAAATGGTTTCCTTACCTGTTTTCCAAACTGACAGGCTTCACATACCTTATGCATTTCTGCAACCTTGAATTTAGGCAATCCTGCAACAATATTTTGGGCCTGCATTGATTTAAGTTGTTGTACATTAACATGACCAATGCATTTATGCCAGATATCAATATCTGCAACTACACCAGTCCCATGTGCAAACATTGATGCACTCAATTCAGACATGTCTGCATCCAATGTAAACATTCTGCCCTTCTTCTTTCCTTTTGCTATCAAGCGACTTTTATTTTTCATATCCTCAACAAAGCATCCATGAGGATTAAATCTGACCTGCAAGCCCTGCTCGACCATTTGACCAACAGAAACCAGATTCTTGGTGATATTCGGGACATGAAATACATCGGACAGGTATTTCTTTTTCCCATCCTGCATAGACAAAGGAATTTTTCCAATCTGCATAATAGGATGTGCAGTATTATCACTAGTCTCCACAAATCCTGGTTTTTCCATTTTCCTTGCATCCTCCATCCATTCTGCATGATCTGTCATGTGGTTTGATGCACCTGAGTCAACATACCATACATCGTTGCTTTTTTCTGCACTTGTCACAAAATTATTCATGTGCTGCACCATAAACAAATGCTCATTTCTGTCATCACCCTGTCTACTAGAAGATGCATAATTCCCTTGTTGCAGTTTTCCATTCATGATGCCATTCTGCTTTTTATAGCAGTCTTTAGCCATATGACCCATTTTACCACAGTAGTAGCATTCAACATTACTGTTTGCATTTTGGCCTCTTTGCCATCCACCACGACCTCTTTGGCTCCCCTTGCCTCTAGAGTTACCACGTCCTCCTCCATAGGACTGGTTTTCTTGAGTTTGCTGCATATTCTGATTTCTACCACGGCCTCCAAATCGGCCTCCTCTACCTCTGCCTCTACCTCTTCCAGCATTTGAGTAGAAGACAGCTTCTTTTGAAGTTCCTCCTGAAGAAGATGCACCACCATTTCTCTGCTCCTCAGAAATTAGAAGAGCAATCAACTCCTCAAAATCAGGAAATCTTTCACGGACGGAAATGGATGTTCGGAATTGTGCATAATCCTTTCCTAGACCATTCAAGGTCACAGAAACTAAATCATCATCTTCCACTGGCGACCCAATGGAAGCAAGTGCATCTGCAATCTTCTTCACCTTCATGTGGTAGTCATTGATGCTCATATTTTCTCTTTGCACATTATGCAACTCTTGCTTGAGCTGCATTTTCCTGGCTTGCGTATTTGTGCTATACATTTTTGACAAAGTATTCCATGCCTCCTTTGGCGTACTTGCATCCTGAATATGCACAATCATAGAGTGTGAAATGCTAATAGACATCCAATACATAACTTTCCTGGCTCTCTCATGCCATGCTTTAAATGCCTGTATTTGCTGTTG
Organism: Lygodium microphyllum; assembly: GCF_053477565.2. Classification (NCBI taxonomy): domain Eukaryota; kingdom Viridiplantae; phylum Streptophyta; class Polypodiopsida; order Schizaeales; family Lygodiaceae; genus Lygodium; species Lygodium microphyllum. Next base: position 65,779,144 of record NC_141158.1, read on the forward strand.
ATTGGGAACATCAGGAAGAACTGGTTCTTCTTCATTTCTTGCAACAAATTTCCAATATCCTTTTCCCATAAGGAAATTCGTCATTCTAAACTTCCATGCTTGGAAGTTGTTCTTGTCAAGCTTTTCAGTTACAATCTGTGAAAGAAAATCAGACGCCATCACAGAACACTGCAAAAAATTCTGTCACTGCAAAAAACACAGCTTCACCCTCACAAGGGCAAATCTGCAAAACTGGTGAAAGTGGTATTTGACCACACAGTCACTTTCTAGTGACGATTTTGCATAAATAGGAACCAAGGATGATTCTGTAACTCCCGATGTCTCTGCACACAAGCATACGATGCAATTTATGTGGTAACTTTTCACCGACCTGTAGAACAGTGGTTGCACAGCATAAAACAGGGCCTTTTCCTGAGTGCGTGCAGAAAACTTGTGCCTCCAAAATAGGCCCCGAAATGGCCTCAAATAAAAAAAACAGGGTTGCCGAGAGGCTAAAGGCCTCTCACGCAGCATATACTGGCCTCTTGCTTCACCGTGAAGGGCGTCTCAACCTGAGACAATGCTCTCCTGCACTTTCCGGCTGTGCTGCCTGCAGAGACTTGCTCCCAAAACAGAAAATGAAAGCAACACTGCTCCTCTTACTAGAACACCGCAAGCTTGGCTTGCTTTCTTGAGCTCCTTACCACGAAAAAGGCTCTGATACCATGTCAAGATTGTGGGAGAGAAGGAAGGAGTCTCACTTGTAGCTTTCTTGCTTGCACAATGGGGGAATATACACAAAGGTGGAGGTTGAAAACAGTTTTCCTCTTCTTAGTTGTGTAAGCCAAAAGAACTCAAGTACAAAGAAATAGAAGAACCCTATATTGGGTCTCAAACCAAACTCAACTAACTAAGGTGGCATACTAACTGAGCCACAAAATAGAGTAGATAAGGATAGCTGTCATCTAGCTATTATTCATGGGCGGTGTACCAACCGCATCTGCAACTAACAAGTCGGTGACATAAATGCATAACGGTCACCCTGGTATATCACGAGTGGAGCTCGATATCTCAACACTCCCAGTACAAACGCTATGTTAAGATGAGTGGCTATCATGGCATACATCAAACCATCCACTATAGATCTAGAAGGGATCTTTTCCATCTTGGCCTTTTTCTCATCAGATATTGTGGACAATCCACCTACCTAACCCTGACATAAGAAGTTAAAGAATAGCCAATAGGCTTAATGAAAGATAATAATCAAGTGGAAGAACACAATAAGAAGTAAGAGCAAAGCAAGAGCTATGGAAAATGGAGCAAGAGAAATAGATATTATATGTGGGAACTTGAATAGTCACAATGTATGACTAGCCTTCCTTTATTCATATATCACTAAAAGAATAAATAATAAAGTGACAGTGATGGATGTCTACCACTTGCACTGTACAAGTGTGTGGGCACTATCTATGTAATGAATATGCATGCGGTTAGGTAGAGGTGCCTTTACCCCCAACAACCTTTCACTTAAAGGTGAATATGCCTCTAGTAAGGAGAGAATTTAAAAAAAGTAACCATGTACAAATGTATATAAAGTAAAATAGGATGAGAAATATGTCATCTCATCCTATGCCCATCATCTTCCTGAGAAAGATAAAATTTTATACTGAGAGAATTTTAGTAAGTAGAATTACATGATTCTCGTTAGTCAAGTTAAGCTCAATAGACTTGTCCCATACCACCTGCGTGATGAAGTGATAGCGCAACTCAATGTACTTTGTATTTGCATGAAAGACCGGATTCTTGGCTAACTAAATGGTACTCATAGGGACCACATTAGTACTCTAAGGTCTACGACCATACGGCCTAACCAATGATCCTCTTTATAAGCTTCAATGGATGCAACATACTTGGTCTCTAGAGTAGATAGGGCTATGTATTTCTACACCATGGACATCCAAGAAATAGTACCTCGAACAAAGATGAAGACATAGCTAGAGGTAGACTTTCTACTATCTATATTCCTACATAATCAAAGTCAATGTACCCCATGACTCCTATATCTTGGCCACCATAACATATGCACATACATGTAGTGTTCTTAAGGTACCTCATGATACCCTTCATGGCATACCAATGCTGCCTGCCATGTTGAGAGTTGATTTTAAGTCAAAATTTTAAAGTGCAAAAGTGGCCCGAGAACCATAAAAGAGGAGTTCTTTGTGAAAAATGTGATGATCATAGATCAAGGAGCTGGAGTTTCCCTAGATACATTCCAATGTTAGGGATCTAATGAGTGTTTGTTTGTCAATTGGAGTCCATTTGACCCCTGATTTAATGGCCATAAGGTTTAGGGTTATGAAGTAGCTATCTATCTGAAAGCTGAAAAGCAAGTGACAGAGGCTAAGGTAATAGATTTTGATGCCAGAGGGCTGGTCATCTAGCCGAATCACAAATTTGAGGTTGTTTGCTCCTCTATTCGGCTTAAAACCACCTGCAAGATAATGTGAACACAAGAAAGTGAACTAGTTTTTTTAAGTTTAAATTATTAATGAAGATTAAAAGAGCATGAAACTCAAGAAAAACTATTGAGATGGGGAGGGAAAACACAATTTTTTTTGCACCCCATATTTTTTTGCTAATTTTAAAAATTCACAATTGTTCAAATAATTCTCGCACATTCGGGGCTAAGATGCTTTAGTTCTTCACTTTGATTTGCTCCAGACCACACAAGATTTGACACATTAAAAGAAAAGTTCATATTTTAGTCTTTCTCTCTCGTCATAATCATTATTCATATGGGCAAAGAGGATGAGAAGGAATGGGTGGCAGTTTTGTGATGATGAGATATGAGGGATGGCTCAAGAAAGCACAAAGGAGGCATCAATGGCTGTAAAAGAGCATCAATGACTTTTCATTTTCAAAATACAATACGTGTATATGGAGATTATAACGTGTCATTTATTGAATTTTTATGATAAATCTTTCATTCTTGTAATGGAAAATGATTGAAAATGGTTGAATATGCTTGAATATATCTGAAATTATAAAATAATCAATAATTTTTAATAATTCATGTAATAAAAATCGAAATTGTAAAATTTGCAATGTGAGATTTTTTAGAAAAATGATGATTTTAGGAGCTTTTTGGTTCAAATGGTATTCCTATGGAGTTATATTGAATGTAATATTGAATCACAATCCACATAAGCTTCATAAATTTGAAAATAAAAAAATATAATAATTAAGATAATAAATAATATTTATTATTAAAATATATTTTTAAATTAAAAAATTAAGTTTAAGAAAGAAAATTTATTGAAAATTAGGGAAAGGTTCATGAGTGTATAATGGCTATAGAGTATGAGGTTGGTTGTGTATTAAAGTGGTTATTTAGAGGGTGTTTTTATGGGAAAAATATTGTGGAACATAGAAAAAACTATATATAATAAATGAATACATAAAGAAGTTGGAATATCCAGAATTTTACATAGAAATAAAAGTGCTTGTGTATTGAAATGAAGCATATAGAGTTCATTTAATATATTCAAAGAGAGAATAGCATGGATTAGTCCAGTGTTGTTTCTTTACAATATAACACTTTGTTATATTAGAAATAAAATAATTGAAAGAATGTTTTTCACATGACATGTTGGTCAAATTGTGGTTAATTTTTTTGAGCATTATATGGCATTACACCTTGCATTTGCATTCTTATACATGGTATCAAGAAAGAGAAAGTGCCTTAGATGCATTGTAATTAGTTACTTAAACTATTGACAAACTATGAGAGTGTGAGGATCCCTGAGTTGTAGAATAGCATGATTGACTTTTATGTAAGTACATAATCTCGACGAATTACTTGCGAATTGAGCCATGTTACGCAAGAACTAGAGCATTTCATAGAATCAAATGAAATCTCATTTTTTTTTCATTGATTGATTTGGAGTATCAGCAATATGGTTAGAGTTGAATTCTTTCAAGTCTCTGTGGCAATTAGTTAGAATTTTCTCTCCTAGACTTCGCTTGAATTACAAAGCATAGTCAGAAATATTTTCAATATACAACACTCATATTGAAAAGAGTTTCGTTAGTACATGCTCTTATTTCTCAAGTAGGATTGCGTTTTATGTTTGAGAGATGCATCTTAGGGCCAATCCTCTTGGTGTAGGAGAGTCGTAGGAGCCATAGAGTGATCAGTTGGGGGATGCTTTGTATGTGTATGCAACGAGGCATTAATCACCCATATGTGTAGGATACTCTCTCTTTTGGAGTTGGAATGGAAAAAATCATTGAACTACAAACCGATACAAACGCCACTACAAGATATAGATCTTATAGCGACGTTTAAAGCGACGAAAATACAAACAACAAAATTTGCCCCCGTTGTCGCAAAAAGCGTCGTTATTGACGACGCCATAGAACCGTCGCTATATGCGTCGCATATAGCGACGTATATAGCGACGGTTACAGGGAATTTGCGACGCTTATAGCGACGCCAATAGCGACGTGAGCAGTAAATTTGCGACGCAAATAGCGACGGCAACAGAGAAAAAAAAAATTGTGGCAGGGCAGACATATAGCACTGTGTGCTATATGAGAGCCATACAAAATAGTTTCTGCACTACTGCATACAAAGCGTTTGCAAACAAAAATAATGTATACTGAAATCATAAAACTGATACATTAAATAAATACATGATCGCATAAAATGTGATTGGTACAATCATGAAACGATATCACTAATACATAGAAAATGTTTACATAGATCAGGCGACTAAAAACTAAAGGTGTGTGAGCTCTAAGGATCCAAGGGCGAGCTACAAATCCTCGTCCCCCGAAAGCTCGTCCCGCTGCAAAGGAGCATCAAACGGATTTTGCAGAAAAAGAAACAACATATCAATCCACCATACAATAATGCGTTCAAATATCTCATGGTAACTACGGACAAGAAAGATGAGTGACTTAGAGGGCCGCCGCGTCTATACAATCGGTCGATCAATGCCCTGAGACCGTGCCTCTCTGCATATCGAGTCTCAAGGCCTTGCGGATCGCGATTTGTAACGGAGTGCTGCAAAGAAAACAAAATGCTAACTGTTAGAAACATGATTGTCAGTACAAAGAATATCTCAAAAAAACAAATAAGCAAAACAAAAGAGAAACTTACAAAGTCCTCCAAATATGTCCTGTGGCCGCCACTCCCAAGATGATGCACCGATCCGGCCTCGATTCGTGCCCTCGCCACCTCCTGCTGCTAACTCCAACGTCCTAGAAAATTTGTAGCCTCCTCCCTCAGTCGGCGCCAGTCGTCTGCATCTAACCACTCGGGATTTGGAGCCCCACTCTTGATTGCCTTGCGTGCGTCGGATCGTCTATGTGACATGTATGCACGCATGCAATCCATCATCCAGCCCGTAGAGAATCTATCTACTGCGGCTGGCACTGGGAACTCCTCATGCAAGGGTGCTACTATGTAGTCCTTGCTCCCCTCCGGTATGTTCCTCCAATGATCCAGGACGTTGTGCCGAAAAACTTGTTGGCACAACTCCCTCATGTGAGCCATCGCCCTCCTCCCCTCATCATTCATGATGATGGCTCCTGACCTGCCATCCACTAGGTATCCATAACCCCTAGGAGTCTGCCTAAGATGGGCCCTCTCCCATCTCCGTCCACGCTCTTGGGCATATCCAGGAGACCCCTGTACATCCGGTGTACCGACGGGGGTACCCTCTCCCGGAGTGCCACTCAAAGGGGTGCCACCAAAGGGGATGCCACCAAAAGGAGTGCCATCTGCCGACGGCTGCGCAAAAGCCGGAGTAAGTGGAGTGGACGTCCCCACAGGTGTGACAAATCCTGGAGGTGATGCAGCTCCAGCTGAACGACGAGACGGAGACACCACGTCCGTGTCTCCACAGCAGCACCCCCTGATCCTCCTACAGTCGCAGTCCCTCCCTCTGGCCCAAGTCGCGAGCGTCGAGATCGTCTGCTCGAAGCTGAAGCATCCGATCGCGCTGAAGCTGATCTAGCTGAAGCTGATTTAGCAGAGCGCCCTGACGAAGAACGAGACAGCTCCTGATCTGCCATCTCTCTGAATCTCGCGAGCTGATCTGGAGACATACGTGCCATCATGTCCTGAAACTCCTCGTCGCTCATCCCTCGACTCATCCTGAAAATGTCGATACCTGCACAGATAAAAAATGATGTTAGAATAATCAATTTAAACTATACAAAGCACATTAATATAAATCATTTTTGAAAAATCCCTCTTAAAATGCATATCTTATCTACCTTTATGGAAGATCTAAACAACGAATTGAGTAATACAATTCTCCAAGAATGAAGTATTCTATGGTCCCATGTTAATCTCCTGACACAACTCTGCATACACTGGAAGGTCGATAGACATGTCACCACAAAAGAACGAGTCTGCCTCGTTCTCAAAAAATTCTACGACTTCTGTATTTCTATCATTGTTAGCCGATGCGGGCTCCAAGCTTGCGGTGGCCTCCACCCCTTGTAATATCGATCCCTCTATTTGCATATTTTCTTCATCTATGCCTGGAACATAGCTTTGATCATATACTCTCGCACCTCGAGGAGTTGAAGGTATAACATACCACCATCGAGGTTGTCGAGGGTTTGGATAGAAGATTACCTGTTCACAAACACTTACAAAGCGAGTTCAAACCATTGTGACATAAACCATGTCTTATTACAATTAGCAAGCAAATGACTATTTGTACCTGTTCACAATGGGCCGGCAACACAAAGGTGTTACGCAAATCCGCCCATTTTTTTTCGGAATCTATTTTGAGAAATCTAGATGGACCTCGTCGAACTGTTGCTCCAGCTTCTCCAAGTACCACTTTGAACAACTACACATCGAATAGTATCATGGAGAAGCTACGGTAATCTACCGTAATAATACTTTGCAAGTTCCCAAAATACTCCATCTCATCCACAACCGTGTTCGGATCTGTTGCTCGTCGCCGGCTCTCTTGCTCAAACCTTGCCATGACACCACAGTCCATTGTGGAGCACATTTTGTCAATACGCTCTACTCGAAAATGCCGTTCGCGCGACCACGCTGCACTATATATTTTGTACTGCACATTGAAACACTCAAATTAGATGTAGCAAGCAAATTTAGATACGACACATTCTAAACCCCTCATTACCTTTGGACTACATCCCCTCGAGAACTCCCACTCCTCCATTGAGACCTCTGTCCCTTCGCTGGATGCTGCGGTCAAGGCTCCATGCAACCATCGTGTTGACATAAACCGCGGCATCTCCTCCATGCCTTCGGGATATCAAATCGGTCGGTGACGCGTACTGCGTTGGAATTCAGCTCGTGCTTCGTCTCGATCTTGCCTTGCAATCTGGTACTTGGCAAGCCACGTCTCCATGGAGGCATGGTGCAACATACAAAAGTGATTCACCTTCTCTTCCATTGAGGCATCCATTCTTTTTTCTATCCCATTTCCAACCACCACATCTCCAGTCAGCCTATCATCGTCCTTCAGCGTCCATAGCATTTCATTGTCTGGTTCCACTGTTGGTAGCCATTGTGAGATATGCACTAACACCTCTGACATCAACCAACCTTCCGCCATGCTACCTTCTGGACGAGCTCGTTGTCACACAAAGCCTTTCAGGGTTTTCATGAAGCGCTCCAGGAAGAACATCATTCGCGTATGGACAGGTCCAATAATCCCCACTTCATCCACAAGATGCACAAGAAGGTGAACTTGTATCGTGAGTATGCTAGTGGGCAGGTATTTCTCAAAGAGATAGACCGTCTCAACTGCTCCCCGCCTTGCGGATTCAATAGAGGATGTCTTAATCTCTTTCTATGAGATCCATTGCACCAAAGTCGACAACTTGTAAATGGCCCCGCGAATTTCTGGAGTAAGGCATCCTGCGATCGCGATCGGTAGGACAAACTGCCACAAATGAGAAAGCATTATGAATAATGGCCACTTTTCAAATTGCAAAATGCCCACGCTAATTACAATCCATCCTGTTCACAAACCTGACATATCTTATGCCCATCATGGGATTTTAGCCCAGACATTTGGTCATCTTTAGAAAATGCGGACCTGAGAGAACGCATCATACCCATCGGAGTGCGGATAGACTTGATTACTTGCTTCACAATGCGCTCTTCTTTGGTAGACAAAACCCAGGGAGCGCGAGGAAGCTGCACTCCCCCTTCAGCACTCGACTGTGGCCAAAGCGCCTCCATCTTACCTACCTCCTTTAAATCCATTCGTGACCCTATAGTGTCTCTCTTTCCTGTGTGGTCCCATAGCAAGCTGCCCACATTTTTGAAAATATGCATGGGATCCAACAAGTGGTTGACCTGTAAGTGGGTCTAATATGGCAACTCGTAGAAAACTGAGAACCGTCGCATTCCATTTGGATGTGATTCCGGGTTTACCATTTTCAGCTCATACCAGCTTGCAGCGTTCATACGTGCTGGAGGTCGTCCAAGAAAACCTTCCCTGAGTTCATGATCCTCCGGCAAGAAAGCGGCGTGTCCTTGATATACCATCTTCTTCATGGTTCGTGACCTTCGCGAGTCTAACTGTGGCCCACACAATGGACATGCATGATAACCTGAGGTAACTAGACCTGTAAGGCGATCCACGACCTAGTGAATAATTGATTGAATGAAATAGAATATAGATATTACCAGCGAGAACAAAGGTCTGCTCACCTGAGCACTCTCCCAATCCCGAAAAGTCATGCATCGTCCACATGAGAATGGCTTGAATGTTGGCTGACCGTCAACCATCGCGCCTGCTCATATCTTGCACCGTGACCCCCTTCTCCCACAAAATCTTAAGCTCATCGACTAATGGACGAAGATACACGTCCATATTTTTTACTTTGTAGCGGCCCGGGACGAGCAAGCTAAGGATGAGATGTCCTTTCTTCGTAGAAAGCCATGGAGGGATGTTGTAGTTGACAAGCACTATAGGCCACACACTGTAAGAAGTCGAGCGCAGACCGAATGGGTTTACACCATCCATGGCGAGACCGAGCCGAAGATTCCTTGGCTCTCGCGCAAAGCTTGGGAAGGTAGAGTCAATGTGGCTCCATGCGCGCGAATCCGCTGATATTCGTTGAACTCCATCCGTGGACCTATTCTGCACATGCCACGTTGTCAAGCTTGCCATGGCAGATGTGCGAAACATGTGGTTTATGCGGGGGATGAGCGGAAAGTGTCTGAGAACTTTTTGAGGGATGGTTTGCCCTTGCAAGTCCTATCGATACTTGTGAGCACCACACTTTGGACATGTCTCCATAGTCTCGTATTCATCTCGAAACAATATGCAGTCGTTGATACATGCATGGATGCTATTGTAGTCCATGCCAAGCTTCCGTAAAACATGTCGTGCATCATCACGAGACTCAGGCATGGTATTTGCAGGTGGCAATATATGATATTTCAATAACCTGAAAAAAATCATAACACACCTTGAAAAAGCACAAATGTTTGCAATAATACTGTTTTAAAAAAAAAACAATGAAGCCTGTGTGCAAGGTACCTGAATAACTCAGTCACACTCGTATCGCTCCAACCGTATTTTGCTTGCACACTTAAGAGTGCAAGCAATGTCTTCAACCGAGATACTCGGCACCCATCATATAATGGTATGGATGCTTCCTCTCTAAGCGGGTCAGATGTCTCAACATCCATGGGAATCAATGCATCGATCATTGCCTCCATCTCAGGCTCCAAGATTGTAGGCAGGTCGGGAAGGTTGTCTGTCTCCTCTGGCATTGACGGTATAGATGGGCCTTGCGAGTAGTCGATTGGCTCCTGCAATCCATCCATCGCACGTCCATGAACTCTTCTAATTGGCCGCAAAGGGTGCACTCCCCCTTGGGTCGAGACATCACCCCCCTGGATAGAAAATTTGCCAACAAGACCCAATCTTATTGTGTATGGTTTTCAATTAGCTTGAGAGTACAATGCATGATTAATATTAACTTCAAATTACCGTTTGCTGAAAATCCGCAATCGCCTGATCAATGATCTCAGATTGAAACTCGCCAAATCGTCGTACGTGTTCTATAGACAATCGGCATTTTTGTCTAATTGCCAACTTACATTGAGAGCAAGGACATGGGACACATTGATTAAGATACGTCTCGCGGTCTTGAACAATAAGACCTTCTTCGTTTTCCATCTTATCTACATTACAGCAAACGAGGCTTAAATGGATAGCTTTATGGAGATGTACGTCAAGTTGCAAGTTGACCATAAATCTTGCATTGTATATAGTAGTTGAGAGATATTCCGATGCTATATCTCGGCCTTGTATCATGCTCAAGGATTTGTTTGTCCCGGTAGATAATTATTTGTTATATCTCGGCTTTGAGTATAAGTAATCCATTTTAAAATTAATGCGCGCCATCTATGAAATTTAATAACTATAGTAATAAAATTTATTTCAATCAATTCTACTCATAGTCATAAGACCTAAGAGAAATTATCCTATACTCAATTTAAGGGTTTCTTCTTCTATAACAATACTTTTGGGTTCATTTTGATGAAGTACCTTAATGACCATTAGCTAGGGTATCATTTTCTTTTAGTCCTTCCGTTGACTAGTTGGCATGATTTCTAATTTGGCATGCTTATAAAGTTAATACAAAAACAATGAATTATGCATATCATAATTAGATTCCCTACTTGGACATTATGAAGGAATTGACCATTTTTAAGCCATCTTAAAGAGTTACCAATGTACGTGGCCCATGGAAAAGCACATTGCATACCATTATCAATAAGTCTATTATCTTAAATTTCCTTTCCCTCCCTCTCCCTCTCTTTCTCTCCCTCTCTCTCCCTCTCCCTCTCTTTCTCTCTTTCTCTCACCCTCTCCCTCTCCCTCTCGTTCTCTTTCTCTCCCTCTCTCATTTCCTTCCTCTCCCTCTCCCTCTCCCTCTCTTTCTCTTTTTCTCCCTCTCCCTCTCTATCTCTCTTTCTCTCTCATTTCCTAAACAAGTAAAAAATAAAGTGAATTAAACATCCTCCAAGCAAAAGGGAGAGGGAGAGATACAATGCACTCTCCCTCTCTTTCTCTTTCTATCCCTCTCTCATTTCCTTCCCCTCCCTCTCCCTCTCGCTCTCTTTCTCACTCATTTCCTCTCCTAAAAAAGCAAAAAATAAAGTGATTTAAATATTAAACAAGCAAAAGGGAGAGGGAGAGAGAGAATGCACTCTTCCTCCTCCCTCTCTTTCTCTTTCTCTCCCTCTCTCATTTCCTCCCCCTCCCTCTCCCTCTCCCTCTCTTTCTCTTTCTCTTTCTCTTTCTCTTTCTCTTTCTCTTTCGCTCTTACTCTCTCATTTCATTCCCCTCCCTCTCCCTCTCTCCTAAACAAGCAAAAAAGAAAGTGATTCAAACAACAAACAACCAAACCCGTCGTGAGAGAGAGAATGCACACTCTCTCTCTCACCCTCTCCCTCTCCCTCTCCCTCTCGTTCTCTTTCTCTCCCTCTCTCATTTCCTTCCCCTCCCTCTCCCTCTCCCTCTCTTTCTCTTTTTCTCCCTCTCCCTCTCTATCTCTCTTTCTCTCTCATTTCCTAAACAATCAAAAAATAAAATGATTTAAACATCCTCCAAGCAAAAGGGAGAGGGAGAGATACAATGCACTCTCCCTCTCTTTCTCTTTCTATCCCTCTCTCATTTCCTTCCCCTCCCTCTCCCTCTCCCTCTCTTTCTCTCTCATTTCCTCTCCTAAACAAGCAAAAAAATAAAGTGATTTAACCATTAAATAAGCAAAAGGGAGAGGGAGAGAGAGAATGCACTCTCCCTCCTTCTCCCTCTCTTTCTCTTTCTCTCCCTCTCTCATTTCCTCCCCCTTCCTCTCCCTCTCCCTCTATTTCTCTTTCTCTTTCTCTTTCTCTTTCTCTTTCTCTCCCTCTCCCTCTCTTTCTCTCTTACTCTCTCGTTTCCTCTCCTAAACAAGCAAAAAAGAAAGTAATTTATACATTAAACAAGCAAAAGGGAGAGAGAGAGAGAATGCACTCTCCCTCTCTTTCTCTTTCTCTCCCTCTCCCTCTCCCTCTCTTTCTCTCCCTCTCTCTCCCTCTCCCTCTCCTTCTCTTTCATTTCCTCTCCTAAACAAGAAAAAGAGAACGATTTAAACCTTCAACAAGCAAAAGAAAGAGAGAGGGAGACTCACCAATGAGATATGGCGAGCGTGGAGCGGCTTCTCTTTGCAATGAGGGCTCCTCCTCTCCTTCGCGAACAACGGCGGCGGCAGCAAGTCTTCTTCCTCTCATTCCTTCTCACAAAGCCTTTGTTCTCTCCCTCGCTCTCGCTCTCAAAAGTCGAAGCAAAAGAAATGAAAACGGCGCTCTGGTTTCGGCCGCGTTTTTTTTCCTGCGGCGTCGCTATTGGTGTCACTATTTGCGTCGCAAATGCGACGCAAATAGCGATGCCAATAGTGATGCCGATATCCGCCGTCGCTAATCGGCGTCGCTAATTGCCCAATTCCTTGTAGTGCGCATGATTTATCTAGAGCAGTGTGTAACCTCTAGACACTCCTAGTTTTGGCCACAAGACCGTGAGAGTGATTTGGTGAGCATAGAAGCCTGGCTAAAGCTGTAGAGCTAGTGTCAGGCCCATTTTAGGTCCCAACACATGTGTAGCTATATAGTATACCACAACTCCCATTGAAAATTCTATGTTAAGATAAGTGACTATCGTGGTATATATCAAATTGCCCACTGCAGATACATAAGGGATCTTGGCCATCTTAGTCTTCTAATCATTAGATGAAAAAAAAACAGCCTAACTAACATTCATATGAGAAGGTAAAGGACATCCAATAGACTTAACATCATGCATATGAAACCTCTGAAGGAATTTTTGGATGTACTCCTTTTATGGAAAATAAAGGAGTCTCTTAGAGTGATGGTGCATAATACACATCCCAATAATATATGAGGCTTGTTCAATGTCCTTCATCTAAAAGTTCTTCTTGAGTTGCTTTTTCAAGGCATCCAACTCATCATGAGTGCCCTTAGCAATCAACATATCGTCAACATAGAGTACCAAAATTGTAAGGCTGCCATCATGAGCCTTCTTCGAATATAAACATAGATCCATATCACTATGGGTATATTCCAAGAAATGCATAAAATCATAAAACTTGTGGTACCATTCCCTAAGCACGTGGTTAAGGCCATAATAGCTCTTTTGCAACTTGCACACTAGGTATTCCCTGCCTTTTTCCTCAAAGACCTTAGGTTGTTGCATATAAATCTCATCATGTAAGTCTCCATGTGAGAAAGTCGTCTTTATATCCATCTGAAAGAGGTCTAGATCGAGCTATGCAACCAAATCCAAAACCAAGTGTAGGATACTCATCTTGAGGATACATAAAAGAATTTATCAAAGTCAACACCATGCTCCTACTTAAAACCCTTAGCAACCAATCTGGCCTTATATGCTAGCTTGGGACATTTAGGGATACTCATTAACTTGTATACCCACTTGCATGGCAAAGCATGTTTTTCACTAGGAAAAGGAACCAAATCCCATGTATAATTTTTCAGTAATGAGTCATACTCTAACTACATGGCCCTCTCCTAAGAGTGACTATCATCTTTATACATAGCATTATCATAGGTTTGAGACTCACCAATATCTATCACCATAACATAATCTATATTGGGTGCAAACCAATCAAGGCTCTTGTTTATGTCTAGTAGACTACTGCAAAAGAGGCTATGGGGCCTCTAGATCCTATCTAACATCATCTCTACATGAGTATTAGTTGTTTACTACAAGCTATCTAGTTGGCTATATAATAATAGGAAGCTTCTCGTGAAATATCACCTTAAATATCTCAATAACGTGGTTAGGCTACTTATGCATTTTCTCCTCATGGAAAACAACATTATAGCTACAAATGACCTTCCAAGCCTATGGATCCCATAGGCAATATTCCATCTCACTTGCATCTCCATAACCAAAAAAGATACACTTCACAAACTTAGGATCTAGCTTATTGCACTTGTCCTTGTGGATATGGCAGAAAACCTCACAAACAAATATACACAAACGAGCATATGATGGAGGTTTTCCAAATGATACCTTCTCTACAACTTAATAGTCAAGATCAATACATGGAGATCAATTAATAAAATGTATGGTATAAGTAATTGTCTCATTCCAAAAGTTCTACGATAAGCATACCTAGTTAAGTATACTATGAAGTCTATCCTAAGTTTTCCTATTCATGCACTTAGCCATATCATTCTAGGGTGGGGTGTATGGGGTGGTCAACTAATGCCTAATACCCATCTTATCATAAAACTACTCAAAGCTTTAAAGGCATACTCTCCTCCATTGTCAGAATGTAGGTATTCATAGACTGATTCTCAATAAAAGCAAGCCAACAATGAAATGTAGCCAAGACTTCTGATTTTTGCTTTATGGAGGAGTATACCCATACCTTATGCAAGTAATCATCAATTAAAGTAATGTGATACTTAGACCCACCTAAAGACTTACAAGGCATAGGTCCACAAACATCAGAATGAACAAGAGCCTCATGCTCACCCATGCGCGTATTAGTAGATTGCTTATATGAGTTATGACTCTTCTTGCCATAAAGTCGATGATCACAAGAATCAAGACACTTATAGTCAAGGGGCAAAAGATACGACAAAAAGATAAGAATTTTCATTTCCTTTAATGACATGTGCCCAAGGCAACGATGCCATAATCATACATGTGATATTGCAACTACTATCAAAATAAGGTCAATAGACCCAGATACAAGTATGGGTTAAAGAGTGCAGACTTGGCACCACATGCCAAGACAAGTTTTTCAATGGGTAAGATTCCATGAGGAATCACCAAAAGAGACAACATAACATATACCATCCAAGTATCCATCTAAAAGTAGGATTTTAGTGAAAGTCAAAATATGTTATACATCATGGAAAGTAAACATACTATCTAAACAAAACTGTAGCTAGGACATCTCCAATACCAACAATATCAAATGCTTGTAGGTCATTACCCAATCTGATAGATCCTATCATGATGTGATAGCTGTGGAACCACTCTCAATGAGGGGTGATATGAAATGAAGCCCCTGAATCAAGTAGACAAAATTGAGTAGCATAGGTAGACAAGGCATCACTCAACTATGAACATCAAGAGATGAAGCTCCAAGTATGGAGTGATCATTAGAATTAGTCTACACGATATTAATCTCTTAAATCTTGACATTGGACTTGCTAGGGACAATACTACAATCATCATTCTTCTCTTGCACTTTATCCTTTCTCTTTTCTTGGTGCTTCTCATCGTGTATTTTATGGCACTATGGTTGAATATGACTCTACTTCCCATAATAGTGACAAGGTAATAGGTACTTATAACCATGAGACTTGTTGCAAGACTATCCATATGACAATGAGACTTCTGAGAGTTTCTCCCATGGTGGTCATTACCACACCTACCATTATTACCTCTGATTTTCAAAGCATGAGAGATGAGGGAAGCACCCATAATCTTTCTATTAAGGTCTTGAACATTCAATAGTACACCTCTACATCTTGCAATTTCAGCCCATCAATAGGCATTTTTGCATACATAGCAGAATGGAATGTGTCCCATGACTTAAGCAATGTAACCAATAAGAACAAGAGAGGAAGATTGTCATTATTTTCAATTCTCTACAGAGAAAAGTGACTAAAAATGGAATGAAACTCATTCAAGTGGGTATACATTGTTAAAGATGTAGGATCTAGAGCATGGCAAAGGCAGAAGCTATGGGGGATGGAAGATAAAGATACAACTCATGTTGACATGACAATGTAGACAACTATTACACAAGTGAATTAGGTTTCAAGATTGAGACTTGAACTCATAAACACAATCTTGTGTATGGACAACAATGACACAGACACTTGACAGAAAGAGACAAGTACTATTGTATTATCATCATATGAAAGTGATAGTTTAAGTACATCATTATATAGAGTTCTTTGGTAGCACTTAACATCCATTGTGCATATGGGATTTTGTCTCTCTTCCTAGAATGGATTGCATCTTCCTAGCCTAGCTGTTCCATACAAAGGGACTAAAGTAGGTGTGATTGCAAATATCTCAACACCCCTCCTCAATCACACCAAAAGTACAAAGTGTGTAGAGGCTTTAGTAAAAGCAACACCTGCAAAGTGTGGGCACACCATAAACATGGAAAAACACTAGAGGTTGTCGTAGAAAAGGCTAAATGTGGGTATCACAAACATGATGGACATCCAGAGGCTGTAGTAGAGGCCTCACAAAGTATACAGAGGCTATAGTACAAGGATAACTGAGGAGTTTACAAGTTTATGTTTAAGACATTAGGGCTAGGAAATACAAAACTAAAAAATTCTATCTGAATAGAAGGACTAATGAGGTTTGTCCTTCTCCTGGTGGTCTTCTTCTTCTTCTTCTTCCTTTGCTCCATTTTCTTCTTCTTCTTTGACTACAACTAGATAGGCCTTTTGGGACCTCTTTCTTGCGTGGCAGAACTTCTCGGTGTGTCTAGTCCTTTTGCAAAAGTCACAAAAGAGTTGATCCTTCTTGCTTTTGTACCTGTTGCCAACATATAATGCATGCTCATCTCTAGAGGTACTTGGTTCTTCCTTAGTTTTTAGCTTATTTTCCTCTTCTAACAGTGATGCCTAGATATCAACAAGTTCAGGATTTGGCATGTTGATTAAAGTTGTTGATACATTATTATATTCAGGAGGAAAACTCTTAAGTAGAACACCGATGCAAACATCTTCTTCCATTTTAATGTTGATTCCTGCAAGTTGGGTTAGAAGTCCTTCAATGTAATTTAGATGTGTGGCAAGTGATGTACTGGACTTCATTTCAAGCCTGAAAAACTCAATCAGGAGACCATACTTTGATGATTTAGACCGTGCACCAAACAAGGTATCAAGTCTCTTCCATGTATCCTATGAGGTCTCACAGTTGTCCACATGGTGGATATAGCTGTCATCTAGCTCCAGTTTGATAATGGCCTGGGCCTTATCATCGTTCTTTTGCCAAGTTATAGCAAGATCCGCATCACGAGTCTTCTTTTCTTTTCCAGTGGTAATGGCCCAGAGGCCCTTCTCTTCATCAGGATGAGTTTGATGCGGTTCTGCCAGGTGTGAAACCCAACTCCTTTGAAACGAGCAGTTGGAGAGTCTTTGCCCATTTTAGAATTAGGGGAACAGTAGCAAATCAACTTCAGACTTTTGATATTTATCAGTGGAAGAGCAGATTACAATGCGTCAAGAGACACAAGTAATGACAGTGTGAAAACACACTATGCGGAGACTATGTTTGTGTTGATGTTGAGCTTGAATCTTCTTTGTTTGGGGTCGTCAATCCTTCTTCAATATTTCCAGGTTCTTACCCTCCTTGATTTGATGCTGGGAAAATAGATTAGAGTGGCAATGTGTTGCTCCAGGTGGTAGGAGAGAGAAAATAATGAGATTTTTGAGCTTGAGTGAAAATTGGCTATGGTGGATTTTAGGGTTTCATGATAGGGGCCTGGTTTTTTGCTGATTGCACAAGTTATGGTTGATCATTTTTAAAACTTTTTTAATGGAAATGTAGCTTTTTCAAGGCCTATCAAAGCTCTATGATCATCATCCAGATCGCGGCCTGTAGCGATGGCGGCAACAGCTCGAACGTCAGCAGGCGTAGTTCAGCCAGATTCTTGTGATTTCATGAATGCTGGAGTAGATGATGATCAATGTCACGCTATGTTGTGCCATGATGAAGCGCCCTGATGTAAGGAATGATTCCTTAGAAGGAAGCAAGAGGAGATATGCTCTTTGTTGGGAGATCCAAGGACTCTAATCAAGGTATGTCATGCAGGTCAAAGATTTAGGCTATGGTAGTGACTGACAATTTGAGCAATGCTGAGCTATGGAGTGGCCAATGTCAAGCTCTTAAGTGATAGGAGAAGCCTTGGGAGTCAAGGAACAAATATCGAGAAGAGAGCAGGTTCAGATATGACCTGTGGAGAGAGATCCAAGAGCTTCAAGTTGACAGGGTGCTGGTGGCTATGGCTGCCAACGAAGATCAAGTAGAGATGGAGGTGAGAAACGGAACCATGAGCTGAACTTGAGCTGACCTGAGGTTAAGAGGGATTGAGAGAGCAGAGAAGGGAGTTATGCCATGCCCGACTGGGCTTTGATACCATGTTAAAGATGCGCGATCTAGAGCATGGCAAAGGCAGAAGCTATGGAGGATGGAAGATAAAGATACAACTCATGTTGACATGACAATGTAGACAACTGTTACACAAGTGAATTAGGTTTCAAGATTGAAACTTGAGCTTATAAACACAATCTTGTGTATGGACAATAATGACACAGACACTTGACAGAAAGAGACAAGTACTATTGCATTATCATCATATGAAAGTGATAGTTCAAGTACATCATTATATAGAGTTCTTTGGTAGGACTTAACATCCATTGTGCATATGGGATTTTGTCTCTCTTCCTAGAATGGACTGCATCTTCCTAGCCTAGTTGTTCCATACAAAGGGACTAAAGTAGGTGTGATTGCAAATATCTCAACATCATAGAGGTCCCCTCCTTCATATGAAGGTCCATGAGTTGCTTCAATCAATACATTTGAGAGGCAAGGCTTTGCTTGTCATAAATATTGCAAAATTTATTCCATAACTACCAGAGACAACATTATAGGAGACCTACTTAGAGAGTAACAAAATGATTGTAGATTTGCATAACTCATCTAGTTCAGCCCAATCCTCTACATCAAAGTATTTAAACTTTACCCCCTCATGTCTTAATGTCTCAATCTACAATTTTTATACTAGAACCTATCATATTCTTGTCTTCTAATAGCAATAATTTGTGCCATCCAACTTCTCAATATTAAAGATAACACTATCATTCAACCCAATAGCCATAATGGAAGAGATGAAAGCATAATCCAAGAGATAAACTATTGTAGATGCCAACAAAATAACCCCAAATCATAGCCAACTAAAGGGTTGAGTAAGAGAAATTGCCAAAGAGATGAGCTACCCATTAATTGTAATTAAGTAATTGTCAAATCCAAGTGATTGCCCTTAGATAGAATGCATAAATCTAAAATAATAGGTGGATGCTTGATTTCACTTTGCTCATATTTTTATCCATGGTTCGCTAGTAACTCCTTATCATTTTCACATTGAGTCTTAACTCTTGAGTTTTTAGATTGCCTTTTTTGAATGTATGATGTATCTACTCTAATCTAGTGCTGCTTGCATTGTCATGCCTCTCATGAACTTGACTTTTAAGTTTTGAAGTATGATTCTTGGATGACATATGTTATGATGTTACACTGTTCATTCAGGTTTTATGTGATATGTTACATGTGGACTATTTTGTTTCAAAATATTATAAACAAATAGTGATCCTCTTGATGTGCAAGTTGCATTGCTAATATGATCGGTAATTGTTGTTCATAAATCTATTTGTTATATGATTGATGATTGTAAAATTGGTTTGATTAAATAATTATCTACTACATTGGAAACACAATATTAGTGAGTTTGGGAATCTCCCAATTCCCATTTTTTGAATACTAAAAAGGTGCCATTCGGATAACATGCCCGTAAGTTTCTCAAAACCATATGATGTGACCTATCATTGGAAAGCACTTGAAAAGTTGAATCTATTGAGCTATAGAGCACTCAATTTGAAGTTATAGTGTTCAAGTTATGACAAATCCAAAGATTTGATCACATGTCCCAAATGTATGGGAAATTTCCATATTCCCCAATATGGTGTTTGGAATATTTCTGTGTTGATTGTGTTGCATTTATTCTCAAAATTTTTCATATATTGTCTGTCATGTATATACTGTCACACTCTCCCCTACAATAAGTATCTGTCAATAAACCCCATTATGGGGTTTCAAAGCGCAAAAGAGAAGAAGTGGCTAAGAAAATGAAGAATTTGTTGGAGTTGGGATTCATAAAGGCTAGTTCTTCCCCATATGCTTCACTAGTGCAATTGGTTAAGGAGAAATATGGTACTTTCTGTATGTGCATTGACTATAGGCATTTGAATAAGATTACCACCATCAAGAACACGCATCCCATCCCACAATTTAATGATATCTTGGATGAGCTTAAGGGGGCAAAAATCCTCACAAAGATAGATTTGAAGTCAAATTATCATCACATCAAGATGAGAGAGGGTGATGAGCTAAAGATAGATTTTAGAATAGATATAGGGCTTTATCTTTTCTTGGTAATTCCATTTTGATTAACGAATGCCCTAGCCACCTTTCAAAGTTTGATGAGCAAGATACTTCAGCCCTTTCTTTTCAAATTTGTATTAGTCTTCTTAAATGATATTCTCACTTATAGCAAATCATTAGAGAACCATTTAGTCCACATGAGAAAGGTGTTTGATGTCTTGAGGCAATATAGACTATTTACTAAGGAGAAAAAATTTTCCTTCACTCATATTGAAGTAGAGTACTTGGGACAATAAGTATGCGGTGGTGGTTAGGTTGAGAAAAATAGCTAAATTTATCCCTTACAAAGACATAGTTTTCAACATCTCAAATGGCAGGTCAATTTATGGAATATGTGCTTCGATTGCATGGCATATCTCAGTTCATTCTACATTATCATGAATCCTAATTTATAAACAATTTTTTCCATGCTAGTTTCGGTTCTATGGTGATGTGCAACAAGCATGGGATGTCTAGATACATCTAGGTGATGAGTTTTCTTACAATAATACCACTCATGCAAGCATAGGAGTTCCCCCTTTTGAGGATTTGTATGCTTACAAGGTGCCTACAACTATGTTGAATGAAAGGATTAATCCCTAAGGAAAATAGGATTTGGAAAGAATGCATAACCTACTTCATCGATGCAAAATTAACCTCAAGAAGGCAGAAGTACAGATGGAACTCTATGTAGATGAGATACAAATATCTCTAGAGATTCAAGAAGGAGAATTAGTGCTTCTATGAGGGTGCCCAAGTCTAGGTATGCCTTATTGAAGGACAGTTCTAGCAACAAATCAGCTCATCGCTATTGTGGACCATACAAGATCCTTAAGAGGATTCGAGACTTGGCTTATAGGTTGTAGCTTCCTTCTACTACCTACGTCTATAATGTTTTCCATGTGAGTTAGTTGAAAATTTTCATTGGTTTAGAAGTGGATTATCTTGAGTAGTTTCCACCCATAGATGAAGAGGGACTTATCTAGTATATTCGAGAGATGAGCATTGGCCAATGAGAAGGAAGCATTACACTAGATCTATAATGGAATATCTTACTATGTGGCAAGATTTACCTTCAGAAGCTGCTTCTTGGATACCAATATCTATTATGGAGGAGTTTTCTTATCTTAAAGAGGCACTTTTGGCTAGATAAATGGCTGAAGAATGAGTATATTTGATCACGATTTCCCTTCAAATAGCCGGCAAATATCTCACTGTTTTTGAACTATATTTATTCTAATAAATTTTCAAATATATATATTTATATTATGAGCTAAAAGGAAATGTTTGGGCTTTCTTTTGACCTATTACATGCTCAAATCAAATAATTATATCAAAATTTGTTTCATTTTTATGCTAGCAAGAACTATTGTGGAGAGCATGCTATTTATTATTTGCAAGAGGATTTTCATGAATATATTTTGACCAAGATTTCACTTTTATGGCCCAACATGGAAGTATATATACTTTACTTGATTTTCTTCTTGGATTTCAACTTGTTTCATGGTCATTCTTTAGTTTGTGCCCATTTTTGTATACCACATTGTCAAAGGGGTTTTAGTCAAAAGGTCATATACACCAGGGATCAAAGAAAGAGGGAAGTAGAGAATAGGAGATAGAAGAGAAGAAAAAAAATGGGTAGGAGATTCAAATGAATCCCAAGAATGCTAGACAGAAATTTCTCTTCAAGGCATGTCCATACATCATGAATCAATCATAAAACCTTCTGTCAAGTCTGCCAAAGCCTTTACACAATATAAAGACAAAGATCCATGATTCAAACTCTACATGTATTACATGTAAACTCTATTGTGCATCCAAGATAAAGAGTTCAAACAATCCAAATGTCAATAGGCTTAGATTATTTATTGGTAGGAGAAGCCCAAGTACCATTGGGAGTACTATGTATTCATAAAACTTGAAAAGGAAAACAAAAGCCATGTAAGGAACTCCAAACACACTTCAACCATGTGTATTCTTGGTTATTAGAATAGTCATAACCTGATCATTCGATGGCTAAATTCTAAGACAAATGGTTCTTAGATTACCTAGACAATGTCTACTACTACTTGGAAGCAATTGCCCACACTCTCTCAAGAATACACTCATTATCATTGTGTATTCAAAATGAGAAGAGGAGCCCTCCTTTATATGTGTATATATATAGATGGGAGAGTTGTGGGGGGGGGGGAGTAAGTGGGGGGTGGTGGAAGGGTTAGTGTTTGTGCAATCTAGGGGGAAGAATGGGGCACTCGCAAGTGGGTGGCCCCTTTCCCTTTAAGACCTCCTTTCTTAAGGTTTTAAGCCTTATGTTTTTTCTAATTTTTAATTTTTTTTCTTTTATATTCATACATATAAACCAAAAGTAATGATTCTTTATAGTATTTAATATTTAAAAGTAAAAAATTTAACTAATCAAAATTTAAGATAAAAACTAGGTTATGTTGATGGAGATTATGGCTTTAAAAAATTTGTGAAACTATCAATAAATTCAAAGTAATTTAAATAATTTGAATTTATTTATTTTTAAAATATTAACGTGTATTTATAAATCTAATATTTAATCAACAATTTTAGAAAGTTAATATTAGATAAAAATTCAAAAATAAATTGCAAAAGTATTTAAAATAATGTATTTTAATTTATAAAAATTATAAATAATACGCAAAAAATAATTTTCTAATCAAGCATTAATTAACTTACTTAATCTATTCCCAACAAAAATTAATAGTAAATAAGACCAAATTGAGTGTATTTGATTGAGGAAATTTAGGTATACTATATTCTCTTCTCCTTAAAGAAATCAAGATGTCTTTATCTTGAGAGAAACTCAAGATGCTCTTTTTGGAGGATGGATTGCTCAAATTAGGTTACATCCTCTTCTAGAAAGTATTTCCATTGGATCAGATGTTCTTGTAAGATACGGTTTCCCAAAGTTTTTTCCTTGATTTCTAGGATTCTCTTAGATTGGACTTCAAGGATACCTTGGGTTGGTATTATAAATTATTCTTCATCAAGGATATGTTATAGTTTAGGAACATAAGACTCTAGTAAGCTTATATGGAATACATTGTGGACCTTTAGATTAGAAGGTAAGGCTAGCTTGTATGCATGTGTTCCAAGGAATTTTATGATTTTGTATGGCCCACAATACCAAGGACGAAGCTTTTTGAACTTCCCAAGAGACATAAAGACCATATCACCTTTCTAAAAAAATTGATTAGTCTTCAAGTTTCAATTAGTATAGGCCTTTTGCCGATCCTATGTTGCTTTTATATCTTGCCATACTACCTTGACCTAATCTTGTATGTCATACAATATTTTCTTAGAGGCTTTCACCTTTATGGTTGGATCAAAGAAGATTAGGAGAGATAACCACTCTTTCCCAAATAACGCTTGGAAATGGAATCTACTTCTTAAGAAATGGCAATAGGAACATATTCCTTGATGAAAATATGATATCATCCTGTGAGTCCTGGGAATCCTCAAATTTCTCAGATAGTCTAGGGAGGTGTCCACTCCTAGACATCCCTCACCTTAGTTGGGTCAACCAAGATTTCCTCAATTGAAACAATGAGTCCTAAGTACTCAATCTTCTTTTTGAAGAAGATATATTTGCTCAACTTTGCATAAAGCTAATTTTTCCTCAAAGTTTTCATGACGATTTAGAGATGGTTTGGATGGTCTTCGTCTTCTCTATATAGGCCAAGATATTATCAAAGATTACAATGACTAATTCATCAAGGTAGGGCCTGAAGATATCCTAAAGTAATCTATTGAAAGTAGCCATTACATAAGTCAACCTAAAGGACATTACAATTAATTCAAAATGGGCATACCTCATGTTAAAAGTAGCCTTTGGGATATCCTTATCCTTAATCTGAATTTGATAACAGCCTAACCTTAGGCCAACTTTAAAAAATAATTTCCCTCCTTGGAGTCCATCAAGAAACTCATCAATCTATAGGATGGGGTACCTATTGTTAATGGTTACTTGATTCAATCCACAATAGTGGATGAAAATCCTTAAAGTTTCAAACATTTTATTTTGGAAAAGCATGGGAGTACCCCATGGTGAGTTGGTAGGTCAAAGACCCTTGAGCTATTTTTTTAAATTCAATTGTCTCTAGAATGATAGGCATTTTATAGGGCCTCTTTACCACTATTCAACCCTTGTTGTTAATTTAAGTTCACGATCTACATCTCGAAAATTCAATTAGATCTTCAAAAAACATGTCAGCAACTTTGCTAAGCCATTTTGGTTCTTTAGTGTTTGGAAGTGGATTTTCCTTATTTAATTTGATTAAATAAATGGATAGTCCTTTCCTTGGACCCTTAATTAGTTGACTTGGTTTTGCTAGTTGTAATCTGGGTTTCCCTACCTTTCCCTGAACTTGTAGTAAAGTTCCCTCAACATTGTTGAAGGTAATTGTTCCTTGCCCAAAGTGGATACTTGCCTAATTAGGACCTAGACAATCCATATATAAGAGATAATCACATGTTCCCAAGGATAAAACCCTAAATTTGGCATTTGTGTATTGATTTCTTAAGTGAGGTTCAAAGTCTTTTATATTTTGATTTGAGTACACTTCTTTCTCATTCACTAGTCCACCAACTACAAGTTTCTTAGTTGGTTCATGATCCAATTGTAATTTATGAATGCATTTAGGAGACATTAATCAATGAATAGTACACAATCAATAATATTTTGAAAAGATTTACCTTGGTGCTCTACAAACACTTAAACAACAATGAATTGGCATTCGGTCCCTTGATTATTGATGGCCACATGGATAGGGCCTCTCTCTAACTCCTTGTAGATGACCAGATCCTCTTCTTCTTCCTATTTAGCAAGGAAGAAAAGGCCACCTGTCTCTCATCCCAATCCCTATCCTTGCCCTCAATTTTTAAAATTTACCTTGGTTGGATGGTTACAAGCTAGGTTAGTGCTATTTGTTTGAATAGGACATTGGGCCCTAAAGTGGATTGGCTAGTTGCATCTAAAGCAAGGAGGTTGGATCCCTTAAGTAGCATTTATAAATTCATAAGTATTGTTGTTGGGTTGGAAATTAGGGCTATTATTAACAAGGTTTAAGAGATTCCAATTCCAATTTTCCATTTGACTCTCTCTTCGGATACAAAAATCCATGGTTCAAGAAGTAAGGGATAGCCCAAAAAAAAGGGAATCCATCAAGGGTTGACCCAGCAACATTGCAACTTTGAGATCAAAGGGTTTCATAGCTTTTAGTTACCCATTCAGGGGTGGTTTTAGGCCTTGATCGAAGTGAGCTACTTGTTGTGACATTGTCAATTTTGGGGCATATTTTAGGAGGGAAACAAAATGGGAGTAGTATCTCTCTATGATTAGGCATTGTTACCTTAAGCTAAAGAATTTGTCCATTCTACAAATTTGGCATATTGGGGATAGATATCTTCCTTCGATAGCTACATTGATCTATTCTTAGGTTTGGGATGTCTTAGTAAGCGGGCCTTACCATCATCACATCATCATCATCAGCATCGTCATCATTATCATCATCATCATCATCATCATCATCATCACCATCGTCATCATTTTTATCACCATCCTCGTCGCCATCTTTATCACCAAAATTGGTGTCGATAGCCTCATGAACCCCCTTTAAAAAAGAAATTAAAAAAATAAAATAATAAAAGAGAAAGAAACTCCCACTCTGAGTGAAGTAGCTGTCTTAACATAAAGAGAGAAGAAAGAGAGGGGAAGGGAGAGGCAACATGCACTCCCTTTTGCCTATATAAAGGCATGCCCTCTACTCAATTGAAGGCAGAAGGAGACCCCAAGAGGCTACGAGAGAGAGAGAGAGAGAGAGAGAGAGAGAGAGAGAGAGAGAGAGAGAGAGAGAGAGAGGGTTACCCCGAGAGGCTGCGCGAGAGAGTTAGAGAAAGAGAGAGAGAGAGAGAGTTACCTCTAGAGGCTACAATAGACAAAATTAGAGAGAGGGTTAGAGATGGAAAGAATTAACTCACCCCCCCAAGTTGGTCTTCAAATAAGCCAATTAAGCAATATTCTCTTACGCTCTCCCATCCCCAATTCATTCCTCCCTCTTTATCTCTCAAACCGCTCATGAACAATGACTCCAAAGCAATGAGGTGCAAAGTCCATGAGATCTAGTGCAAGTGGTTAAAGAACGGGAATCGCCAAAGATAGGAGAGTGCCCAAGATTGCTAGAGTTTCCACTACCTATGGAACATCGGGTGTGGCAAATGCAAGTGTGACAGATGATTTTTAACGTCAAGAAGTGCTTAAAAATAGCCAAAATTTTTGAATTTCAGGGGAAAGATAGACTTTATCGAAGGTGGCAGCTACAATCAGTACAATTTTAAGCGACAATGCCCAACAGTGCTTTAAAGACCCACTGGACGGGGGTTGGTGAAATTTCATAATTTTTTGGCATGTCAAATGGGAATTCTGGAGATGCCCAATAGTGGGGGACTTTGAGACGCACGCCTAGGAATTTTCGGAGGTCGATTTTGATGTCGGACGTGGGAGGAGTGCCAAAAATTTGCCAACCACTTGAGAGTTGAGGGGGTGCCACCCTTTGGGGGTCTTGGGCACCCCCTAAATTTGATTTCATGGGGCGGAGGGGGGGGGGGGGGGGGGCATTTTTTCAGCCGAAAAAAATGGGATGATGGCGCCTCCTTGTGCAGGCGACGATTTGTGGATGGAAGGGCTATGGTGGCTATAAGCAACCACCCCAATCGATCTTATGCCTGAGATACCCTTGATCTTCACTCTCCATCACTCCACACTGCACGTCAAATGGCTACCTAGTTATGGAGATTAGATTTTAGTCTTTCTCTCTTCTCCCTCTCTCTCGTACAAGGGGTAGTTCCTGCGTGTGAAGAAGAATGAAGCCCGGTTGGTGAATGCTCATCCGGCGCGGTACCATATCGCTTCCAAACTGAAGGTGGGCTGAAGATGGCAGTGTGGAGGTGGGCTGAGCATCAAACCGGGTCTGGTTTGCAGACCCGCAACAAGTTTCAAAACCCAAAATAATAAAAAAATACACAGTAATGGCATTTTTACAAAGAAAATGGCTATTTTTCCGTATTTGATGAGGTTAACAATGTTCTTATGGGCTGAAAATTGATGGAGATGTTGTTTGCTCTTGGTTTCTTGTTTGAATAATAAAAAACTCAAAAAACATACACTTAAAGTGTGAGAAAAAAATGGGAAAAACCCTACTGCTTATTTAGTGCGAAATACACATGAAATCACCCCTTTACCTATGCAACGAGGAAAAACCTTAAACGATAGGGAAGGAGGGAAGTTTGAGTGATATAAAATCTGATGCATTTGCTACATTATTCATATAGGATGAGGTTAAGTTAAATAAAGGGAAGTACAACACGAGTGTAAGGCTCCGTGTCTTCTCTCATTGCAACAATTACACATTAGTATATGGAAACATGAAAAGAATGTATTTGTATAATGCACGAGGCTGTTTTTCAATTGTTTGAGCACTTAATAATATACACATTTGCATAAAGGATCGTTAAATGGTATCAATTACAAGCTCTTGGATGCATAGCACTTGGTTTCTTTAGGACTTGACCCACATAGAGAGAGTGAGCAACCCGGCTGTAGGTCTAGATGGTGGGTCCAAGGGGACAGGTAAGTGAGGATCGATACATTCCTGAACAATAAATATATTGGCACTAAGAGGGGAGTGTGTTTCGAATGTGTCTATATGTGGAAGTAGCACATTGAGGGGCCAATCCCCAAGATGTAGGAGAGCTGCAGTAGGACCATGGCAATCAACAGATGGGGTGCCTTGTGTCTGTGATATGTGGCATTTATTACCGATATATGTATAATCTCCCTCTGAGGAGACGGGAAAGGGAACATTCATTGGATTACAGACTATAAACGCATAGTGATTAGTATTTAGGATAGTGTATCCCTCGACAGACGCTCCTGGCCTACAAGGCCATGTGGTGGGGTTGTCTATTGAGTGCATGAGGTCTGTCTAGTGCCTTAGCTAGTGCCAGACCATTTTAGGTCCCATCAGGTGGTGCATTTGCCGGGAACCGCCAACGAGTGGTGGTTCTCGAATCTAGGTTTTCTAGGGACCAAATAGTTGGTTTATGTCCTCTGACAAGGACCGTCAAGCTGAAATACAAAAAGCAAAATGTGCTGGGAGGGCTAGACGGTGGTTGGAGATTGTAAGTCGTTATTCTCCTCAAAGGAGCAGCCTGTTGCGCATAAGTGGAAATGGTTCTAGTAACCTAAGTGTTACGAGTAGCTCTTCGAGTGAAAGTGGAAGTCTTAGTACTTCCCTACTTCCAGTTAATCAACCCACAACAAGTAGGGGTGTAGTTTTACCTACACAAATTCTTGTTGTCAATCCGGTTGTAGCCATGGCATAACCTATTGCAATTCTAGCAGGGACACTGGATTTGCCGACATTAGGAGCATCGTTGCCCATTTTCCATGGGTTAGCAGAAGAAGATAGAGAACTCCACATTAAGGAGTTTCAGTGTGGTATCACGGTCTAGAAGTTGGAACCATAACTAGCAGTGCCCAATTCTTTATTGCTTTCTGTAGAGAGTTTGCTCCTAAGAAGGGTGGACAATATTGGTTGCATGTCTTGAATGTAACACGCCAAGAACCAAATGAGAATGTCCATGCCTATGCCAAGAAGTTAAAGCAAGTTCTTCGTAAACTAAATATTTATATCCCCATTCCAGTGGCTACCCGATTACAATATTTCCTACATGGATTGGATTTTAATATCCAGGTGCAGCTGAGTAGTGTTTCTTTGGCCGACATTGACACTGCTATTACCCAAGTAGAAGGAGTAGAGTCACTCTTGCAAGTGGCTTATGCAGCAATGATAAATTGAATGGTAATAACTTGGCCTTGACCAATGGGAGTCAAGGGGATCCCATGTTAAACACCAATGGGAGAGGAGGTATCATGCTGAATTTGCCTATGTTACCAGCTCCTCCTAGCATGACTATGCCCATGGCTAGTTAGGTGGCCTCACTAAATAGTGGGGGCCAAAAAATGAATCCTAATGTTGTCCCAGTAGGTCAATGGCCAATCCTCCCTGATCAAGTGGTTAGGCCCATGGAACGACAAATTGATGATTGCGGCTACAATTCGAGTGCCTCTAATGTCCTTGGTGAAGTTAAGGACATGATGAAGCACTACACTGATATGATCTCTAAACAGTATCAAAAAATAGCTGTGGATGTCAATTTCCTTAAGAAGCAATAGAATTTGATAGGGAGTTGACGCCCTGAAGAGGGTGGCCCCTCAAGATTCAGCTGTAAGTGGTGTGATGGCCAACATTTCCCTAGGAATTTCCCGAATGTCAAATGTGATATTTGCGGAAAGTCTGGCCACTTAGCTGCTACCTATTGGAATAAGATTAGTTCTCTCCAACAAGGAAGTAAACAACCTGGTCCAGTTAATCATCGTACAGAAGGGAATAATCTCCAACATGATGAGGGACCAAGACAAATACTGCAACGAGGAAAGGCTATTGTAGAGGAGTTGCCTCATGGCAGTGGAGTCAGCCTTATTGAGGCTGTATGTGTCAATGATGTTGAAACTTCTAATCTACGAGCCGTAACAAGAGGGAAAAAGATTAAAGAGGGTAATAAAGGAATTGTAAAACCTATCAAGGGAAACCCTAAGTAGGATGCTAGGGAAAAGCGAGTCCTGAATTCGGATATAGAAGGTGGATCTCTAAGGCTTGTTGACGGTAAAGTGGATCACGAGAAGGATAGAGAGGTGCCAAGAAAGAAGACAAAAGTCAAAATAGAGGCACTAAAGCTAGTGGTCCAATGACCAAAGGAGAGAATGGTTTGGCGCGAGAAGAGAACTTTGGCTAACTACCATGACTTTGACCTAGCAAGTTCTCTTTGTGAAGTCAAACCAGATGTGAGTCTCTTGCAATTGATTAAACTTTCTCCAGGAGTATGCAAGGAATTCGAGAAAATCCTGCGTATCGGGTATATAGTAGAACCTTTGGGCATAGCTAGAGTGGGAGAATATTGGTTTAATCATGCTAAAAAGCATTGCCCTAGGATTCCACGTATGTGGATGGAATATTAGTGGAGCACGCTATCGTTGACAATGGATCCTTCGTTAATATCGTAAGTTCAGACTTGATGGAGCGGCTAGGTCTCCAAAATTCAAAAAGACGGCTCCACACTTATTAGGATGGTGGATGATAGTCTAAGACAACCAGAAGGTTGCATCACTAAAGTCCACATTACTATTGCAAGCGTGGAATGCTATCTGGACTTTACGATTATAAGGTTTGTAGGACTTCCTAGCTATCGAGTTTTGCTAGGAAGGCCCTGGATTTTACGAACAGACTGTCAAGTCGATATACCCGCGGTCGAGTGATTCTAGGTCGAGGTGCCCATCATGTAATAGTGGATGCTTATCCTGAGTCTCCTCAGAGTGAGAGAGCTCCTTTATCCCCCATTGAACTAGAAACAGAAGATGATCCATCCAATAGTGAGACGCCATCGAGCGATGGATCTAAGAAAGGGTCCACTATAGAGGATATTTATTAGATAACATTGAATGAGCCGATAGAGCCTCATGATCGAATAAGAGACGTGGATGTTATTGAGCTGGACCTTGGTATGCCTAATGATTCGTGGCTAATCAAATTGGATTCTATGCTCAGTTCGAAGAAAGAGAGAGAGGACTATGTGTCCATGATTCAAGAGTTCCGCAACATCTTTGCTTGGAGCTATGACAGAACTTAGGGCTATTCCTCCCAGTCTAGCTATGCATACTATTCCTGTAAAGGAAGGTACCCATCCTGTACGTCAGAAAGTAAGGCGTATGACTTTTGAATTAAGGGACGGGTTGTTCAAGGAACTATAGAAGTTGCAGAAAGCGGGTTTGATCTTCCTTGTTTAGCATACTGAATGGTGCTCACCAGTTGTGATTAGGAAGAAGAAGAATAATCAGATCCGGCTTTGCATAGATTTTAGAGAGTTGAATAAGAAGATTGTTAAAGATTACTACCCATTGCCGTTTATTGATCAAATTTTGGATCAACTAGCAAGTAGGGAAATCTATTCGTTTATGGACTACTTTATAGGGTATAACCAAATGGCGATTGTTGAGCAAGACAAGCTAAAAACAACATTTATTACTGTCTTCGATACCTTTGCATACCATGTGATGGCATTTGGGTTATATAATGCACCAGGTTCATGGCAGAGAACATTCGACAAGACCTTTGGTGAAATTTCTCCCGAGAAATTGAAAGTATTCATTGAGTATTTGGGGGCGATAGACAGTTAATGGTGTGCAGATCGGATGCTGTACGCTCGCGTAGTGAATGCCGGAAGGTCCCCAAGAACAATAGAACTCTACTTTTTGCACAAATTACAAGGTAAAAAGCATGAACGACAAGAGCAAAAGACCAATTGGGTGCAATCTCCCCCCATGCCTTGTGTGAGCGCTCCACAAAGCATGTATTTTATGTATTATTCATCTTCAAGCTCAAAAAATAGCCCAAATTACAAAATAGCAAGCTTTTAGCTTTTGAGTTTGCTTTAACACAAAATAGGAATAAAGCTAATGGACGGTGCCCAAATAGTTTGGCACGCCCAATACAATATCCAAGTAGAAATAACATAATCATGTGCCCATGCGCATACAAAATAATAATAAATATCCAACACCTCAATAAATAGGCGTGACAAAATATAGCGCCATGCCTAAGGTATGCGCCCATCAAAATATAATCCATAAATCGAATACTCGCTATCCTCCAATGCTTTCCTCCGCCACTGCTGCTATCTCTACACATCAACTGAAGCATTCACAATCGTTACTAAAATAATACAATTAAACCGACAAAAGTGAATAGCTAGCAGTCTTCAGCTACATAAATAAATCAACTGGTTAGAAATAAATCCTAACCTTAATTTATTACGAGTGCGCACTCTAAACTCATAAACGTTTATTAATTTAATATGCATTTTGCGGAATCACCCGCTATGGAATCACCCATGTACACACTAAATTAATGAAACGCCCGAAAAGGACAGGCGTCCCCATCAACTTCTCGCACAAAGAATCCACTTTGTGTATGAGCCCCGGTCATCAAAGTTTACGGAATCCACCGTAAAACCTCACGGAATCCACCGTGGCACGGAATCCACTGTGAAATATGCCTAAATTAATGAAACGCCCAAAAAGGACAGGCGTCCCCATCAACTTCTCGCACAAAGAATCCACTTGGTGTATGAGCCCCGGTCATCAAAGTTTACGGAATCCACCGTAAAACCTCACGGAATCCACCGTGAAATATGCCTCCTGGCATCACTTAATTATCTTATGGAAGTGTTTTGAGCATTGCAAACAATTCTGCATAGCTCTCAACCCATGGAACTGCATCTTCAGAGTCCCCTATGGGCTCTTGTTAGGGCATGTGGTTAGTTTTGTAGGGATTGTGTGACTGATCCTGAAAAGATCAAGGTCATAGTTGCCATGAGTCCACTGCATACTCCAAAGGAAGCGCATAGCTTTCTGTATCAGTAGGGTATTATTGGAGGTTTATTAATGCATTGGCAGAAAGAATGTTGCCACTGACGAACCTATTGTCCTTTAATTGTCAGTTTTCATGGAGTGATGCTTGCAAAGTATTTTTTGACGATGTAAAGCAGAAGCTTGCCAAAACGCCTATTTTAAAAGCACCTAAAAGGGGTGAAATGTTCTATATATTTTCAGTAGCAACTATGCATAGTATCATTTGTTGTGGCCCAAATTTGGGAGGAAAAGTGGTACCATCCGATAGTTTTTGCTAGTCAAAAGTTGGGCATATCAGAAATTAACTACACCTATATGGAGAAGTTGTGCCTTGCGATGGTATTTGCGACCAAGAAGTTCTGGGATTACATTCTTTATGAGAGGGTGGTTTTTTATATGAAGGCAGAAGGGCTTCGATTGTTATTGAATAAGTTACAGCCGTTTGATCGCTTAGCAATGTGGTCAATCATTTTGCAGGAGTTTGATTACGAGATTAAGAGCAAGCTGTCGAAGCTTTAGGGAATTGTCGAGTGTCTGGTGGATTTCAGAGAGCCAAAAGAGGTCGTGGCTGAAGGAAGTGACATGGAAACATTGTTTAAGATTGATATGGCATCTATTCCCTCCTGGTTGTTGAGATGACAAGCTCAACACATGCGGACATTGATGATGGACCGCCTGGTTAGATGGGTCCATACGTCTACAATAAGCATGTTGGTGGTCATTATGTCTCTCACATGGCCACACACTGACTCATTACTTATTATATTCAGGTTGTTACACCTATTTACAGTTGACATAGTTATAGCACGAGTCGACTAGTGTAGTCGGTTATGCATTGTTTGACTTAGTAGGCCACTTTCCTTTATGTTGTATCTTATCTATACTTTGTGAACATTGTAAAGAGTGTGGAAGAAGAAGAAGAAACCAGCAAAAAAACGTTTTGGCCTCCATCTCTCTTCTTGTCTCTTGAGTGAGCTTCTCCTTGTGCATTCTGTTTGTGTTCGGCGCAGCATCTTGAGCAAGTCCCCCCACCACGCGATTCTTGACATGGTATCAGAGCCGTGCCATTGAGAGAGGCTGATTTCAAAGGCTGAAGCGAAGAAGAAGAAGCAAGGTTCGAGTAAGCAAGCCATGGGTAAGAAGCTCTCCCATTCTTCCACTCTCTCTCTTGGATAGTGCCTGTGGAGGCACCGGAACCAGGGTCGAGCAAAAATCTCAGATTACAGTGAGATTTGGTGTGCGCAAAGAGTGCTGCGTATTCTGCAAATTAGCCCATATGGGCTGGTCGCAGTTTTTTTGGGCAATCTGAGGCCGTTTCAGGCGTCGTTTTAGAGCTGCAAGGTTGCGGACAGCAGTTTCAGGGTATACTGTGACTTCGACTGTATTGACCGAAAGTGGGTGCACAGGTTATAGATTTCAGATTTGTAAGTTCAAAGGTGTTTATCAGTGAGTAAACACAAGGTTTATCTACAAATTGGTTCAGATTGCACGTATTGTTGAGTAGACAATCAAAAAGGCTTTCTGGTGTATTGCTGTGCACTACAGGTCGAGAGTTGCAGAAGATTTGCTTGCTGTTGGTATTAATTTTGTGATAATGGTAGAGAACAGTGGAAGCCCCATCATTGAGAAGCTCGACAAAAACAACTACCCTTCATGGAAGTTCCATGTCACGAACTTCCTTATTGGAAAAGGCCTCTACGAGTTTGTTTCAGGTGAAGAAAAGGAGCCAGAGGTGAGTGATCCTCCAACTGCAGAAGAGACAAAGGCACGAAAGGAATGGAATGCAAAAGACAAGAAGGTCATGTATTGGTTGTCTACAGTAATTGACAATAATATGCTGGGACACATTAGAAATGTAGAGAATTCATATGTAGCTTGGACCATACTTGAAAGTATATTTTCTGTAAATACAAAGGCATGAAGGATTCAACTCAAGCAAGAGTTGAATACATTGAAGAAAGGGAAGATGTCTATCAATGAGTATGCACTGAAGGTAAGGAGCATTGCAGATGCCTTGGCAGCGATTGATGCAATGCCTGATGATGATGATTTGGTGTCGTCTACCTTGGGTGGACTTAACAATGAAAAGGCTTGGAAGTCTTTTGTAACTTCCGTATATGTTAGAAAGCCATTTCTAGATTTCGATGAGTTGGTCTCCCTTATGATCACTGAAGAGATCAACATGCAGAGTGAGACATCTGAAAAAAGTGGCGAACAGGTCCAAGCTTTCTACTCTAGTTTAGGAAGGGGACGTGGCAGGTTCTCTTCAAGAGGCCGTGGTACAGGACATGGTAGTGACAACCAGCAAAACAGATTGAATCAGCAATTTGGCGATATGCAGGTTTTAGGAGGTCGTGGTAACTTTAGAGGCAGGGGGAGCTTTAGAGGAAGAGGTGGATGGCAGAACAGAGGTTCTAAAAACTCTAGTATTGTGTGCCACTAGTGTGGAAAAATAGGTCATATAGCAGCCCAATGTTATGCTAAGAAAGATGATATCCGCAGTGGTAAGTTGCAACAAGGAAACTATGCATCGTCTTCACAACAGAATGAAGATAAAAATGAACGTCTGTTTGTTATGCAGCATATACTGAATGCTGTTACAGGAAAGGGAACACATGATGATGTTTGGTATGTTGATTTAGGTGCATCCAATCATATGACCAACCATGCAGAATGGTTTGGAGAGATGCAGGATTTGCAAAATGCAGGTTATGTGCAGATGGGTGATTATTCATGCCACCCGATTTCACACATTGGAAAAGTTCCCTTGTCCTTGCATGATGGTAAGAGAAAGAGTCTTTCAGATGTATTACATGTACCATCTATTACAAAGAACTTGGTGTCAGTCGGTCAGATGGTAGAGCAAGGGCTGTAAGTCACATTTAATGCAAAGGGCTGCTTTGTAGAAGACTTCATTGACAAGTGCAGGTTAGTTTCAAAGGGAAGTAGAGTTGGACTAATTCCTACTATGAATGCTACTATGTATGCTAAAGGAAAAGGTGTTGTTGCAGATATTGAAATTTGGCACAAATGCATTGGACATGCAAATGTACAAAGGCTGAATTTAATGTAGTCCAAAGGGTTGGTTACAGGTTTACCTACATTTAGAGTTGCAGAATTTCATAAGGTATGCAAAGCATGTCAGTTTGGTAAAAGCAGGCAAGACAACCCTTTTCACATGACAGAGATGTAAGCAGAAATATCCTTGATGTTGTACATACAGACATTTGGGGGCCTACACAAAATGTATCTTTTGGAGGCAGTTAATACTTTGTCACATTCATTGATGATTGTTCTAGAAAGCTGTGGGTATATTTTATGAAGGAAAAGAGTGAAGCATTTGAGCACTTTAGAACTTTCAAGGCTGTAGTTGAAAGAGAAACAGGCTTGAAAGTAAAGTGCTTGAGGTTAGATGGAGGGGGAGAGTACCTCTTGAATGAGTTTAGTGATTTTCTGAGGTCTCATGGGATAACGAGACAGTTCACATGCAGGTATACCCCACAGCAGAATGGTGTTGCAGAAAGGAAAAGCATGCATATTGCAGAAGCTGCACGCACCTTGATGGCTGAAAAGAATATCCCTAAGAATTTTTTGTCTGAGGCTGTTCATATTATGAACAAAACTCCCACAGCTGCAGTTCATGGGATGACTCCTAAAGAATGTTTTACTGGCAAGAAGCCTGATGTATCGCACTTTAAGGTATTTGACTGTGTTCCATACGTTCATGTGCCAGATGAGTTGCGGAAGAAACTGGATCCAAAGGCTAAAAAGTGTGTATTTATTGGATACTCTTTAGAGCAGAAAGGGTATCATTGTTATAACCCTGTCACATGTAAGTTCAGAGTGAGCAGGGATGTCATATTTGATGAAATGAGCAGTTGGTATGCATCTAGTGGTGATGCATTGGATGATGATGATGATCATGACACTCATGTACATGCTGAAAAGCAAGAATCACGAACTCTTAGTGGACTAGAGACATCATCTGGTAGTTCTTGGTCTGGGAGACTAAGGAGTAGCTCTACATCTTCAGGTGCATCTAGTAGCACTACAGGTAAAGACAAAGGAAAGAATAAAGTGTTAGAAGGCATTAATGCAGTTCTTGATGGAGACTCCAGTGGCTCAGAGAGCTTGGATGATGAGCTTGGCATTCCTTCAGTGAGGACACCAGGTGTACAGAGAGCTCATAATAATGTAAAGGCTCCATTAAGTGATCCAGTGGTACGCAGATCTAGCAGGGTCAGATACCATGTTAAAAGATTTGGTTTTGAAGGTTATGCAGCTCACCATTATGCTTATATGGTGAAACTAGTTGAGGATGTTGAGCCCACTTGTTTTGAGGATGTTGTTGGTCATACTCATTGGGATGCAGCAATGGATGAGGAGATGGCTGCATTAGAGGCCAATAAGACTTGGGAGCTAGTATCATTGCCAAAGGGCAAGAAAGCTATTGGATGTAAGTGGGTTTATAAGATTAAGCACAATGCAGATGGTTCTATTAGTAGGTACAAAGCTAGGCTGGTTGCAAAAGGCTATGCCCAGACATATGGCATAGATTATGATGAAACCTTCAGTCCAGTTGCT
This sequence comes from Lygodium microphyllum, assembly GCF_053477565.2. Lineage (NCBI taxonomy): Eukaryota > Viridiplantae > Streptophyta > Polypodiopsida > Schizaeales > Lygodiaceae > Lygodium > Lygodium microphyllum. Next base: position 65,816,554 of record NC_141158.1, read on the forward strand.
AGGATGACAACTGTCAGATGTGCGATTGCTTTGGCAGCAGCCAAAGGTTGGAGGTTGCAGAAAATGGATGTGAAGAATGCCTTCTTGCATGGTGATTTGCATGAAGAAGTGTATATGGATCAGCCAGCAGGTTATGAAGATTTAGAGCATCCCACGTATGTGTGCAGGTTGAAGAAGGCACTCTATGGGCTCAAGCAAGCACCTAGAGCATGGTCTGACAAGATCAGAGAGTATCTTGTCAATATTGGCTTTTATGTTTCAGATGTTGATCACTCACTTTATGTGAGAAAGAGAGATGCAGGTTTGGTCATCATAGTCATCTATGTGGATGACTTGATTATTACAGGTGATAGTGATAGTGGGATTGCTGAAGTCAAGGACTTTTTGAAGAAGAAGTTTGAGATGAAGGATTTAGGTGAGCTAAGGTACTTCTTTGGCATTGAGTTGATCAGATGTGATGATGGTATATGGCTGTCCCAAAGACACTATGGGTTGGATATGTTGTCAAGTATGGTATGACAGCATGCAAACCACTTTCAGTCTCATTGGAGCAGAATGTAAAGTTGAGTGCTGATGTTGGAGATGAGATAGAAGACCCTACTATGTTCAGGAGGATAGTGGGGACTTTGATCTACATGACCATTACAAGGCCAGACTTGAGCTATGATGTTGGTCTTGTGAGTCAGTTTATGCAAGTACCTAGAAAGCCACATTTGGATGCAGTCAGACGCATATTGAGATATGTGAAGTCCACATTACATTATGGAATTTTCTATGAGGTAGGTACAGATGTACAGGTGTTTGGATACACAGCTGTAGATTGGGCTGGTAGTATGTTTGATAGAAGATCTACCAGTGGATACATGTTCTCTCTTGGTAGTGCAGCAGTTGCTTGGAGCAGCAAAAAGAAATCTACAGTTGCTTTGTCAAGTACAGAGGCTGAGTATAGAGGTGCTGTTGTTGCAGCATGTGAGGTAGTATGGCTACAAAAGTTAATGGCTGATTTGGATGTGCAGGTGGAAGGTCCACTTGTCATTTATTGTGACAACAAGAGCAGTATACAATTGGCTAGGAAGGTTGTGTTCCATGCCAAGACAAAACATATTGAGATACACTACCATTTTGTGAGAGAGAAGGTACTAGCAGGTGAGATTGACTTGGTGTATATCAACACACAGGATCAGATAGCTCACATCTTCATGAAGGCTTGGGTACAGAGAAGCTTCAAAAGTTTTGAAGCTTACTTGGAGTTGCAGAGATGCAATTGAGCTTGAGGGGGAGTGTTGAGATGACAAGCTCAACACATGCGGACATTGATGATGGACCACCTGGTTAGATGGGTCCACACGTCTACACTTAGCACGTCGGTGGTCATTATGACTCTCACATGGCCACTGACTCATTACTTATTATATTCAGGTTGTTACACCTATTTCCAGCTGGCATAGTTATAGTGCCAGTCGACTAGCATAGTCGGTTATGCATTGTTTGACTTAGTAGGCCACTTTCCTTTATGTTGTATCTTATCTATACTTTGTTTACATTGTAAAGAGTGTGGAAGAATAAGAAGAAACCAGCAAGAAAACGTTTTGGCCTCCATCTCTCTTCTTGTCTCTTGAGTGAGCTTCTCCTTGTGCATTCTGTGTGTGTTCGGCGCATCATCTTGAGCAAGTCCCCCCACCACGCGATTCTTGACACTCGTATGCTGCTATAACGCATTATCTTTCTATGGGAGAGATTGGAGCTACTCTATCAAAACCCGAGAAGAGGAAGATTAAACAGCAGGCATTCAAATTCTCCTTGATCACAGGGACATTATATCGGCAAGGTGTTGATGATATCTATCGCCGATGTGTGATGCCTAACGAGGTTTCCTTTATTTTGGAAGGGCGCCATGACTCCACTTGTGGAGGGCACTTTGCTGGTTAGTTGATGGTACAAAAGGCTTTATGAGCTAGTTATTGGTGGTCGTCCATCTTCCAGGATTCATTTGACTATGTTAAGAGATGTGATACATGTCAAAGACATGATAGTCGAGAGAATAGGAAGCATCCACATACGTCTATTATGGCTATCCTTCCATTTGAGAAGTGGGGCATTGGTTTTGTGGGACCTATTATCCCATCATCTACTACTCAGAAAAGATACATTATACTAGCAATTGATTACTTTACAAAGTGGTAAAAAGCACGGGGGACGAGGCAGGACAATGCAAAAGAGACTGCTAGTTTCCTACTTGAGCAGATCATCGGCCGTTTTGGTCCCCCAAAGGAAATAGTATCAGACCGTTGAACTCACTTTTTGAATAAGGTAATTAGAAGCCTAACTGAAGCATGGAGCATTAAGCATAACAAGATGATCCACTATAATCCACAAGCCAATGGACAGGTTGAAAGTACCAATAAGCAGCTTGTGGGTATCCTATCCAAGATAGTCTCTGAAAAGAAATGGGACTGGGATACAAAATTATATGTGGCAGTTTGGGCATATAATACAACGTTTAAACGAGCCAATGACTACACCCCATTTAAATTATTTTACGGGGAGGAATGTGTCTTGACCTTAGAAATTGAGTTTTTGACCATAAGATTCACAATCAATCATTCTTTGGATGATGAAGATGCCTTATTTGAGCGGTTTATGACTATAGCCCACTTGGACGAGCTCAAATTACAGATTTTGTTGCACCAGGAGGTAGCTAAATGTTGGATGAAGCAGTTGCATGATTTAAAGGCAAAGAAGTATACCTTTAAAAAAGGGCAATTAGTTCTATATTACGATGCACGTAGGGAGCTATTTCCAAGAAAGCTGGAACCTAGATGGGATGGCCCTTACAAGATAGTTCGGATAGGTAAAAATAAGTCCACGGTTTTATTAGCTAATCTACAAGGAGTGGAATTTAAGAATACGATTAATCTTAATAAGATTAAACCTTATTATTTCTAAATATGCTAACATGCTAAATGCATTGCAGGTCCATGCTAGGGCTAATTTGAGACCTGTCGGAGAGCTTAAACTGGTCGATGGGGCGGTTAATCCCTTATTTGGAGCACCTATATCTAGAGCAAAGATATCATCAAGGGAGGATTATCTAGTGGAGCAAGGGATACAAAGTGGTTGAGCAAGAAGATGGTACCTTTGTGTGGGAGATTAAAGTTTTCTGCCATCACTATTTACAAATCTTCACAAGCATCCCTGTTGAGTTTAATGAAGAAGGTGGGATAGAGCTGTCAGTTCATCCTCTAAATATGTTGAATTTTGATTATCATAATTATGAATAGAGAATTTCCTAATGGTTGGCTGTGTAAACCCATTGTGGACGTACATGTTATACTTTGATGGAGCGTGGGCCTAATAGAAAAGGGAGTGTTGGAGTAGTTATCCGAGATTCCCAACGTAGAGTTACAATGAAATTAGCTGCTTATCTCGAGGTGGGATTCACTAACAACATGGCGAAGTATAAATCCCTGATTATGGGATTGAATATTTTCAAGAAAGGTGGAATTAGGCGGTTGTTAGTAAAAGGGGATTCCCATCTGATCTTAAATCAACTTAATGGGACATATACAGTCTCAAATCCTATCCTTCGTATGTATCTTCGAACTGCTATAACCCTACTTGACGAATTTGAGAGTATATCTCTTCAACTCATTCCACGTTATTGAAATCAGTTTGCAGATTCATTAGCCAATTCTACTTATGAGGAGGACCTCTTTTTCAACTGTGGTCCTAGTCTGGATGTTGTTATTGATAATGAGACGAGACCTGGCCGCTTGTGAGGAATGTTATCAGACCACGCGTTATATGGCAGGAAATGGTTGATATGGGTAATGAGAAGAGTAGCCCAGTCCCATCTACCACTATTGTCTTGGACCCATAGGTTGATTCGACGACATGCTATGTGTACGCCTCAGGCTGTATATGCAGGAGGTATGGGTCATAAATTGATGCATTTAGTTTAAGGTTGAGCACCTTGTCTTTTCCCTTGGAGTGGAGCGTGTGTTTGTATACCTGCCTTCTTCTAAGAAGGGATCTATATGAGTAGGTTTGCTTAATTTCCTTAGGTCAAGAGGGCCAATTGTTTTTAGGTTTTAATGATCTATTTCCTTAGGCCAAGAGAGCTAGTTGCTTTAAAGTTGGTAATGTCTGCTTTCTTTAGGCCAAGAGGGCCATCTAGTTCACAGTGAAATGTGCTATTTCTTTAGGCGAAGAGGGCCATTCGTTTGTTTGGTGCGGGTACAGTTAATGGTCTTTTGTTGTAGTGATTGCATCATACAGGTTAACGAAGTCGCTGGAGGGAGCCTTTGCTACGAAGGAGCTTCTTGTGGCCATTCTAGGTGGTTTCATCCCCTCCGAGTCTTTTTCCTTAAGCAATTAATGATATATGTGCATGTAAGGGTTACCTTCTTTTGTTTGTTGGGGACCCCACTCGAGGCATGAAGTCCCATGTTTAGGCTTTGTATGTCTGGGGGAGGTTTGAGTAGTCATTGCGTCGTGCAAGGCATTGTAAGACCTATTTTAGATGGGAATTCTAGTGACCCTGCTCTACTGACCTGCTAGGCGGCCATTCTAGGAGTTCCTGTTAGTTGTGAGACAGCTAAAGAAGCCTACTAAAATAATGATGGAAAGAGACAAAACCCTAAATACTTAAAAGACAATATATGAATATACAAAGGTGTGTAAAAATGGGTTCTAACCCCTATAAAAATAGAAATGGAAAGAAATAAAAATCCTTGAGCTATTGTTTATCACCTTGCGAAGGCCTGGTAGGTTCTTGGGGACAAGACAAGACCCGGGGCCAATGCCTTGTCTTCCTAGGGGTGGCTTCTAGCTGAAAAAATAAGAATAAAAGAAGGTTGGAGAAAAAATAAAAGCGAGCATTAGAAAAGGATTTAGTGTCACCTTGCGAGGGCTTGGTAGGTTCTTGGGTACTGAGACAGGACCTAAGGCCGATGCCTTGTTCTCCTTGGGTCACTACGCTAAGCTCCCTCCTTTTTACACACCCGAGTATGGAAAATAAGAGGCTAAAGACCCAATGTGCTAAAAGAAACTATTTTTTGATCAGCCTATAGAAGTCCTCGCCTAGTAGGAGCTCCTAGTTGTATTGTTTTTAGTTAGGTAGGTAGTTCAGACCACCACTTAGAATGACCTCTTTGATAGATCTTTTTAGCTTGACTGTGTTGGAGCAGCAAGTTAGTGACTAGCTTTAGGCTTTCTATCAGATTATGCTAGGCCTACTCCTCATGGATTTCATGCCTTGGTTTTGACAAGGGGGTAGGGTGAGAGCTGTGATGTGTTATGTTGTGTATCTACTTTGTATCAATGTGATACTCTTTATGATTGTGTTTATGTGCAGATTTTTTCGTGGGATTCGACGGGCTGAGTCGCCCTATCCCATGGTCGCCAATGACAAATGATTTTTGACGCCGAGAAGTGCTTAACAATAGCCAAAAATTTCCGAATTTCAAGGGAAAAATAGACTTCGTCGAAGGCGGCAACTGCAATCAGTACGATTTTAAGCGGCAATGCCCAACAATGCTTTAAAGATCCACTAAACGGGGGTTGGTGAATTTTCATAATTTTTTGGCATGTCAAACCGGACTTCTAGAGATGCCTCGCACTAGGGGACTTCGAGACACACGCCCAAGAATTTTCGGAGGTCGATTTGGACACAGAACGTGGGAGGAGTGCCAAAAATTGGCCAACTACTTAAGTGTTGAGGGGGTGGCACCCTTTGGGAATCTTGGGCACCCCCTAAATTTGATTTCGTGGGCAGGGGCGGGGGGGGAGGGGGGTTGTTTTTTCAGCTGAAAAAAAATAGGATGATGGTGCCTCCTTGTGCAAGCGACGATTTGTGGATGGGGGGCTATGGTGGCTGTAAGCAAATCCCCCAATCGATCGTATGCCTGAGATACCCTTGATCTTCGCTCTTCATCGCTCCACACCATGCGTCAAATGGCTGCCCAATTGTGGAGATCAGATTTTAGTCTTTCTTTCTCCTCCCTCTCTCTCCTACAAGGGGCAGTTCCTACGTGTGAAGAAGAATGAATCCCGGTTGTTGGTGAATGCTCGTTCGGCGCGGTACCAGATCGCTTCCAAACCGAAGGTGGGCTAAAGATGGCAGTGTGGAGGCAGGTTGAGCATCAAAAGAGGCCTGGTTTGCAAACCTGCAACAACAAGTTTCAGAACCCGAAATAATTAAAAAAATACACAGTAATGGCATTTTTACAAAGGAAATGGCTCTTTTTTCACATTTGATGAGTTTAACAATGTTCTTATGGGCTGAAAATTGATGGACATGTTGTTTGCTCCTGGTTTCCTGTTTGAATAATAAAAAACTCAGAAAATATACACTTAAAGTGTGGAAAATAAGTGGGAAAAACCCGAAAAGCATGGTTTTTAGAGGCAAAATGGGGTTTTTTGGGATTAAAATCGAAAAAGCATGAAACAAAACACCAATAAAATCTACATTTTTGATGTTCAAAGAATCAAGAGCCATATCTCTAAAATAATGCTAATTTTCCTCCTTTTTTAATGACAATAAATAAGAAATAAATAGGGAAAAATGGAAAAAAAAAATTAAATGGGAAAAAATAGGGAATAAACGAGGAAAATTATGGATGTGTCTGTGAGTGTGTAATGAGGATAAATAATGAGGGTTTGTCTCAGGTTATCCCCATTCATATGTTTTTATGAGTATTTACTGCTTATTTAGTGCGAAATACACATGAAATCACCCCTTTACCTATGCAACGAGGCAAAACTGTAAACGGTAGGGGAGGAGGGACGTTTGAGTAGTGAAATATAATATAAAATCTAATGCATTTGCTACATTATCTATATAGGATGACGTTAAGTTAAATAAAGGGAAGTACAACATGAGTGTAAGGCTCGATGTCTTCTCTCATTGCAGCAATTACGCGTTCGTGTATGAAAACATGAAAAGAATGGATTTGCATAATGCATGAGGCTGTTTTTCAATTGTTTGAGCACTTAATCATATACACATTTGCATCAATCATCGTTAAATGGTATCAATCATAAGCTCCTGGATGCATGGCACTTGGTTTCTTTAGGACTTGACCCACGTAGAGAGAGTGAACAATCCGGCTGTAGGTCTAGACGGTGGGTCCAAGGGGATGGATAAGTGAGGATCGATGCATTCCTGGAACGATAAATATATTGGCACTAAGAGGGGAGTTTGAATATTATAACTCCAAATCCTATGCTCTATAGCTCAAAAGATTCCATTTTTCAAGTGCTTTCCAATGACAGGCCACATCATATGGTTTTGAGAAACTTATGGGCATGTTATCTGGGTGCCACCTTTTTAGTATTTAAAAAATGGGAATTGGGAGATTCCCAAACTCACTAATATTGTGTTGTTTGAGCACATTCACAATGTTGATTTCAATTTTTAAAAAAATTTGTGCACTCAAAGTCATCCACTTTGCACTACATTACATTGAGATGGTATAACGAGAATTATCTCCTAGATGCGTAACACTTGATTTCAAAATATTAACCCATGATGAGTGTGAGACTCCCTATGCTATAGGTTTAGTATAATAGTTTTCTTGGGAGATTGATTTGGTGAAGAATATACTATCTCCTAGAACGAATATCATGAAGAGTGAGCTCTATGCATATGTGTTATATGTTGAGACGACACATCCTAGGGCTAATCACTAAGATGTAGGAGAGTCGTAGTGGGGCCACAATGATAAGTTGGGGGGGTGGAAACTCCCTTCGTTTGTGTTATGAGGTGCTAACCATCAATATGTTTGGGAACTCCACCTTCTTGGAGTCCAGAAAGGCATCACATTGGACTACAATCTAGAGATGGTATCTACAAACACATTCTTTTGATAAATCAGTCCATAGTGTCTATATGCTCCTGTCCATGAGGCCATGGGTTTTTTCAAGTGAGTATAGGAGACTTAGCTAGAGCCCTAGAGCCAATGTGAGGCCCATTTTTGGTCCCGACAAAAATTAAGAAAATTTTGTTCAAGCCATTCAAGAGCTACCAATCTAGCAATGACTACAAGTGGTATTCTAATCAAAGAGCCACCTTGCAATTGGAGAGCTAGCAAGGCACTTTCACACTCATAAGATTGATCTAGTCTTGTTGAACCTTTACACATTCAAAACACCTAGACTTGGGATATGTTTCCTAGGCATTCCCAAAGGTATCTATGCTAGGGATCCATGCACAGTTTCAAGCATTCCATCATTTTCTTGCACACTTCAAATTTTTGCAAAGATTCTCATTACATGCATTCACAAATTAGCCACCATGCACTATGACCTAATGTGTAGTAGGACATATGGAACATACCGCCTTATTGTGTGTACAACACACATAGGTATTTGACACCATTCTCTTTCACATGTGCACACAAGTTTATCACGCATTCTTGCATATAAACACAAGTTAGGTCATGTAACACACTCACAAGGTCATTATATCACTACATACACTAATAACTCGACCCTACACTATGTCTCATGAGGTTTCTATTGACACATCACATAGCACTCATGCGCCCTAGTCACATACATGCAATAGTACTCACACATTAGACACAAGAGTTAGGATGTGCATCTCACTAAACAACACCTGCTCTAGTTGATTCACATATGTGCAATAATACTTCCACATTAGATATAGAAGTCAAAGCAACATCATTACTTAGCAACACCCATCCTAGTTGATTGACAAGTGCTCACATTCTCTAGTCCTCTACCCTAGGGATTGTTAGGGATTAAATGTTGCATGTGCCTAGCCACCTATAATTATCTTGTACTTAGTGCCCACACACATGCACACTATAGCTAGTGGCCACCCATCATTATTATGTTTTCCCTCTATTCTTTATCATGGAATAATAAAAGGAAGTACTAGATACGGCCTTTTAGTCACCACAAAAACTTGAGTAAGAGAGGCTATGAGTACCCTCACAAATTGAAAAAACCACCAAACAAGCATTCAAGAGCTCTCTTCGTACACACAAAACCGTGAAGCACTACGTATATATATTTCAACAAAAAATGCATCATCTCTCCCTCTCTCATAATATTAGGCATGAAGCATAGGAGAAGCGAAGGAGAATTGTGTAGAATTGAGAGAGGCCGAAGGAGACTTGTGAGATTGAATGATAAACAAGAGAGAAAGAGACACCTCTTTTAACCACGCATGCCCAATACTCTTCAAATCTCCTTTTTATTAATTATTTATCTAAAAAGAAAACACAAGCTCTTTTCTCAAAGACACCTCATAATTTGTACTACATATTGCAATATATAACATTGATTCTCGACAACTTTTGCACCAAATTAAGGGTTCATCATTCTCCTATAGAGGAGAGGTGAGCTCCCATCAACCAAGATTGGTGAAGACTTGCAACTTTTCATCACTTTGTTGCATCAAAAGGCCTCTTTGACCTTGGAATCTCTCCCACACTAATTATTCAAAGTCCACTTCCCTAGGAAACAACTTGTGAATCCTCCATCCACCTTTGATTCACAAAATCATAACTCCTACAACATGGTAAAAATAACTCCACCACCATAAAATTCTATCAAATAGAAGCCCCCTAAATCATCCTTACCTATGATTTTATCAATGTAGTTCTCCACCTATGGCCTCTTTGTGTCTTGGTGGGCATCACTTTCATAAAGTTTCAACTTGATCATTATCACTATTAGTTTGTTTGTGTGATAAACAAGAGATTGACAATTGCATGTTATAATATTCCCACCACAGTGCTTCATATCAAGAAACGAATTCGGGCTTGAGGAATTTTAAAAATTACTCATCAAGTTGTCGCATAAGTGATCGTATGTAATTTTCTTAATATCGAGTCTCGCATTAAATTAATTCTGCAATTTGACATGAGAAGACGCCTCAATGTTCCCAGCCAACAAAAAGCAAAGATACCTCATAAATAATATTATGATGGTTTGATCATATAAATTTTCCCATAGTATATTTGATTTGGCATTCTTGATTCCATTTAATGCATCGAGGATTGCATTGATTTCGTAACCACAAGAAAAATCGCCAAAGTCTCAATTGGTAGATGAAGAATGTGCAAGAACAAGTATGATATTGAGTATGTTAAGTATCAAAGAGTATGACATGACTTTATATACTAGATAAGTCATGAAGTAACTATGCCAAAAACCACTAGATGAAGTCATTTTGAAAAGAAAAAAATGCTTTTGAAAAAATAGGTTAAAAAACATGACGTTTTTGACACCTCAAGAATGGAAAAACATTAAATAATTATCCCTAGGCCACCACATTAGGGGAGTTTTGAGGTCCCAAAAATGCCTTTTAAGAGATAGAAAGAGAGTGCTCTAGACCAATAGGAGCAAAGCCTATGTAACAGAACTTCTATTTTAAAGAAGGTAAAATTTTATTTTATAAAAAGATACATATATAATAATATTACGAATTTGTATTATCAATATCTATTTTTAGCCTCGTATATTCATGATTATGGTATTCTTTGTATTAATGATATACAGTCCCGACTTCTTTTATTTAATGATATGTTTGAATTAATGATAATGATATGTTTACTCTAAATTCAAATTAGTAAAAAGCTTGGCACATATTTTTTTCCCTCCTTTCTTTTGTCCCTCTCGTGTTTTTCCCTCCTTTATTTTGTCCCCCTTGTGGTAGCCTATTCTTCTGTGTGTGTGTGTGTGTGTGTGTGTGCTATGGATACAAAAATTTGACCTTCAATAAGGTGTCTAAGCTCCCAAATCATATCCATATTAGTATTTAACTCATTCCAAAAAGATAGAAGATGGATTCCTACAATCATTAGCAAAGGCAGTTGGATCACCATGCAACAGGCAAAACGTGGGAAAAGGCAAAGATATGAGAGCTCATTCATCTTTGCTTGGAAGGGTAGAATCTGAGATTTCAAGCTTGGAGTAAATAAGAATAGCATAAAGGAGGTTCTGGTGCAATATGTGTTTATGCATAGACAGCTATATTTGGAACGTAGAAGTTCAAATCTTCCAATGCATAAACCAAATTGTAAGGATTTAATTTTTAAAGTCTTTCCTAGTTTAAGATTTTCCATTATAACATTTGTTCATTTGTTTTGTAGATGTCTATCCCTCTAATCTTGAGGAAAGGCAACTGGTCGAGTCTATTGTTAATGTGATTGATGTAATGCATGGCTTGATTAGAGAAGAGATGTACAAAGGTAGAAAGAAGACAGAGCTTGCAAAGAATAGAATATTCTTCTATGAGCATTCTCATATTGTCCCCATGCAGTGTAGCCAATGGGGATCAATATCCCCCCTTCCTTTGCCAGATTTTTAAAGCTTTGAGTGGCCTTCGCCAAGTCTAGCTACTAGTGAGAGCTATAGATGTAAAATATTTTCTGAGATACAGAGAGCATTAAAACCTAGTATCTCAAGTAGGCTAAGCAAAGCTACTTTGTTCATGCATATTAATATATTTGTTGACTTCTTTTCTAATGCTGAGATAAGAAAATCAAAGACTACGCTTTCAATAAAGAGACTAACATATGATCATGTTATACAATTTGTTGATGAGGGATGGAGCAGTAGGACAAAATGGAAAATTATATGTAAGATAGATCAAGACTCTATAGCTTGTAAATATATGATTGCTACTCAAAATTTCATCCTTAGCTTTTATTATAGTAGATGGCATTATGTTGGTAGTAGTTTGGTTGCTTTAGACCAAAATCTTGATAATTTTAGCAAAGATCCTATAGTGGATCTTGATGTTTGGTACAATGAGGACATTATTGCAATCCTAAAGTTTAGATCATCATGTACACTACATCAAGTGAGGATGAATTTACAGAATGAAGATATTGAAGTACCATACTCATTTGTGTTCCAACTTAATAACAAACGAGTAAGTTTTCAAATTTTCATATTATATTCATTTAGGTGTATATTTGATTTCACTTCATGATTAATAAACATTTGTAAATTTTTTTAAACCAGATATCAACGAGGAGAGAGAAGAATATACAATGCAAGGATATTGAAGAAAATATCTCTTTACTATCAATATAAAATACATGTACAAATTTTTATTAGCCATCTCCATGACTCATATACAATGGCTTACAATCTAAGGCAAAACTACTTTTTTTGAGAAGGAACATATTTTCTAGGAGTCATTTTTCCTATCTTTGATGCTTTGGTTGTTGAAGGCATAGCTTCACTTGTTGTAGCTACATACACCTCCTCTCCTTCAATGTCTAAGCCCCCACTTCTTGTCAGTTGTATACAATTGGTCATTACGTACTTTAAGAGCTTTGCTCTTATATACCAAACATGCTCACTTATATAGCAATCCCTTGTAAATTGTCATACATTTGTAAGAAAACATTTTTAGTTCATTGTTATTTTTTACAATGGAATATTTTGCAATAAAACTCTATCTTAAAGTTTAGTATGTTTCACATTACCTTTATAAGTTTATCATCATTAGATAAATAAACGAAACCAAACTTTTGGCATTTACAATTACTCTCAAGCCACAAGAGTAACTATCATCTTGATGAGGACACTGCAATCAACAAGAGTAACTTGTTTATGGTAGTTTTTAGAATAAATTTTCTTAGTATGTTCCAACCATATTAATCAAGAACTTACTGCAACTTGTCTATATTGCATTGTTGCAAGTAAGTCAGAAGGCATGGGAGGCCTTTTCTCTAGCACTTCAATTAGTCTTTTGCAAACTCTGTATCAAATAGGCAATAAAATTTAGAGTTATTACAAAAGAAAGATCAAATTATTTAGATTACCTACAACAAAAAGATCAAAATATCAAGGATACCCTAGATTATATAACTTACAACTTGGCATTTCCATGGCTTCCTTTTATAGAATTGACGAGGAAACATTGCCTCTCCACACAGTCTATTCCAATTAGGCTCCAATGAGAACCAAAAATAATAATGTTTCAATAATCTAGAAAAAAAAGCTCATAAAATCTTAAAAAATATCAAATTACTTGCTTTTCATTGTATGGAATTAGAAGAAGCTCCAAAGATTCAAAGTCAATTGAATTGAACCAATTGTTAAAGGCACTTGCATCAAGCTCACTCCTCATATAGTATGCGATGGATTGATCAAGAACCTCAATCTTTTATTGTATATCGAAGGGGAGCTCATGCATTATACACCTAGCAAAGGAATGGAGATAGTAAGCATTAACATGAAAGTCTATGGCTAGAAAACTTTGGTGAGTTTAAACAAATTTTGGTAAACTATACCTCATCCCAACAAGAAGAATCGAGTCATTTACTTCTCTCACTTTATTTTGGAGAATTTAACACAATCATGGTCCAAAAGTACTATATCAGATCTCTTGTTAATATCATCCCAGGTAAAAAGCAAGAAACATTGAAGCCCTTAGGGTCGATCCTTTCAAGAAGGGTAGATAACTCCCCTTCAGAAGATGGGAGTTTTTCTGCTTCATTTTCTTCTTCATTCTTTCTTTTAAACTCCATTTATCTGCCTGCTCTATTGTGGCCTTTTCCTCTTTCTCATGGCACATTTAAAATATTACAAGCGTTAACATCAAAAAGAGGGACTGGCTCAAGGACCTTTGAAAACCTGTATCTCAATGTCCTGAGAATAATCGTGTATTTATCCATAAGCGTAAGCCTATCTACATGAGCAGCACAGATATAACAATCTTGGAAAAACTCAATCAAAAAATCCTCTATAGCCTCCAAAATACAGTTGAGACCTACCCTAGTCCATCTAAAACTCTATAGACTATGCTTGTCACAAATTTCTCTAATAAGCCTCTGAAAAGACTACTTTGGAATTGCATTATTCAGAGCCTTCATTGCACTTCTAATCTCCTTAAGGCACCTCACATGCTGTGAGAACCTTCTTCTTGGCTTTGATTTCCTTGAAAGTTTGGAGGGCTTGGAGGACTGATGTATCTTTGAAGCAAGACCTCTAGGATCAACTTTCTACTTCCTTGCAGTGGACTTAGTTCTAGCCATCTAAAACATTAAAAAAAACAAATAATACTAACAAATTAGGAAAAAACTCCTAATCTCTCATATCAATATATCTACAATCACGAAGTAGCAGGCAAAAACTAATCACAAAGTCCAAATCCAATTTCAAAACAGTATGAAGACATATGAAACATGAGTAGGTCTTCAAGATGACAGAGGAAACTCAACACCATATCGCGTTTCATACGGCACAATGGGAATAATGCAGGGTCAAGTCAGATGAAACACGATATGGACTTACTAAGAAAAAATAACATAACACCGTTCGCATTTCATATGTTCTAGGAGAATCAACTCATCTTTTAGACTAATTTTTGAAAAATTTTATTTATCCTAAACATCTTTATCCTTCTTGATTGATAATTTTTTTAAATTTTGACTTTGTAGTATATGTTTTTTCAATAGACACAAATGTATTTGAAAGATTAAAAGAGATTCTTTCATTTCAACTTAGTTATTTACTTGAAGCTTGAAGTTCTATAATTTATGAAACTTAAAAGAGACTCAAAGTTCTATGACCTAGCACCCACGTTACAACAGAAACTTGCAGGCAGGCCTTAGTCATATGAAACGCGAGGAGGCCTCAGGTGGACAAGAGAAACCTAGCACCCATCGTGTTTCATATGTTGAGCATTTTTGGGGATGATTTAGTAGGAGTGTTCAAGTGATTTATAACTTACTCATATTTTAGAAAAAAACTTACATTCTTGAGTATTGAGCGTGTATGATGTCGATGAAACCTTCTTTAATACCCTTGCGTGGAAGAATAATTTTTTAATGAGATCAAATTAGCATTGTGTTGGTGTGGATGAGCATAGAGAGGGTTTTGTCTTTAAAAAAAACTCTTTGGCAGTTCAAAAATCAGATTTATAATGATGGTTTATACGTGTGGCTGCTGTAATGCATAGTTAATTTCACACATGCAATTGAAGACTATTTTGCCTCGGAAGTTGTGCCACATGTCACTTACTTTTTTGACATGATAGAGCTTTTATTGCTTCGATTTTCAATTTTTTTCCTTTTTCATTTTCATTTTAAGTGCACGCCCTCCGAATTAGTGCAGGATATGTTTTGATCAAACATGCGGTGACTGTTGACATATATATATATATATAAACACTCAGGTTCGGGTATTGGTTACTATTTCTTTCACCATTTATTCTCAAGAGCAAGACCTACAAATATTAGATATCACAATTTTTAAAATATTTTTCGTTGCAAGCATGAATTTCGAGGCATTGAAGATGTTAGTTGGTTTAAAAGGAGAAAGATACATCAGGGACTTAGAAATTCTGTAATGGCTTTACTTTGTTTTTCTAGCAATATTGGTCCGGCGGTGACTGTTGACATATATATATATATATATAAACACTCAGGTTCGGGTATTGGTTACTATTTCTTTTACCATTTATTCTCAAGAGCAAGACCTACAAATATTAGATATCACAATTTTTTAAATATTTTTCGTTGCAAGCATGAATTTCGAGGCATTGAAGATGTTAGTTGGTTTAAAAGGAGAAAGATACATCAGGGACTTAAAAATTCTGTAATGGCTTTACTTTGTTTTTCTAGCAATATTGGTCCGGCGGTGACTGTTGACATATATATATATATATATAAACACTCAGGTTCGGGTATTGGTTACTATTTCTTTCACCATTTATTCTCAAGAGCAAGACCTACAAATATTAGATATCACAATTTTTTAAATATTTTTCGTTACAAGCATGAATTTCGAGGCATTGAAGATGTTAGTTGGTTTAAAAGGAGAAAGATACATCAGGGACTTAGAAATTCTGTAATGGCTTTACTTTGTTTTTCTAGCAATATTGGTTCGGTAAACATGTAAAAATGATAGGGTTTTGATGTTCTTGAGACATTGTTTTGTTCAAAAATTTCGGATGTTTAAAATGCGAATTCGTCAAGTTTTTCTTATAAGTGACGTGTGAAATGTGATTTTGTGAACTGTGAGGCAGTCTGAATCATTGTTTTTGCACTATAAGGATATGAGGCTATAGCGACGGGCGTTAGTGACGACAAATAGCGGTGTCGCTATTTGCGTCGCAAATGCGACGCTAATAGTGACGCAAATAGCGATGGTACCCAGAGCAAAAAAACGCAGGCTGAAACCCAAGCGGGTCATTTTTTGCGCATTCACGAAACAGAGAGCGAGAGGGAGAGCGACCATCTTGCTGAGAGGGACAGAAAGAGAGAAAGAAGCCTTCTCACCGCCACCGCTGCCGCTGCCGCCGTTCGCGAAGAAGAGGAGGAGGTGTACAGAGGGCGAAAAGGAGCCGCCGTCGCGAAGAGGAGCTGCCAAACCCTTCTTCAAGTCTTCACGATGAGTGCATTGTCCATTCTTGCTTTGCTTTTGTGCTTTCTCTCTCTCTTTTACTTGTTTTTGGTACAATTTGTGTATATTGAGAGAGAGAGAGGAAATGAGAGAGAAAGAGAGGGAGAGGGAGAGGGAGGAAATGGGAGGGAGGGAGAGAGAAAGAGAGGGAGAGGGAGAGGGGGAGGGAGAGAAAATGAGAGAGGGAGAGGGAGTTTTCTCTCTCTCTTTTACTTGTTTTTGGTATAATCCGTGTGTATTGAGAGAGAGAGAGGAAATGAGAGAGAAAGAGAGGGAGACGGAGAGGGAGGGAGAGGAAATGAGAGAGGGAGAGGGGGAGGGAGAGGGATTTTTCTCTCTCTCTTTTACTTGTTTTTGGTATAATTCATGTGTATTGAGAGAGGGAGAGGAAATGAGAGAGAAAGAGAGGGAGAGGGAGAGGGAGAGGGAGGAAATGAGAGAGGGAAGAAATGGGAAAGGAAGAGGGAGGGAGAGGGAGAGGGAGGGAGAGAGAAAGAGAGGGGGAGGGAGAGGAGAAGAGAGAAAAAACATTAAACATAATAGGGAAAGAGAGAAAGAGAGGGTGAGGGTGAGGGAGGGAGAAGAAATGAGAGAGGGAGAGGAAAAGAGCAAAATGAAATGAGAGAGGGAGAGGAGAGAGAAAAAAATGAGAGAATGAGAGAAGAGAGAAAAAGAGAGAAAAGATGTTAAACATAATAGAGAAAGAGAGGGTGAGGGTGAGGGAGGGAGAGGAAATGAGAGAGGGAGAGAAAGAGAGAAAAGGGAGGAAGAGAAAATGAGAGAGGGAGAGAAAGAGAGAAAAGAAAATGAGAAAGGGAGAGGAGAGATTAAAAGAGAGAAAAATCAGAAAACCTAATAGGGAAAGAGAGAAAGAGAGGGTGAGGGTGAGGGAGGGAGAGGAAATGAGAGAGGGAAAGAAAGAGAGAAAGGGAAATAAGACCTTACAATAAGCTCATCCTCGACTCATAGGGGTTAGGCCGATCCTCAACAAACCTAAGGGATATATGGCTAGAGAACCCTAGCACACTTGCACCTCCTAGCATAATGTTCTTCCTACAAACAGACCTCTCATACATCGGGCTTATCCTAGCCTCCACCACGCTCAAACTATCCCCTTGGTGAAGGGATATAGCCACTAACCTTGGGGGAGGTTTAGTGTGTAACTAAATATCCACCTATGAGGGCCATGAACTTTTGTAGAAGTATACAATGAAGGCAATCAGCCTATCAGTTAGAAAAACATTCATTTTTCATAATGTAAATCCAAAAATAACTTTGGATATTCCATAAAAATCAATCTCTTCTTAAAAAGATAAATACAAAAAACTAAAACAACATCATTCATATGCTTCGCAAAAACTAAAACAGCATCACCACAAGATCTCTTAGAAAACTCATCTTCAACTATCAATTTTAATTAAAAAATATAATATAAAATCACTTGCAAGGAATGATACTCTTTTATCATTAACCCTCTTTCATCCTTAGAATAGTCTTATGAACAAATTTCTGCTCTAACAAGCATGTATTTGAGCATAATAACTATTTTAAGGTTTCTTCCATGAGTAGTAGTAGTATATATGCAACCATCAAGCTAGAGATCATGCTTTGGTATTTGTGGAGATCCCAATCTCATGCCCTCATAGAGATTGTAGTGTGCAATAGTGTGGAGAGAAGATGGGTGAGTTGTAAATGGTAAAGGGGAATTCTATTGATGATGGAGAGAAGATGAGGTGAATCACCAATGCTATTCTTAGTGAGTGCAACCTACCCATAGTATGGCATCCATGACCGATTGAAATCAGTAAAACTTTGAAATCCTACCTCTAGTATTATAACTATTGATTTGTGGTGGATTTTCTTGCCATAATTCAATGTCAATTTGTGCTTGTGTTCTCCACGGTGTACTGGCTATGGGTGTCAAATGCTCTAGTTGGATCTCTCTCTCTTTCTCCTCTCTCTTCTCTCAACCATTCTCTCTCCCTCAATCTTTCCTCTTTCTCTCTTCCTATACTCTCCCTAAATCCTTCTCTCTCCCCTATCTCTTTTCTCTCTCTATCTCTCTTTCTATTTCTACCTCTCTCACTTCTCTCCTCTTCTTCTCAAACTTTACTCTCTCCCTAACTCTTGTCTCTCTCTTCATCTCTATATAAGTAGTCGTGGTCGTGGTCGTGGTCATGGTCGTGGTCGTGGTCGTGGTCATAGTCATGGTCGTGGTGGTGGTCGTGGTCTTGGTCATAGTCATGGTCGTGGTTGTCATGGTCGTGGTCGTGGTCGTGGTCCTAGTTATAGTCGTAGTCGTAGTCATAGTCGTAGTCATAGTCGCAGTCGTGGTCGTGGTCATCGTAGTCATAGTCGTACTACCGATCGTGATCGCAGGATGCCTTACTCCAGAAATACGTGGGGCCATTTACAGGTTGTCAACTTTGGTGCAATGGATCTTACAAAAGGAGATTAAGCTATCCTCTATTGAAGCCGCGAGGCAGGGAGCAGTAGAGACGGTCTGTCTCTTTGAGAAATACCTGCCTATTAGCATGCTCACTATACAAATCCACCTTCTTGTGCATCTTGTAGATGAATTGAAGATTGTTGGACCTGTCTATACACGATGGATGCTGTTCTTGGAGTGCTTCATGAAAACCCTGAAAGGCTTTGTGCGACAACAAGCTTGGCCAGAAGGTAGCATGGCTGAAGGTTGGTTGGTGTTTGAGATGCTAGTGCATATTTCACAATGGCTACAAATGGTGGATCCAGACAACAAAATGCTATGGTCACTGAAGGACGATGATAGACTAACCAGAGATGTGGTGGTTGAAAATGGGGTAGAAAAAAGAATGGATGTTGCAATGGAGGAGAATGTGAATTGCTTTTGTATGTTGCACCATGCCTCTATGGAGACGTGGCTCGCTAAGTTGTTTACCGCAGCACAGAGGAGTGGGAAAATGGAAGAAGGAGATAACCGAAAGGGCATAGGACAAAGGCCATCTTGAAGCAATGCGTCCAACGGACTTGCAAGATGCATTACTTCGAGCAAAGTCAATCATCCAAGAACTTGGATAAGGCAAAGATGTTTCTCGAGATCAGGACAAGTGATGCCATATGTACGAAGAGATAGAGCACATCTGTAGGAGATGTCCCTACCATCAATGCTATCTCTACAATGAGCTAGGACACGTCCAAGCAGACTGCCTTGACCTAAGTCCAAAAGATATGGATCCCCCAAGGAAACGAAGCTACACAAGTGCAGTCTTCGGATATATAGAGGGATCAGATGAAGACGAAGACTTAGAGCCTACTACACCTCTTCAGGATGATTAGAAATCTCGAAAGTTCTATTAACATGTAACCCAACTTGTATTGGAATAAACTTTACTTTTGTAACTATAGTTAACCTGAGTAATATGAGTTGCATCTATTTTGAGCCTAGAACTTGCAAATGGCTAGAGATACTGTTGCAAGGAATTACAATTATAACTCACAATGAGTTTCTCTTAAGTCATTTCTTCTCAACTAATATGGATTGGGTCTTTCCAAAATGTCGAAGCTTGGAAGTATTCTTTACTTGGGGAAGTTACTATATGTATATCATCTACATCACGTGCATTCAAGGACTATTTATAAATATCCTTATTTGTGAATTTTTTGTGAATAAAACATAACCCTTTTCTATTCAATCTGTAAATAACCCCGTTATATTACACCCTTCTGTATGTAAAAAACGTATAAAAATGATATTTTAAAAATACCTTATTTTGAACCCACGTGATACACACATATATTCATGAGTAACTTACCCGAGATTCTTTAGTATTACGATAAAATTTGATTGTCCATGGAACCTAGTCCCAAACTAAGAAGAGGACAATCTGGGAACATAGTTTCTGAGATAAAGGACCACTTCGATCTGCTAA
Organism: Lygodium microphyllum; assembly: GCF_053477565.2. NCBI lineage: Eukaryota > Viridiplantae > Streptophyta > Polypodiopsida > Schizaeales > Lygodiaceae > Lygodium > Lygodium microphyllum. The sequence continues at coordinate 65,836,863 of NC_141158.1, forward strand.
AAGGATCCTAAGACAATTTGGTCTAAAGAAGAAACTCCTGCCAAGGACAACTAAGAACCTTGCAACCCCAAGTGATAAAGCTTCGCGCTATTTCTATTGTTTCTATTGCAGGGAGTTAGGTCATTTCAAAAGGGAATGTCTAAAGCACCCTAAACATCGATTGGACATAACTACATCAATTTTCCCAACAGGACTCAAAGAGAACTTGAACTTACAAGGAATGAAATTATACAAGCTCCACTGTTCTAGAATATACCAGACACTTAGGAAAAACCTAGAGGATATCCATGAGATGTATCCACAATAAACTCTTCACTTGTAATCTAGACCGGATAGATCTAATACAATAAAAAGTTGTTATTCTAAAAGATTGCAGGCTTATGAGTGATCAGAGTGGTCCTAACCCACATGCCTTGAGCCCCATCAATGCTTGTCTTCCCCAATTCTTCCGAGATGAGGACATCTCGAGTTCTTTAAGGGGGAGAGGATGTAATGTCCCACCACTCCCTCATAGGACCTCCCCCCCCGCCCATTGTGAAAAGATAGAAATGAAGCCTTAGGGGAGGCCACCTTATTCCCCCCCCCCTTACTGTCAGGCCATAGGAAAGAGAGAGAGAGTGGAGAAGAAGACGAGGAGAAGAAGAAGAAGAGAAGGGAGAGAAAGAGAGGAGAAGAAGAAGAATAAGAAGAAGAGTGAGAGAGAGAGGGGAAGAAGAAGAGAAGAAGAAGAGAAGGGAGAGAGAGAGAGAGGAGAAGAAGAGGATAAGAAGAAGAAGAAGAAGAAGAGAAGGGAGAAGAAGAAGAAGAAGAAGAAGAAGAGAAGGGAGAAGAAGAAGAAGAAGAAGAAGAAGAGAAAGAGAGAGAGGAGAAGAAGAGGAGGAGAAGAAGAGAAGAACAAGAAGAAGAGAAGGGAGAGAGAGAGAGAGGAGAAGAAGACAATAAGAAGAAGAGAGAGGAGAAGAAGAGGAGGAGAATAAGAAGAGAGAAGAAGAAGAAGAGGGAGAGAGAGAGGGGAGAAGAAGAGGAAAGAAGAAGAGAGAGGAGAAGAATAAGAGAGAAGGGAAAGAGAGAGAGGAGAAGAAGAAGGAGAGAGAGAGAGAGAGAGAGAGAGAGAGAGGGTAAGTAAGAGGGAGGAAGAGAGAAAGAGAAAAAGGGTGACTGCACGTGTTTACCCCCCTATCTGCAAGGCTCCTAACCCCTCCCAATGCGGTAGCGGACCACACACCATCTCTCCAATGAGGGAAGGGGAGAAAGAGATTTACAAGCCAAAGTATGGCCCCATAGCGGAGGATGACACATACCAATGGAAATCCTGCATTTGGCGGTGGAGCCATCAGTCCAGGGGCGATATCGTCAACTCGAATGCAACATTGGGTATGGTTAAGCCATCTCCGAATACCCAGGTATTAATTGCCTTCTTTCCTATTCGTGAATCATAGACTATTTCACTTCCGTATGCATAAATAGCTTGAACCTATTCCTATCATTATAATTTTCTATTCTGATTTTTCCTTTTAGCCCAACTTAGTTGCATACGGCCTATTTGCTGATAGCGCTATTGCAAGGGGGAACTAGTCAAGGGTTATGGGCGCTATAGTCGCTAAAAGAGCAGTATTAGAAGATTGTGCATACAAGTGCTAGGTTAGGGCATAGTCAAGGATTACAACTAGCATAATTGCCAAATGAATATGACATTAATAATTGGGAATAGAAGGTTCTAGTTTTAAAATTTGGATACTTAAAAAATACTTAGCCTAAGAGCCCAAACATTAAGAAAACACTAGATTCTAGCTCAACACAAGGCATGTCAAAGTCTAGTTACCTGAAATCATCTTGCACTCTTATAAGGTATTTACACATCAGATATATAACATGTTGATATATCACTACAAGGATTTGAGCTAGTAACGACGCCGATTAGAGATGGCGGATAGCGGCGTCGCTATTGGCGTCGCTATTTGCGTCGCTAATAGCGACGCAAATAGCGACGGGCCGCAGGGAAAAAACACGGCCGAAACCAAGCGCGGTTTTCATTTCGCGTTTGCTCCATTGTGAGTTTTGAGAGCGAGAGCGAGGGAGAGAGCGACCGTCATGAGAGAAGGAGAGAAAGAAGACTTGCCGCTGCCGCCGCCACCGTTGTTCGCGAAGGAGAGGAGGAGCCTTCATCGCAAAGAGAAGCCGCCCCACGCTCGCCATATCTCATCGGTGAGTCTCCCTCTCTCTTTCTTTTGCTTGTTCAAGGTTTAAATCACTCTCTTTTGCTTGTTTAGGAGAGGAAATGAAAGAGAAAGAGAGGGAGAGGGAGAAAGAGGGAGAGAAAGAGAAAGAGAAAGAGAGGGAGAGGGAGAGGGAGAGGGAGAGGGAGAGAAAGAGAAAGAGAGGGAGAGGGAGGGAGAGTGCATTCTCTCTCTCCCTCTCCCTTTTGCTTGTTTAATGTTTAAATTACTTTCTTTTTTTCTTGTTTAGGAGAGGAAACGAGAGAGTAAGAGAGAAAGAGAAAGAGAGGGAGAGGGAGAGGGAGAGGGAGAGGGAGAGAGAGAAAGAGAAAGAGAAAGAGAAAGAGAGGGAGAGGGAGAGGGAGAGGGAGGGGGAGGAAATGAGAGAGGGAGAGAAAGAGAAAGAGAGGGAGAGGGAGGGAGAGTGCATTCTCTCTCTCCCTCTCCCTTTTGCTTGTTTAATGTTTAAATCACTTTATTTTTTGCTTGTTTAGGAGAGGAAATAAGAGAGAAAGAGAGGGAGAGAAAGAGAGGGAGAGGGAGAGGGAGGGGAAGGAAATGAGAGAGGGAGAGAAAGAGAAAGAGAGGGAGAGTGCATTGTCTCACTCCCTCTCCCTTTTTCTTGTTTAATGTTTAAATCACTTTATTTTTTGCTTGTTTAGGAAATGAGAGAGAAAGAGAGATAGAGAAGGAGAGAAAGAGAGGGAGAGGGAGAGGGAGGGGAAGGAAATGAGAGAGGGAGAGAAAGAGAAAGAGAGGGAGAGGGAGAGGGTGGGAGAGTGCATTCTCTCTCTCACTCTCCCTCTTCCTTGTTTAATGTTTGAATCACTTTCTTTTTTGCTTGTTTAGGAGAGGAAATGAGAGAGAAAGAGAGAAAGAGAGAAAGAGAGGGAGACAAAGAGAGGGAGAGGGAGGGGAAGGAAATTTAAGATAATAGACTTATCGATAATGGTATGCAATGTGCTTTGCCATGGGCCACGTACATTGGTGACTCTTTAAGATGGCTTAAAATTGGTCATGTCCTTCATAATGTCCAAGTAGGGGATCTAATTATGATATGCATAATTCATTGTTTTTGTATTAACTTTATAGGCATAAAAAATTAGAAATCATGCCAACTAGTCAACGGAAGGACTAAAAGAAAATGATACCCTAGCTAATGGTCATTATAGTACTTCATCAAAATGAACCCAAAAGTATTGTTATAGAAGAAGAATCCCTTAAATTGAGTATACGATATTTTCTCTCAGGTCTTATGACTATGAGTAGAATTGATTGAAATAAATTTTATTACTATAGTTGATAAATTTCATAGATGGCATTAATTTTAATACGCGATCCTAGGACAAAAAAACCACATTTCTAAGATGCTTTTTGTTGAGACTGATTTATTATTAGACTAAGAGATCCTCAATGATGCTCAAAATGGATTACTTATACTCAAAGCCCTCTAGTGCAGTTTTTTACAATAACGAATAATTATCTACCGGGACAAACAAATCCTTGAGCATGATACAAGGCTGAGATATAACATCGGAAAATCTCTCAACTACTATGTACAATGCAAGATTTATGGTCAACTTGCAACTTGACGTACATCTCCATAAAGCTATCCATTTAAGCCTCGTTTGCTGTAATGTAGATAAGATGGAAAACGAAGAAGGTCTTATTGTTCAAGACCGCGAGACGTATCTTAATCAGCGTGTCCCATGTCCTTGCTTTCAATGCAAGTTGGCAATTAGACGAAAACGCCGATTGTCTATAGAACACGTACGACGATTTGGCGAGTTTCAATCTGAGATCATTGATCAGGCGATTGCGGATTTTCAGCAAACGGTAATTTGAAGTTAATATTAATCATGCATTGTACTCGCAAGCTAATTGAAAACCATACACAATAAGATTGGGTCTTGTTGGAAAATTTTCTATCCAGGGGGGTGATGTCTCGACCCAAGGGGGAGTGCACCCTTTGCGGCCAATTAGAAGAGTTCGTGGATGTGCGATGGATGGATTGCAGGAGCCAATCCACCACTCGCAAGGCCCATCTATACCGTCAATGCCAGAGGAGACAGACAACCTTCACGACCTACCTACAATCCTGGAGCCTGAGATGGAGGCAATGATCGATGCATTAATTCCCATGGAGAGGAAGCATCCATACCATTATATGATGGGTGCCGAGTATCTCGGTTGAAGACAATGCTTGCACTCTTAAGTGTGCAAGCAAAATACGGTTGGAGCGATACGAGTCTGACTGAGTTATTCAGGTACCTTGCACATAGGCTTCATTGATTTTTTTTTAACAGTATTATTGCAAAAATTTGTGCTTTTTCAAGGTATTTTATGATTTTTTTCAGGTTATTGAAATATCATATATTACCACCTGCAAATACCATGCCTGAGTCTCGTGATGATGCATGACATGTTTTACGAAAGCTTGGCATGGACTACAATAACATCCATGCATGTATCAACGACTGCATATTGTTTCGAGATGAATACAAGACTATGGAGACATGTCCAAAGTGTGGTGCTCACAGGTATTGACAGGACTTGCAAGGGCAAACCATCCCTCAAAAAGTTCTCAGACACTTTCCGCTCATCCCCCGCATAAACCACATGTTTCGCACGTCTGGCATGGCAAGCTTGACAACGTGGCATGTGCAGAATAGGTCCACGGATGGAGTTCAACGAATATCAGCAGATTCGCGCGCATGGAGCCACATTGACTCTACCTTCCCAGGCTTTGCGCGAGAGCCAAGGAATCTTTGGCTCGTTCTCGCCATGGATGGTGTGAACCCATTCGGTCTGTGCTCGACTTCTTACAATGTGTGGCCTATAGTGCTTGTCAACTACAACATCCCTCCATGGCTTTCTACGAAGAAAGGACATCTCATCCTTAGCTTGCTCGTCTCGGGCCGCTACAAAGTAAAAAATATGGACGTGTATCTTCGTCCATTAGTCGATGAGCTTAAGATTTTGTGGGAGGAGAGGGTCACTGTGCAAGATATGAGCAAGCGCGATGGTCAGCGGTCAGCCAACATTCGAGCCATTCTCATGTGGACAATGCATGACTTTCCGGGATTGGGAGAGTGCTCAGGTGAGCAGACCTCCATTCTCGCTGGTAATATCTATATTTTATTTCATTCAATCAAGTATTCACTAGGTCGTGGCTCGACTTATAGGTCTGGTTACCTCAGGTTATCATGCATGTCCATTGTGTGGGCCACAGTTAGACTCCCGAAGGTCACAAACCATGAAGAAGATGGTATATCAAGGACACGCCGCTTTCTTGCCGGAGGATCATGAACTCAGGGAAGGTTTTCTTGGACGACCTCCAGCACGTATGAACGCTGCAAGCTGGTATGAGCTGAAAATGGTAAACCCAAAATTACATCCAAATGGAATGCGACGGTTCTCAGTTTTCTACGAGTTGCCATATTGGATCCACTTACAGGTCAACCACTTGTTGGATCCCATGCATATTTTCAATAATGTGGGCAGCTTGCTATGGGACCACATCACAGGAAAGAGAGACACTATAGGGTCACGAATGGATTTGAAGGAGGTAAGTAAGATGGAGGCGCTTTGGTCGCAGTCGAGTACTGAAGGGGGAGTGCAGCTTCCTCACGCTCCCTGGGTTTTGTCTACCAAAGAAGAGCGCATTGTGAAGCAAGTAATAAAGTCTATCTGCACTCCGACATGTATGATGCCTTCTCTCAGGTCCGCATTTTCTAAAGATGACCAATTGTCGGGGCTAAAATCCCATGATTGGCATAAGATATGTCAGGTTTGTGAACAGAATGGATTGTAATTAGCGTGGGCATTTTGCAATTTGAAAAGTGGCCATTATTCATAATGCTTTCTCATTTGTGGTAGTTTGTCCTACCGATCGCGATCGCAGGATGCCTTACTCCAGAAATTCGCGGGGCCATTTACAAGTTGTCGACTTTGGTGCAATGGATCTCACAGAAAGAGATTAAGACGTCCTCTATTGAATCCGCAAGGCGGGGAGCAGTTGAGACGGTCTGTCTCTTTGAGAAATACCTGCCCACTACCATGCTCATGATACAAGTTCACCTTCTTGTGCATCTTGTGGACGAAGTGGAAATTGCTAGACCTATCCATACGCGATGGATGTTCTTCCTGGAGCGCTTCATGAAAACCCTGAAAGGCTTTGTGCGACAACGAGCTCGTCTAGAAGGTAGCATGGCAGAAGGTTGGTTGGTGTCAGAGGCATTAGTGCATATCTCACAATGGCTACCAACGGTGGAACCAGACAATGAAATGCTATGGACGCTGAAGGACGATGATAGACTGACTGGAGATGTGGTTGTTGGAAATGGGGTAGAAAAAAGAATGGATGACTCAATGGAAGAGAAGGTGAATCGCTTTTGTATGTTATACCATGCCTCCATGGAGACGTGGCTCGCCAAGTACCAGATTGCAAGGCAAGATTGAGAGGAAGCGCGAGCTGAATTCTGACGCAGTACGCGTCACCGACCGATTCGATATCCCGAAGGCATGGAGGAGATGCCGCGGTTTATGTCAACACGATGGTTGCATGGAGCCTTGACCGCAGCATCCAGCGAAGGGACAGAGGTCTCAATGGAGGAGTGGGAGTTCTCGAGGGGATGTAGTCCAAAGGTGATGAGGGGTTTAGAATGTGTCGTATCTAAATTTGCTTGCTACATCTAATTTGAGTGTTTCAATGTACAGTACAAAATATATAGTGCAGCGTGGTGGCGCGGACGGCATTTTCGCGTGGAGCGTATTGACAAAATGCGCTCCACATTGGATTGTGGTGTCATGGCAAGGTTTGAGCAAGAGAGCCGGCGACGAGCAACGGATCCGAACACGATTGTGGATGAGATGGAGTATTTTGGGAACTTGCAAAGTATTATTACGGTGGATTACCGTAGCTTCTCCATGATACTATTTGATGTGCAGTGGTTCACAGTGGTACTTGGAGGAGCTGGAGCAACAGTTCGATGAGGTCCATCTGGATTTCTCGAAATAGATTCCGAAAAAAAATGGACGGATTTGCGCGACACCTTTGTGTTGCCGGCCCATTGTGAACAGGTGCAAAGAGTCATTTGCTTGCTAATTGTAATACAACATGGTTTATGTCACAATGGTTTGAACTCGCTTTGTACGTGTTTGTGAATAGGTAATCTTCTATCCAAACCCCCGATAACCTCGATGGTGGTATGTTATACCTTCAACTCCTCGAAGTGCAAGAGTATATGATCAAAGCGATGTTCCAGGCATAGATGAATAAAATATGCAAATAGAGGGGTCGATATTACAAGGGGTGGAGGCCACCGCAAGTTTGGAGCCCGCATCGGCTAACAATGATGGAAATACAGAAGTCCAAGAATGTTTTGAGAACGAGGCAGACTCGTTCTTTTGTGGTGACATGTCTATCGACCTTCCAGTGTATGCAGAGTTGTGTCAGGAGATTAACATGGGACCATAGAATACTTCATTCTTGGAGAATTGTATTACTCAATTCATTGTTTAGATCTTCCATAAAGGTACATAAGATATGCATTTTAAGAGGTATTTTTCAAAAATGATTTATATTACTGTGCTTTGTATAGTTTAAATTGATTATTCTAACACCATTTTTTATCTATGCAGGTGACATTTTCAGGATGAGTCGAGGGATGAGCGATGAGGAGTTTCAGGACATGATGGCACGCATGTCTCCAGATCAACTCGCGAGATTCAGAGAGATGGCAGACCAGGAGCTATCTCGTTCTTCATCAGGGCGTTCTGCTAGATCTGCTTCAGCGCGATCAGATGCTTCAGCTTCGAGTAGACGATCTCGATGCTCACAACTTGGGCCAGAGGGAGGGACTGCATCGGGATCAGGGGGTGCTACTGTGGAGACACGGACGTGGTGTCTCCGTCTCATCATTCAGCTGGAGCTGCGTCACCTCCAAGATTTGTCACACCTGTGGGGACGTCTACTCCAGTTACTCCAGCTTTTGCGCAGCCATCAGTAGGTGGCACCTCTTTTGATGGCACCCCCTTTGGTGGCACCCCTTTGAGTGGCACTCCGAGAGAGGGTACCCCCGTCGGTACACCGGATGTACAGGGGTCTCCTGGATATGCCTAGGAGCATGGACGGAGATGGGAGAGGACCCATCTTAGGCAGACTCCTAAGGGTTATGGATACCTAGTTGATAGTAGGTCAGGAGCCATCATCATGAATGATGAGGGGAGGAGGGTGATGGCTCGCATGAGGGAGTTGTGCCAACAAGTTTTTCGGCACAACGTCCTGGATCATTGGAAGAACATACCAGAGGGGATCAAGGACTACATAGTAGCATCCTTGCATGAGGAGTTTCCGATGCCAGCTGCAGTAGATAGATTCTCTACGGGCTGGATGATGGATTGCATGCGTGAATACATGTCACATAGACGATTCGACGCACGCAAGGCAATCAAGAGTGGGGCTGCAAAGCCCGAGTGGTTAGATGCAGACGACTGGCGCCGACTGAGGGAGGAGGCTACAGATTTGCCAGGATGTTGGAGTCAGCAGCGGGAGGCGGCGAGGGCACGACTCGAGGCCGGAGTGGTGCATCATCTTGGGAGTGGCGGCCACAGGACATATTTGGAGGAGTTTGTAAGTTTCTCTTTTGTTTTGCTTATTTGTTTTTTTGAAATATTCTTTGTACTGACAATCATGTTTCTAACAGTTAGCATTTTGTTTTCTTTGCAGCACTCCATTACAAATCGCGATCTGCAAGGCCTTGAGACTCGATATGCAGAGAGGCACGGTCTCAATGCATTGATTGACCGATTGTATAGACACGGCGGCCCTGTAAGTCACTCATCTTTCTTGTCCGTAGTTACCATGAGATATTTGAATGCATTATTATATGGTGGATTGATATGTTGTTTCTTTTTCTGCAGAATCCGTTCGATGCTCCTTTGCTACGGGACGAGCTTTCGGGGGACGAGGATTTCTAGCTCGCCCTTGGATCCTTGGAGCTCACACACCTTTAGTTTTTAGTCACCTGCTCTATGTAAACATTTTCTATGTATTAGTGATATCCTTTCATGATTGTACCAATTGCATTTTATGCGATCATGTATTTATTTCATGTATCAGTTTTATGATTTCAGATACATTCTTTTTGTTTGCAAGCGCTTTGTATGCAGTAGTGCATAAACTATTTTGTATGGCTCTCATACAGCACATAGTGCTATATGTGGCAGGGCAGCTTGCTACCCTATCACAAATTTTTTTTTTCCCTGTTCCCGTCGCTATTTGCGTCACAAATTTACTACTCGCGTCGCTATTGGCCTCGCTATGAGCGTCGCAAATTTACTGGTTGCATCGCTATATGCATTGCATTTGCGATGCATATAGCGACGTTTCTATGGCGTCGTCAATAACGACGCTTTTTGCGACGACGGGGGCAAATTTTGTTGTTTGTAATTTTGTCGCTTTAAACGTCGGTATAAGGTCTATATCTTGTAGTGTATGAGAATAATTTTTCGTTGCTTCATGGCTTGAATAGGGCCTAATACAAGAAATTAATCATAAGGATTGAAACTGAGATGTCCTAAGACCCGTTTGTTAACTGAAACATCCGTCAATCCAATTCGGGGTTGGATTATCAATAAATGTAAGCGATTAATAGAACCTATGTCTTGTACAGTGTTTGAAACCTTAACATATGCCGTAGTCAATAGAAGGGAGTGTTAAGTAAATCTTACATGGAATCGCTCTTGACTGCAAGGGGGAGAGCAAACACGCGATAGAAAGATTATCGCGACTATTCTCGCAATATTTGGAAAATGGATATCATTGTTTTTGTTGATTGATCAAATAACGTCCTAGATGCTTTTACATTAAATTGATTATGGAATGTGAATTGGATCATTATTCCGTGGTTATGTTTGATGGTAAATGCATGGCAGGGTCGATGATGATAAATTGCCATGAGGAGTAAAGGAATGTTTTCCTTGAAAATGATATTAGGCTGATTGCCTTGATTGTGCTTGGTTCTCAATTGGATTAATAAAGGAAGGATATTTTTTATGAGTGGATCATCTCTAAGGTCAGGCTGCATTTCAACCCGAGAGGGCACTGCTCGATTCACGGGCCGAAGGTCAAGTGGTGAAAAGGCCAACCATGGATGTTCTGTCTCACTCCTACGATACTTGGGGTCAATCGAGCTCTAGCTACCCCTTGCCGAGTCCACAACGAAATTATAGAATGCCGTGAGCCCAACGTCTGGGGCATTGGAAGATCCTATCTAAATACTAGATGAAAATTATAGTGCCATGTGATTTGGACCAAGTACTTCTATTAGATAGAAGGGATACATATTTTCTCATGTATGGGTAGGAGACAAAGGTTAACTGGAAAATAAGTTAAGGAACTTGTTTGTTAAAAGGATTTCTTGCACTGTTTTCGTGTATGTGGTGCTATAAGTTACGCGAACGAACCGTGTTCCCTAAAAGGATTAATTAATGAAGTTGATTTTAAATGTCACACTTAATTGTGATAAGACCTAATTAGAAAACTAAAGCTATCAAGGGAAATGCGTGGGCAGAACCCTAACAGGTATGTCCTACGACAGGGGGGTCTTAGAGAACTGGGAGGCTTCTCACAAAGTTTTATTGCCGTCCAAATTTAGGTATGGTTAAGTTAGAACTCGATTCATGCCATTTTAGGGGACCATAATGGGATTATGCCCCACGGGTAAAGAGGTTGAGTGACGCATCCCTCTCGTTTCCCATTCTCTTTGAACCAAGTGCAGTATAGATCTGCTTCAATTGGGTATCTATGTGTAAAGTAGGATATCCAAAACTCGACGCTAGAATGCTGTCAAGAGACCTTGACCACTAGGAACCTGGATTGCAGGTCGATCCTAGTGGGTTTGGCCACAAACATTTCATTGTGAGGCGGACTTGGAAAACCCTAGGCGACAAACCCCAGAACATTCCATGGGAGAGCACGGTGGCAACACTTATACTTGTTTCTCGATGGACTGCTAAAACATGCTTGGATAATCGATAGGCGAGCACGTTACATGCATGAATAAAATCAAAAAGCTTTTCATCACATGTGACCTTTAGATCCTCCTCCTCCATTCCCTCTAATGAAAACTTCATTTTAGTCATCCTGATTACTCACAAAAGAAAATCCAAAAAAAAGGGTCATAATATACAAATCCAAATTTTCTCATATGCAGTAGACTAAAGAAAGATTGCTAAGAAAATTTAGGAAATACAATATGAAAGAAATAAATTAAAACTTTATGTAGCAGAGAAAGCATGAAATTCCAAGTCTCATCGATCAAACTTTGTTTAACATTTTTGACTCATGAAACACAACCCTACAAGATATAGACCTTATACCAATGTTAAAAGCAACAAAAATGTAAATAATAAAATTTGCCCCCGTCATCACAAAAAGCATCGTTATTGGCGACATCATAGAACAGTCGGTATCAGCATCGTTATCAACGTCGCTATTTGTGTCGGTATCAACATTGCATAATGACATCGCTATTTGCAGCAATATCAGCATCGTTATCAACGTCACTATTTGCGTCGATATTAGCATCGCATAACGACGTCGCTGATACTGACGCAAATAGCAACGTCATTATGCGACACTGATAACGATGCTCTACGACCCAAATAACGATGCAAATAACAATGCATGCAGGTAAATTTGCAACGCTAGTAGCGACGGTAATAGGAAAAAAACAATTTGTGGTAGGGCAGCTGTGTGCTTTATTTGGGCCATACAAAATAGTTTCTGCACTATGTACAATGCTCATGTAAACAAAAACAAAGTATACTGAAATCATAACACTGATACATGAAATAAATACATGATCGCATAATGAAAGTGAGTAGTACAATCATGACAAGATATCACTACTACATAGAAAATGTCTACACAGATAGGGCGAACAAAAAAGAAGGGTGTGTGAGCTCCAGGGATCCAAGGGTGAGCTATATATCCTCGCCATCCAAAAGCTTATCCCGCCACAAAGGAGCATCGAACGGACTCTGCAAAAAAAGAAACAACAACACATCAGTCCACCATACAATAATGCATTCTAATTAAACATGGTAACTACGGACAAGAAAGATGAGTGACTTACAGGGCCGCCGCGTCTATACAATCAATGGATGAATGCAGTGAGACCGTGCCTCTCTGCATATCAAGTCTCAAGGTCAGTTAGATCACAATTTGTAATGGAGTGTTGCAAAGAAAACAAAATACTAACTGCTAGAAACATGATTGTCAGTACAAAGGATATTGCAAAAAAATAAGCAAGCAAAACAAAAGAAAAACTTACAAAGTCCTCCAGATATGTCCTGTGGTCGCCACTCCCAAGATGATGGACCACTTCGACCTCTAGTCGTGCCCTCATTACCTCGCGTTGCTGACTCCAATGTCTTGGAGAATTTGTAGTAGCCTCCTACCTCAATTGGTGCCAATCGTCCGTGTCTAGCCACTTGGGCTTTGCAGCCCCACTCTTGAGTGCCTTGTGTGCGTCCGATTCTATGTGTGACATATAGGCACTCATGCACTCCATCATCCAGCCCGTAGAAAATCTATCTGCTGTGGCTGGAATCGGAAACTCCTCATGCAAGGATGCTACCATGTAGTCCTTGCTCCCCTCTGGTATGTTTTTCCAATTATCTAAGACGTTGTGCCGAAAAACTTGTTAGCACAACTCTCTCATGCGAGCCATCACCCTCCTCCCCTCATCATTCATGATGATGGCTCCTGACCTATCATTGAAAAGATAGGCATATCCCTCTGGGTTATGCCTAAGATGGGTCCTCTCCCACCTACGTCCATGCTCCTCAGAATATCCAGGAGACCCCTGTAAATCCGGTGTATCGACCGGGGTAGTATCTATCGGAGTAGCACCCATAGGGTGCCACCTACACACGGTTGAGCAAAGAGTAACTAGAGTAGACGTCCCCACAAGTGTGACAAATCGTGGAGGTGATGCAACTCCAGCAGAACGATGAGATGGAGACACTGCGTCCGTGCCTCCACAGCATCCACCTGAGCCACGCTCCCTGGAAGTGCCATGAGAGCGAGGAGTCGCACCTGTATCCCATGCCAACTACGAGCTCACTGCCTCCGTATCTCTATAGCATCCCCCTGACCCTAAAGCACTCCCTCCCTCTGGCCCAATTTTGGAGCATTGACCTTGTCTGCTCGAAGCCGAAGCATTTGATCGTTCCGAAGTAGATCTAGTAGAGCGGCCTGTCGATGTCCGAGACAGCTCTGCTGGTCTGCCATATCTCTGAATCTCGCCATCTGATCTGGAGACATGCGCGTGAAGATATCCTGCAACTCCTCATCGCTCATCCCTTGACTCATCCTGAAAATGTCACCTGCACAAACAAAAAATGATGTTAGCATAATCAATTTAAATCATACAAAGCACGAAATATAAATCCTAAAAAAAATATCTCACTTAAAATGCATATCTTATGTACCCTTATAAGCGATTAGTCAACGAATTGAGTAAATGGATGCTCCAAGTATGAAGTATCCTATGGTCCCATGTCAATCTCCTGACACAACTCCACATACACTGGAAGGTCGATAGACATGTCACCACAAAAGGATGAGTTCACCTTGTTCTCAAAGAATTCTTAGACTCCTGTATTTCCATCATTGTTAGCCAATGCTGGTTCCTCTACATGCTCCAAGCTTTTGGTGGCCTCCACCCCTTGCAATATCGATCCCTCTATTTGCATATTGTCCTCATCTATGCTTGGAATATCGCTTTGATCATATACTCTCGCACTTCGGGGAGCTAAAGGTATAATATACCACCATCGAGGTTGTCGGGGAGTGTTTAGGCCATGGAAAAACTTGGATACTTACTGCACAATATCCATAGGTAGCACGTATTTTAGTAGGGTTACAAACTTTAAGTAGTAGGCTTCCAAGGTTAAATCTAGCTGCTTGAGCTTGAAGAATTCATTCATCTTCAAATTCTGGTAGGTTGGCGGAAGGTATGGTCTGCATACATCTTTTAGCTGAGCGGCTTCAAAAAAACTATGATCCCTGCACCATTGCTTCCACCATAACCGAGCCTGGCCAACTAACTTAAGTTTGGCTATCATTGCCTGATTGGTAGAGGCAGTTCTTGAAGCAGAGAAATAATCATCCATCAACTCAATCCATATCTCTGCCTCTGCTATGACGTCTATCACTTCTCCATCAAACTCGGGTGCCGTAATTTTATTGAGAATGAACTTTTTCTCTTGTATGTTAGCATTAGACATACCATATATGTTATTCTATTTAAGATATGTCCACGATTCATACATTAGACAATGGCATATGATTACAAATTTTTTCTCTAATACCAACTGTAACGTGCCCGCCTATCGATTATCCAAGCACATTTTAGCGGTCCATCGAGAAACAAGTCTAAGTGTCGCCACCCTGCACTTCCATGGAAGGTTTCGAGGTTTGTCACCTAGGTTTTCCTGAGTCTGCCTCGCAATGGCATGTTCATAACATGCACTAGGATAGACCTAGAATCTGTGTTCCTAGTGGTCAAGGTCTCCTAATAGCATTCTAGCGTCAGGTTTTGGACATCCTACTTTATGTAGATATACCCAATCCGAAGCAGATTCATGCTATACTTGGTTCAAAGAGAATGGGAAACGAGAGGGATGCGTCACTCAACTTGTCTGTCGGTAGGGCATAGTCCCATTTTGGTCCACTAAAACGGCATGAATCATGTTCTAACTTGACCATACCTAAAGTCAAACGGCGATAAAACTTTGTGAGAAGCCTCCCAACTCTCTGGGACCATTGTGCCATAGGACGACAGACCCGTCAAGGTTCTTCCCACCTACTTCCCTTGATAGCTTTAGTTTTCTAATTAGGTCCTATCACAATTAAGTGTGACATTTAAAATCAGCTTCACTAATTAAGCCTTTTAGGGAACACGCTTTGTTCGCGTAACTTATAGCACAGACACAAAAACAATGCTTTTGACAAACAAATTTCTTAACTTATTTTTCGGTTAATCTTTGTCTCCTACCCATACAGGAGAAATTATGTATCCCTTTTGTCCAACAGAAGTACCCGGTCCAAATCACATGGCACCATAATTTCCATCTAGTATCTAGAATAGGATCTTCCAACGCCCTAGACGTTGGGCTCATGGCAGTCTATAGCTTTGTTTCTGGACTCGACAAGGGGTGTCCGGAGCTCCACTGACCCCAAACATCCTAGGAGTGAGACAGTTAGTCCGTGGTTGGCCTTTTCACCACTTGAACTTCGGCCAGTGAATCGAGCGCAGTGCCCTCTCGGGTTGAAATGTGGCGTGACCTTGGAGATGATCCACCCACAAAAAATATCCTTCCTTAATTAATCCAATTAACAACCAACCACAATCAAGGCGAACAACCTAATATCATTTTGAAGAAAAACATTCATTTACTCCTCATGGAAATTTTTCATCACAAACCTTGCCATGCATTTAAAAATCAAACATAAGCACTTGGTATAATCATCCAATTCACATTCCATAATCAGTTTAATGTAAAAGCATCTAGGAGACATTATTTGATCAATCATAAAAAATAATGGTATCCTTTTGCAAACATTGCAAGAATACTCGTGATAATCTTTCCATCGCATGTTTGCTCTCTCCCTTGGGGTCAAGAGCGATTCCATGTAAAATTTAGTTAACACTCCCTTCTGTAGACTAAGGTATATGTTAAGGTTTCAAATACTATACAAGAAATAAGTTCTATTAATTACTTACATTGATCGATAATCCAACCCCAAATTGAATTGATGTAAGTTGTAGTTAAGAGATGAGTCTTAGGACATCTTAGTTTCAATCCTTATGATTAATTTCTTGTATAAGGCCCTAGACAAGCCATGAAGCAATGGAAAATTACTCTCATATATCAACATGTTATAGAGCTGACATGTAAATATGTGATAAGATAAGTGCGAGATGATTTTAGGTAACTAGACTCCGACATGCCTTACGTTGAGCTAGAATCTAGTGTTTTCTTAATGTTTGGGCTCTTAGGCTAAGTACTTTTAAAGTATCCAAACTTTAAAACTAGAACCTTCTATTCCCAATTCTTAATGTCTTATTCATTTGGTAATTATGCTAGTTGTAACCCTTGACTATGCCCTAACCTAGCAATTGTATGCACAATCTTCTAATGTTGTTCTTTTAGCGACTATACCGTTCATAACCCTTGACTAGTTCCTCCTTGCAATAGTGCTATCTACAAATAGGCCATATGCAACTAAGTTGGGTTAAAAGGAATAATTGGAATGCCAAATTATAATGATAGAAATAGGTTCAAGCTATTTGCGCATACCGAAGTGAAATAGTCTATGACTCACGAATAGGGAAGGAGGCAATTAATACCTAGGTATTCGAAGATGGCTTAACCATACCCAATGTTGCATTTGAGTTGATGGTATCGCCCAGACCGATGGCTCTAGTGCCAGATGCAAGTTTTCCATTGGTACATGTCATCCTCCATTTTGGGGTCATACTTTGGCTTGTAAATCTCTTTCTCCCCTTCCCTCATTGGAGAGATGGTGTGCAGGGCCGGCTTCCTTCAACTGCAATGGGAGGGGTTAGGCTTGTGGATAGGGGGGTAAACACATGCGGTCACCCTCTCTCTTTCTCTCTTCCTCCCTCTTACTCACCTTCTCTATCCTTCTCTCTCTCTCTCTCTCTCTCTCTCTCTCTCTCTCTCTCTCTCTCTCTCTCTCTCTCTCTCTCTCCTCCTTCTTCTTCTCTTCTTCTCCTCTCTCTCTTTCCCTTATCTTCTTCTTCTTCTCCTCTCTCTTCTTCTCCTCTTCTTCTCCCTCTCTCTATCCCTCTTCTTCTTCTTCTCCTCCTCTTCTTCTTTTCTCTCTCTCTCTCCCTTCTCTTCTTCTTCTTCTTCTTCTCTTCTTCTTCTCCTCTCCTTCTCATCTCTCTCACCCTCTTCTTCTTCTTGTTGCTGGGCTTCAAATCTATTAGATGATCAATTGATATTTTTGGAGGGAGGGTAGTGGGCACTTGAAATAAATCCTTGTACTCGTTCAATAGAGCTTTCAAGGCTTCATCCATTCTTGAATTTTTAGGCTAATTTGTGACCTCCTTATTGAGATGCAAGACAAAAATTTGGAACCACTTCTTAAACTCTTTCTTGAGTTGCTTAGCATTGATAAGCTAAAAATATAATGTATACTAAATCCCCTCTAAATGTACTAGTTGTCCATCACTCACAAACTCCATGTACAATTGAGAGAAGTCCAATACAATTTTACCCAATTGTTTTAGCCAATCACATCCTAGAACATGATCAATAGGGTCCATTTCTAGTGCAATTAAGTCCACTTGCTCTTCATGATTTTCAAGAAGACATAGATAAGCCTGTGAGTGTATTTGAGTACGAATTCCCTCATCCCCATTGGCTCCTTGTACTTTCATTTGATGCTATAATTCAAAGGTTAGACATTTCAAATGATCCATGGCTATGTTGAGAATAAGGAGTCTTTCTCTCATTATTATTGTGCTATAGAAGGAAGGCAACTTATAGTAAGATGGATTACATCTTTCGGTTGATATGTGACAATCTTTGCAATATTATCATATATATTGATTCCACACTGTGTTTGTCTAGTATATACTAAGTGGACCTTATCTTCAGATTTTTTTTTTTGAGACCACTCAAATTTTCCATCTATCTCTCTGTTTAGTTTAAAGTGAGACTCCTTGCATCTTTTACTACCTTTGGTAGTTTCTATATCTAATTATAATGTTTCACACTAGTTGTGTATCAACTATTTGAATATCTAATGTGTTTTGTCTTGCTAGAAAACATTATAATTGTTATTAATTTCTGACAACATCCACACAAGATCTTAGTTTTGCAAACATTTACCTTTTCCATAATCCTTATTTATACTATGCACCTTTGGTGCATGGGAGCCTCATCTAGGTCTATTAACCTTGTTGTGTCTTGTGACATGTTTTGCTGACCTACCTCACCTCTTCCATGGTCCTTTATACTATCCACCTTTGGTGCATGTGAGCCTCATCTAGGTCTATTAACCTTGTTGTATCTTATGGCATGTTGTGTTGACCTATCTTTGATTTTAATCCTTCAATAAGGAAAGCAATGTATTTGTTGATGAATGATCAAAATACCACCACTCAACGCAATAAAGGACATTCCATGGACTCAAGCTCACTTTCCCAAAGATTTATCTCTTACTTAGGTATATTATTCATAGGATCCTCTAACCACCATGGGCCCCGAGGGATCCACTAGGGTTTACCGTATGGTACCACGTGAGTGTAAGGGAGGGGATTTATTTAAGGGAAGAAAGGTACATTTTATAAGGTAAGGTCCAATAAATAGGGGGTAGATAAGGGGAATTTTCATATATTTCTTGCACGTAGGTGACGTCTCCTTATTACTACTAGTGAGTCCCTTGTGCCATGGGCACCTTAACACTCCTAGAGGGCCAAAAATGCTTTAAAAAATGCACTTTTGTTAATCATGAGATTAAGGAAAGGGCCAAAGAGATTTTTCCATACGTGCAAGAATATGGTATTCTTGTCTCCTCCTTTTTGGAGATAGTAGAGTCCACTTCATGATTCTGTTCTCTCTTTTAGCCAAAATCTCCGAAGTCTGACATGTTTTGGTAGTCCCAAAGTCCTTATTTACTTATAAAATTTGACAAAGGACATGAAAAAGATGTTGTCAGGTTAAGAATGATTTTTTTGGAAGTCGGGAGTTTTTGGTGCCCCCAATATATTTTCATTAGTCTTTTTAGCATTCCTTTTTAGTTCATTCGTCTTTCTCAGTGAGCTTCTTTCTTTTCTCATTTGCTTTTCCCAGTGAGCGCTTTTCTCTGCGAATTCAATCTCAGTATGGCATCCAAAAGGCACCCCTGTCATTTAATAAACTCTTACACTATCTATAGCCAAGGAGTAGATGGAAATTGAGATCCCTTGCATAAACGATTTGGTTATCATGTTGCCCTCTTGCAAGGCTCTCACAAGGTGAAAAGAAGAAAAATAGAGGATATAAAACATCAGTGGAAGGGGCATATCATTGCTTTCAAAATTACATATGAAGGGTGGTTGGTCAAAGTGCAACATGCTTGTCAAGATTGTGGGAGAGAAGGAAGGAGTCTCGCTTGAAGCTTTCTTGCTTGCACAATGGGGGAAGACACACAAGGGTGGAGGCTGAAAATAGTTTTCCTCTTCTTAGTTGTGTAAGCCAAAAGAACTCTAGTACAAAGAAATAGAAGAACCCTATATATGGGTCTCAAACCAAACTCAACTAACTAAGGTGGCATACTAACTGAGCCACGAACTAGAGTAGATAAGGATAGCTATCATGTAGCTATTATTCATGGGCGGTGTACCAACCGCGTCTACAACTGACAAGTCGGTGACATAAATATACAACGGTCACCCTGGCGTATCACGAGTGGAGCTCGATATCTCAACACTCCCCCTCGAGCTCAATCCCAATTCCTGCACACCAAGCAGGTCTCTGAACTTGCGCAGCTTCTCTGCGCCCAATGCCTTCGTGAATATGTCAGCTACCTGATCCTCTGTGCTGACATAAACTAGATCAATAAGACCTAGTAAAACCCTCTCTCGCACATAGTGATAATGCACCTCAATGTGCTTTGTTCTAGCATGATAGACTGGGTTATTTGCCAAGTGTATACTACTCATGTTGTCACAATAAATGACAACTGGCCCATCTGTAGACTGATGCATATCATAAAGTAGCTTATGCAACCAAGCTACCTCACATGCGGCCATTGCTGCACCCCTGTACTCAGCCTCTGTGCTCGACAAGGCAACTGTAGGCTGTTTCTTGCTGCTCCAAGTGACTGCAGCACTCCCAAAAGAGAATACATATCCACTGGTAGATCGTCTATCAGAAATACTACCAGCCCAATCAGCATCAGTGTATCCATGCAACTGTATCTGAACCCCAGTCTCATAAAATAGTCCATACTGCAATGTGGACTTCACATACCTAAGTATGCGTCTAGCCGCATCCAAATGTGGTTTCCTTGGAGCCTGCATAAACTGACTTACCAATCCAACAGCATAGCTCAAATCTGGCCTGGTAATAGTCATATAAATCAAACTTCCTACTATGCGTCTGTACATAGTAGGGTCTTCTAGAAGCTCACCTGCATCTGTGCTCAGCTTCACATTTTGCTCCAAAGGAACTGAAATAGGCTTACAGCCTGTCATCCCATATTTGGACAGCATGTCCAATCCATACTGCCTCTGCAAGAGCTGTATCCCACTTGGTGATCTAATCACTTCAATGCCCAAGAAATAACGCAGCTCTCCCAAATCCTTCATCTCAAACTTCTGCTTCAATAGCATTTTCACATGAAGGATATCTTCATCACTGTCACCTGTCATAATCAAATCATCAACATAAATGACAAGCAGCATAATACCTTTCTCTGTTTTTCTCACATAAAGTGAGAAATCTGCCTTGGAAATCTGAAAGCCAATAGTGACAAGATACTGTCCTATCTTGTCAGACCATGCTCTAGGTGCTTGCTTCAAGCCATACAAGGCTTTCTTCAACCTGCAAACAAACTCAGGATGAACAGCATGCACATAACCTGGTGGCTGCTCCATATAGACCTCTTCTTGCAAATCACCATGCAAGAAGGCATTCTTTACATCCATCTGATGTAAAGACCATCCCTTTGATGCAGCCATAGCAATGACTGCTCTTACGGTTGCCATCCTTGCAACCGGACTAAATGTTTCTTCATAGTCAATGCCATATGTTTGTGCATACCCCTTGACTACTAATCTTGCCTTGTATCTGTTCACAGAACCATCAGCATTGTGCTTCACCTTATAAACCCACTTACAGCCAATTGCATTCTTACCTTTAGGCAAAGGTACTAACTCCCATGTAGCATTTGCTTCCAAGGCATCCATTTCTTCATCCATGGCTTTCTCCCATTTTTCTTTTCCCATGGCTTGCTCAAAAGATGTGGGTTCTGGTTCCTGTATCACTTTGACCATATATGCATAGTGAATGGCTGTAAATCCATCATATTTCAGCCTATCCACAGGATACCTAGCTCTTGTAGACCTGCGCAAAGTAGGTTCACTCCCAGGTGCTCTCAAAACATCCCTGGTCTTCCTTACTCCAGGTGTAACAATAGAAGGAATACCCAACTCATCATCAATGCTCTGTTCTGAGCCACTGGATTCACCATCCACATAAGAGTGACCTGCATTCACATCAAACATGGGCTGATCTACCTTCTCTTTTCCTTTTCGTGATACCTGCATACCACTATCTGCATTGCTTTGAGAAGATTCTCCTGATCTCAATCTGCCTGTCCATGGCGAAGAATGTGAACCACTGCTAGAGGACGCTCCAGGTCCACTAATATTTTGTGACTGCTGCTGTGAATTCTGTGTAGCATTACCATTTTGTGCATCTTCATCATCAATCACATTTACTGGTCTATACCAGCTACTCATCTCATCAAAAACAACATCTCTGCTCACTGTAAACTTACGAGTAGAAGGGTTATAGCATCTATACCCTTTTTGCTGCAGAGAGTAACCAATAAAGATGCACTTCTTAGCTTTTGGATCCAACTTGGATCTCAGCTCATCTGGCACATGTACATAGGCAATGCAACCAAAAATTTTCAAATGAGAAATATCTGGTTTCCTACCAGTATACCTCTCCTCTGGAGTCATTCCATGTATTGCTGCAGTGGGAGTCCTGTTCATTATGTAGACTGCTGTAGCAACTGCTTCAGCCCAATAAAAATCTGGCAAGTCTTTTTCATTGAGCATGGCACGAGATACCTCTCCAATATGCCTGTTTTTCCTTTCTGCAATTCCATTTTGTTGTGGGGTATAACTGCATGAATATTGCTGCTTTATGCCATGCTCCTGCAAGAACTTTGCAAACTCATTTGAGAGGTACTCTCCCCCTCCATCTGACCTTAGGCATTTTATCTGCAAGCCTGTTTCTTTTTCAACCATAGCTTTAAGAGTTTTGAAATGCCCAAAAACTTCACTTTTCTTTTTCATAAAATACACCCAAACTTTTCTGCTATAGTCATCAATAAAACTGACAAAATAATGACAGCCTCCAAGAGATGCAGCTTTAGTTGTCCACACATCAGAGTGAATTAATTCCAATGGCTTCTCACTCTCTTGAACATGTCTAGGAAATGGTTTCCTTGCCTGTTTTCCAAACTGACAGGCTTCACATACCTTATGCATTTCTGCAACCTTGAATTTGGGCAATCCTGCAACAATATTTTGGGCCTGCATTGATTTAAGTCGCTGTACATTAACATGACCAATGCGTTTATGCCAGATATCAATATCTGCAACTACACCGGTCCCATGTGCAAACATTGCTGCACTCAATTCAGACATGTCTGCATCCAATGTAAACATTCTGCCCTTCTTCTTTCCTTTTGCTATCAAGCGACCTTTATTTTTCATATCCTCAACAAAGCATCCATGAGGATTAAATCTGACCTGCAAGCCCTGTTCAACCATTTGACCAACTGAAACCAGATTCTTGGTAATATTCGGGACATGAAATACATCGGACAGGTATTTCTTTTTCCCACCCTGCATAGACAAGGGAATTTTTCCAATCTGCACAATAGGATGTGCAGTATCATCACCAGTCTCCACAAATCCTGGTTTTTCCATTTTCCTTGCATCCTCCATCCATTCTGCATGACCTGTCATGTGGTTTGATGCACCTGAGTCAACATACCATACATCATTGCTTTCTTCTGCACTTGTCATAGAATTGTTCATGTGCTGCACCATGAACAAATGCTCATTTCTGTCATCACCCTGTCTACTAGAAGATGCATAATTCCCTTGTTGCAGTTTTCCATTCATGATGTCATTCTGCTTTTTATAGCAGTCTTTAGCCATATGACCCATTTTACCACAATAGTAGCATTCAACATTACTGTTTGCATTTTGGCCTCTTTGCCATCCACCACGACCTCTTTGGCTCCCCCTGCCTCTAGAGTTACCACGTCCTCCTCCATAGGACTGGTTTTCTTGAGTTTGCTGCATATTCTGATTTCTGCCACGGCCTCCAAATCGGCCTCCTCTACCTCTGCCTCTACCTCTTCCAGCATTTGAGTAGAAGACAGCTTCTTTTGAAGTTCCTCCTGAAGAAGATGCACCACCATTTCTCTACTCCTCAGAAATTAGAAGAGCAATCAACTCCTCAAAATCAGGAAATCTTTCACGAACTGAAATGGATGTCCGAAACTATGCATAATCCTTTCCTAGACCATTCAAGGTCACGGAAACTAAATCATCATCTTCCACTGGCGACCCAATGGAAGCAAGTGCATCTGCAATCTTCTTCACCTTCATGTGGTAGTCGTTGATGCTCATATTTTCTCTTTGTACATTGTGCAACTCTTGCTTGAGCTGCATTTTCCTGGCTTGCGTGTTTGTGCTATACATTTTTGACAAAGTATCCCATGCCTCCTTTGGCGTACTTGCATCCTGAATATGCACAATCATAGAGTCTGAAATGCTGATAGACAGCCAATACATAACTTTCCTGGCTCTCTCATGCCATGTTTTAAATGCCTGCATTTGTTGTTGATTGGGAACATCAGGAAGAACTGGTTCTTCTTCATTTCCTGCAACAAATTCCCAATATCCTTTTCCCATAAGGAAATTCGTCATTCTAAACTTCCATGCCTGGAAGTTGTTCTTGTCAAGCTTTTCAGTGACAATCTGTGAAAGAGAATCAGACGCCATTACAGAATACTGCAAGAAATTCTGTCACTGCAAAAAACACAGCTTCACCCTCACAAGGGCAAATCTGCAAAACTGGCGAAAGTGGTATTTGACCACACAGTCACTTCCTAGTGACGATTTTGCATAAACAGGAACCAAGGATGATTCTGAAACTCCCAATGTCTCTGCGCACAAGCATACGATGCAATTTCTACAGTAACTTTTCACCGACCTGTAGAACAGTGGTCGCACAGCATAAAACTGAGCCTTTTCCTGAGTGCGTGCAGAAAACTTCCGTCTGCAAAACAGGCCCCGAAATGGCCTCAAATCAAAAAAACAAGGTCGCCATGGGCTAAAGCCCTCTCCCGCAACATATACTGCCCTCTTGCTTCACCGCGAAGGGCGTCTCAACCTGAGACAATGCACTCCTGCAATTTCCGGCTGTGCTACCTGCAGAGATCTGCTCCCAAAACAGAAAATGAAAGCAACACTGCTCCTCTTACCAGAACACCGCGAGCTTGGCTTGCTTTCTTGAGCTCCTTACCACGAACAAGGCTCTGATACCATGTCAAGATTGTGGGAGAGAAGGAAGGAGTCTCGCTTGAAGCTTTCTTGCTTGCACAATGGGGGAAGACACACAAGGGTGGAGGCTGAAAACAGTTTTCCTCTTCTTAGTTGTGTAAGCCAAAAGAACTCTAGTACAAAGAAATAGAAGAACCCTATATATGGGTCTCAAACCAAACTCAACTAACTAAGGTGGCATACTAACTGAGCCACGAACTAGAGTAGATAAGGATAGCTATCATGTAGCTATTATTCATGGGCGGTGTACCAACCGCGTCTGCAACTGACAAGTCGGTGACATAAATATACAACGGTCACCCTGGCGTATCACGAGTGGAGCTCGATATCTCAACAATGCTTACATGGCCAAGGATATGCACTTGTCTCCTAATGAACGTGTTTTCCAGCAAACACATTGTAAGTCTTAAGTTGATAACTTATATGATATTTTTCAATTAATTAAGTATTAATATCTAATTCTTGGTTGTAGATATATTTCTGTCAGCAAGTATTGAATGGCAACTTATGGAGAGTTTGAGTGGAACTTTCAATGCAATTCATAAGGCATTTGTAGTCATTATCTGTACTGATGAGACCATTGGTTCTTTTAGTGAGAGAAGAACTTTTATATATTATGCACAGTATGTGGTTTTGTCTAGAGAGGGTACATATGGACATATCGAGGATTTTCCAGTGCCAAGTCTCTCATCTCTAATTTGGGAGATTCCTGATAAGGCAACGATGCATATTTTTAAATTTAAAATATGTCAAGATATTCAAAAGTCCATGACAGCTGGAAGGATCTCAAGAAGAATACGCCTATCATGGTTTATCCCCTTACATATCTTTGTGAGCTGCTTCAAAATAGCAAACTTGCAAAGAAAAAAAGTATCTTTGCTAAGTAGAAATTTTGTAGAAGTAGAACTAGATAGCATTATAGGAAGGCTTTGGAAATTTAGAGAGGTTGACCATAAGGGAGACACCATGAGGTGTATTTTATGCCCCCAATCATTGTCTCTATGTTATAATATAGCACGACAAACTCTTTCTTTGGGCTTTGATTATAGGAGATACAAACTTAAATTAGGCATGTGGATTCCCTTGGATTCTCATACTGATTACACGCCCTTCAAACTTAAGGTGCAAGTTATAGAAAAGGAGGTAAATATCACTTGCAATTGGAGTCTTAAAGATGTAGGGGATACCTTGGAGATGCTAGACTGTACATCCCCTGAATATAAGTTCAAAGTAAATGGTAAAATAGTTGTGAAAATAGCTAAATGCTCTTTCTCTTGTATGAGCTGCTTGCCTCCCACAATTCTAAGCTTCGAGCCATAAATATGAAAACATTAATGACAATTTACATTTGATAAAAATCTTTTAATTAAATCAAGAGTTACAAAATTGAAGTGTAAATATGCAAGGATCTTGCTTTGTTTGCATCTATTTGTCTTCTTTTAGCTTTATAACTTATCACTTTTTGCAAAGACATCTAATCTCCTTACAATAGCTTTTTTCTTTGGTTGCTTGAAGAATTGGACTTGGATAAGGGGCCTCTTCTCTTCAGGCTAATAAGGAGATGGATGAGAAAGTGTTGGCATTTCTTTCTTTTTGGACTTTACCTTACTTGTCTTTCCAAATGACTTGCCCTTCGCCTTACCCTTACTCTTAGTTGAGGATATTAGTGGAGGGGAGTTGGGGTCAACTGGCATGATTGCCCTAATATCCAAAATCAACTCAATACATCTCTCTCTTATCCACCATGTGTACGAATCGAGGTAATCTTGGCACTGCGAGGAAACTTGTAATAAGTTGGAAACTGTAGGGATAGTTCGTACTCATAGGGAGATAAAATAAAGAAATGGAATGATTATAAAATTTGATGATAATGCAGCAGTTATTGTGAAAACTCAAATACATGTTGCTCAAAAAAAAGTGAAAGATACTTACATTAACCCCATCTATCTTGAGAATCTTTGAATCTATTGTCCTACAAACATTTGAAATCACTCTCCATCCATAAGAATGTGCATCTTTTTGCAAGGGAAATTCTTGTTGGAGAAAGCGATATCGTTTTGAGGATCAGCAATATCCTCATATGCGGTGTCCAAAAAGGTAACCACCAAGCTGCCAGCATTGTAAATGGAAACATGTTACTAAAAAAGACAATAAAATAAAATAAACAATAAACCAAAAAGTAAGCATTATTCTATTCAACGCACATTTTTAATTGGCCGTGGATACCATTGAGAGAGTTCATAAGGATAAATTCTCTAGTGAGAATATCAATATATATTAGGCTCAAATGTCATTTGCAAAGTGAAATGTAAGTAAGAAATGCATGCAATAAAAAAGCATACATTAAGCCCTTTGCAAAATTGCATACCTTTCGACGTAAGGGAAAAAAAAATGGTAGTTTTTTATTGGGTCGAAGGTTTTGAAAAATATTTTTATGTTTGAACAAGATCTTGAAAACAATTCCATTGATAATAGTGGATCAACAATAAATATAGTTTTAGAGATTTCTTGGTTGAGAGAAGCAATCAACGCCCTAAAACCAATAGAAAAAACAAAGGAATGTCATTTGCAATTAACAACACCATCATTCCATATAGTAAAAATTTTGAGTCAAAATGCATTACCTTATGCAACAAAAGACTACAAAATTTGACAGTTGAATATCTTTCTCAACAAGCATGGATTTATCCTTAGGGGATATACTTAGATAGTCCTCTTCTGAAGAAGCGCAAGAGACATTCACAACCATTTGCCTATATACCTCCCCCATTCTTTTCAGATTGACAAGGCCAAGGATAGCGATTTTCCTCGTGCAAACTTCATCCTCCGACTCATTGACCTCTTGTGATCATTCTTGTTAGGCATACACTTGTTGGGACGTGGTCTTTGTTGGGTATTGAATGTGTCACCTCCTTGATCACTGGCCCTTTTTCTCTCCTAGACAATTTTGGAGGAATGTTAAGGATCTCAAAGGCTTTTTTATCAATAGTGAGCAAGGTCCTCAATAACCTATACTTGATTCTGCTGACCGTACTTAAGTCTTTGTTCATCAAAATAACTCTATGAGCATGAGTAGTAGAAATCTAAGCATTGTTCATAAAATTAGTAACAAAGTCTTCAACAGCCTCGTGAAGAAAAAGAATGGCTACAAGTTACCATTTCTTTTGCATGCCAACTTCAGTGGACACCCTTGATAATCTATAAGAAATGTCTTTGACAACTCTGATAAATGCTATCTTTGGAATCACATGTTGTGTAGCTCTTTGTGCCTTCCTTATCTCACTAAAACATTTCTAAACATAATAAAATCTAGACTTCCTCTTTCTCTTAAACTTGGAAGGCTATTCTCCATGGACATAATAGAGTCTAGGTTGCTATGTTTTTCGAATAGGGCTCTAGGGGAGGATTGAAACTTGGCAGTGTAGGGGAGGATTGTCCAGTAAGGTCACAGCACTAATTTTCAACATAATGAAGCTTACTATGGGCATGAGAAGGCATTGTCTCTGCACTTGATTGCATGGTAGGAGATTGAAGAAAACCAGGGGTAGGAGGGATCTCAGGAGGGAAAGATTGAGGAACCATTGATGGCCTTGTCTCTTCCTCATTAT
Organism: Lygodium microphyllum; assembly: GCF_053477565.2. Taxonomy (NCBI): domain Eukaryota; kingdom Viridiplantae; phylum Streptophyta; class Polypodiopsida; order Schizaeales; family Lygodiaceae; genus Lygodium; species Lygodium microphyllum. Next base: position 65,865,093 of record NC_141158.1, read on the forward strand.
CTTTACTGTCCATATACACCTTCCTTGCAATCTGCTTTGTCTTGGCCATCACCTGCTAGAAAATGACACAAATTAGAATTTTTAAACTCAAATAAAAAACCTTAAACACAAATAAGAAACTTAAAACATAAAACATAAATTAGAAACCTTAAACACAAGTCAAAACCTTAAACCCTAAGCAAAAACTTCAAATATCAGATACGGTGTGAAGGGAGGGAAGCCCAAGATGGAAGGTGATTCATTTGCGACGTATCTGCGAAACAAATATTCCTACAGTGAATATGGCACGAAGGCAAACAAGTGTCAGATTGCAGACCATACATTTGCGTCGTATTTGCAGATGACAGATACAGCGTCACAAATGCACTCGAGTGGCATGAATAAGATTTTGTCAACTCACGTCCTATCTATAGAGTTCTAGAAGCTTGCATGGACATTTTTCTATGATCGATATGGCGCGAATGCATCGAGCACTATACTAAAATTTCGTTACTCGTGCCATATCTGCAAGTCAAATCTAACTTCAGCTTGACATATAGGCAAACAAAAAATATGATGCAAATGGACTTGAGCGCTACACTGAAATTCACTTACTCATGCCGTATCTGCAAGTTGGGCTAGACGTTTAGGCAATTGACAGATACGGCACGAAGCAACAATCGTTGGCTCAACGTTTCTAGGTATTCGCACCATATCTGTAGATTGAACGTCACTCATAAGGCACACCGAGATAATGCATCGAGTGTATTCGTGATGTGTCCCTTTTCCAAATCCTGAAAAGCACAGTTTTTAAAGCCAAGCTTGAAATGGGATTAATCGATACGGCACGATGTTTGAAGATGGTTGACAATGCAAGTGGTCACTCGCTCCGTATCGTCTTTCGTAGTCGTGGATGCGAAAAGGGAGCCATACAAGCCATCATTGGTTTTTTATACCTATGGGGTAGGCAACACGTGGCACTATATTATTGGTTAGGGTTTGCGAGGTCCGTCCATGTGGCTATCCATGTGGCAAATCACTGTCCTTGTCTATATATACACGTAATAAGATATTTATGTTTTTTTGGAAAATTATCAAGCCTAGCTAGATTTGAGCTCCTCTTGCAATTTTTCATCTATCAATTCGCGATGTTATCTACACTCCTTGATACGAAGCGAGAAGGCATTGTTTGTGAGGTCGGGTCCACAGTTTTGCACCGTATTGTGGATTCCCAAATAAGAAGTGAGGAGGCATTGTTCGTGAGCTCGGGTGAATACTTTTGCATCGTATCATGGATCCCCAAATAAGAAGCAAGGAGGCATTGTTCGTGAGGTCGAGTGCACACTTTTGCATTGTATCGTGGATCCCTAAATACAAAGCGATGAGGCATTGTTCGTGAGTTCGGGTGCACACTTTCATGCTATATCATGCTTTCACTCATGTCTGAAAGAACCAAAGGATGTTGCATGCTCCCAAGAGCAGGTCACCCCTAATAAGAAAATAAGAAGATTGTCATTAGGGTCAAGGGCTTCTAGTTGTCCTGCCTTCTCCCCTGAAATTTCCACTATTTCCTCCCCTTGTTCAGTAGCAGCAAGTGTGGGAATGCCTAGGATGTCTCCGATCAAAGGAAAGCCACCCTTGAGGGTTCTTGGATTGTCTCAGATCACAAATGTTTCTCCATCAGAAAGGCTCCTAGACTTTCTTCTTGAGAATGGCATGGAGTTATCTTACTAAGAAACTACAAAGGAGGATATTTTCAACCTTGACTGGGATATTGACCATGTCTTGAACTCATGCAAGAAGTTTTTTCCAAAGGAGTTTGATGAGTTTGAAAGTCTTGCATTTTTGGTAGTTAAAAAGGATGCAAATGAATATATTCACATACCTATTGGGAGCTCACCTTCAAAGTAGCTTTGTTTTCAAGAAAGTGCACATCTCATTCTCTTGACAGGTTTTGTACCTCAGATTTGTTTTGTTCTCCTCATTCTAGGAAATGCAAGCTAATCAAAACTAGCTACATTCATTGCATATACTCTTGTAAAATATATAGTTAAATCTGATGAACAACAATTAGAGAATCCAAAATGTTCCAGCTTTTGCCTTTTGGATGAGGTAGCAAATTACAAGGCTGTAGAGAAATGTTTGGACCCATAGTAAGAAGCATATATTGCTAGCAAACTAGATGTTTCCCAATTCAAAGATGAGACCATTATTGAAGAAAACCATGCAAATGCAGATCTTTTATGTGACTCTTCTTTCTATACTGTTGCTTCACTTCCAACTTTCCCTATCAAGGAAGGACAATGAATACTCTGCTATCAAACATCCAAAGGTTTATTGTTTAGTGATCATTGCAGAGGCTTATGATGCTGCAAATGGCATTGTTGACATCAAAAATGAATCGAAAGAAGAGTTACTTAAACTTGACATTGAAATTACGGACGACAAGTTTATTGAAGCAGGGAATGCCCTTTCTCTTTGTTTTAATAAGGCAAAGAATGCTAAGAAAGAGTACGGGATTACTGAAGCGGAGTTCCACAGCCTTCAAGATCAACTTAGAATTTCCACTTTTGGAAGAGAAGAGTCCCAATATGTTAAAGACTTGGAAGATACCAATGAGGCACAATAATCAATTAACAGATGGAATTCAACTAAGCTAGAGAATGATGAAAATCAGTTGGTACTATTATCTCAAATTCTATAAGATATACATTAATATGTTCAATTTCAATATTCATTTGACATTTATATTTTTTTATAGTTGAAGATTGAAGATTTTGATAACTTCTTGGGATAAGGTAAAGGGACAAGAGTTGTTATTACTTCACTGAAAGATGTTACACTTGGCCATTACTTAGCAAGGATTGATCTGCATGTTTTCTTGGTATTTCATAACATCTTCTCGAAGGAAGCAACATGGCCTATACTATGTATTAAGGCATTTACAAGGCTACTTGGTTTCTCTGGGTTACAGTACAATGTACATAAGGTGATGTTTTTGGAGAAGACTGTGGCAATTAGGATTTTTGGTTATGGTCCTGGTTTCTCTACTTCTAGAGCAGGATACTTTCTGGCCCTCTCATCTTATGCTTTGGCAGCAAACCAAACTGATATACAATCAATAGTTGGCTACAAGAGAAGAAAATTTCTAGATTATAGAGGAAATGTCCCAGAGGGGGAGGATGATGTAAAGGCTCCTAAGAGCTAGCTTTGTACTTTTCTCTCTTGAAAAATACTATGAATTCTCAAGTTTTATTGTCATCTTTAGTATTCATTCTTTGAAGCTATCGTCAAAAAAACCAATTGAATAGCTCCTCAAGATCATTGCTTTTTGTAACTCCTCCTCCATGTCTTGTGCTTCAAAAAAAACTTGTACATGCTTGATAGTGAGATTTTTCCATGCCTTGGCCGCTATAAGTTGCTAGGGGGACCTCACTCCTCCACAAAGTAAGGCCCATGGATATGAAGGATATGCTGCAAATTCAAAAGAGTAACAATCATTTTATCCCATTGGAAATTTTATCAAGAAAGCTTAGATTAAATATTCTCTCTTACCAAATAAAATGTGATATCCTTTTCTTCCCATGCCTCCTTTATTGCTTGAACAAGATTTGTAATCGAACATTTGAACTCTTCTAGATATGTGTAGGTTTTCGTTTGTTTCTTGATGAGCTTTAGGAAGACATTGAGGTGTCTCCAAACCTCCATCCTTAGAAATGCAAGTCGTGGTGTGCTTGCAATGTTTGTCATTATCCCATGCACAGCTCTCTCCAATGCTCCCAAGTAACCCGCATCTTTTTTCCTGTATGGTCTCCTAAAAAACATCTTTCCTTTGAGCCTCCCTTTGAGACATTAGCCAAGACATCTCTTGTTTTCCCTGAAAGTGTTGGATCTTTTCTTAAGTGAACTTGACCTCCATGAAAACCCATTTTGGAGAGTAATGCCTCACATTTGTCAATACACTTATCCAATAAAGACAAAGGCTTATTTGGGTATGCATAGTTGAGATGCAACCTGAGAAGTTTATCAATAATTCTAATCTCTGCATACAAAGTATATATATGAACATTTGTAAGAGGAATTGAACGAATTGGATCCTATGTATCTTCCTTGTTTTTATTTTTACTCAAATCTATAGAGTGTCTAGTTGGGGCTCTTCTTGCAGGGCACAAGTTGCTCCAATCTTTAGATCCAATACTTTCCATGCAATAAATACAAGGATATTTTGCATTTGCCCCATTACATATTCTAAGCAAACATTTGATAGTTTTCAAGTCAGCGCTCATGTGCCATTCCACATTAAAATTACCAACCCCATCAACAACAACATTTCTCCTTCACTTTGAGACTTAATAATTTTTGGAATACATGTATGAGTGAATAATCATTTTAGTGTTTAATGATTCTCAATTGGTACATGAGCTGCACCAACACACCAAATCTCCATCTCAGACTGGAACTTGTGCACTGATGCTTGACCCCCATCATTGTTGTATTCCAATACCCTGTTCATGACGCAAATGCTAACTCTTTTTATCTTTTGTTCTTTTTGAATATGTGCTTCATCTAACTTCAAGGAAAACTTCAAAACACCGTGACATTCCTCTAATGTGAATCTATACATATGAACCATTGCAGTTTACACTCTTCTTAATCAACCCATATATTGTTAAATGCATTGTATTCAAAATTGGATTTTCTTTTTGTCTTTTCATATGGCATAGATGCTTCAATATGAATGTATTCCCCAAAAACTTGTGGAATCTTATGATTCATAGCAGTCCTTGTAAGCGATACTGTAAGGGCTTGAGGTAATCCAAATGCAGTTCTTTTTTACATGTTAGATTTTTAAACCATAATCTTGGGATATCATGATAGCCTTTTTGACTAATGCCCATAGTATCAATTGTCTCTACATTTTTGTTTGGTTTTACTATGTCCTTTAAGCCCTTGACCAATTCTTTGAGAGTTGGGCCTCTCAAATCCATATTCTGAGGTGACTTGAAAATCCTCAAAATATCATTCTTATTCATGGTCTCTTTTAAAAGACTGATTCTCTCCTCACTCTCTTGAATATTAAAGCCTGACATGTTAGAGACATATTTCTTTGCAATATTCAATCTTCTTTTCTTTACTCTCTCATACAAGCTAGTTATATTTTTTAATGATCTCTTTCTCTCTTTGATTCCTATTGAAGTTTTCTTTAAGTGTGCTAGCTTGTTTTGTAATGACTTATTAGCATTTTCTAGAATGTCAATCTTATTTGTAAGCTTAGAAATTCTTGTCTGTGCACTAAATAATGCTTTTCTCATTTCATTCATTTGAGCCATGTATGTGTAAGATGTAGAGCATAACCTTCTACAATGGCCAAGTCTCCCATTATAACCTTCCCCCACATATCTCACATAGTCATGAATATTTAAAAAATTAGGAGTTTTACCTATTGAAGGATCCTTGAGATAAATATTTCCATCTACCCACAAATCTATATGTTTCTTTCCTTGAGTTCACAATATGTTGGCTCCATTTCATCAGTTAATACAAATGATGTATACTTCTCCAAGATGAATAAATTGGATCTAGTTGGATGGTAAGTTTGTACTTGCATGTGCTCGCATCTCTATTACTTGCAGAGCTATTGTTAAATATTTTAGCAGATCAATGACAAATGAATCTCACTATGATAAGAAAGTGAGCACAAAAAAGAGAACAACGAAAGAGCATGTGAAAAGAAGACACATGAGTAGACAAATGATCGGATATAGGTGGACATTTCTCAAAAATACAAATTCTCCCAAGTTCCAAGATAAAAACAACCAAAAAGGTGACCCTGACTTAAATTAAAGATGAGGGACAATTAATGGATAGCCTCTTCAATGAATTCAATATTCTCTCATTAATCACATCATATGAGTAACCAAATTTAGTAGTTTCATTCTTCCAAAATCTCAACTAATTAGCAACTTAATCATTTTCTTACAAGTGCCTTTTTTGAAGTGTTTTTGGCCCTGATGGGTCCACAATGTATTCCATATAAGCTTACTAGAATCTTATATTCCCAATCTATAACATATCCTTGATGATGAACAAATTATAATACCAACCCAAGGTATCCTTGAACTCCAACCTAAGAGAATCCTACAAATCAAGTTAAAACCCTTGAGAAATTGTACCTTACAAGAATATCTGATCCAATGGAAGGACTTTCTAGAAGAGGATGTAACCTAAATTAAGAATCCATCCTCCAAAAAGAGCATCTTGAGTTTCTCTCAAGATAAAGACATCGATTTCTTTAAGGAGAAGAGAATATAGTATACCTAAATTTCCTCAATCAAATACACTCAATTTGGTCTTATTTACTATTAAGTTTTATTGGGAATAGATTAAGTTAATTAATGATTAATTTTAAAAAAGTAATATTATTTATACTTTTTATAAATTAAAATAAATTATTTTAAATACTTTTGGAATTTATTTTGGAATTTTCATTAGTCTAATATTAATTTTCTAAATTATTTGAATAATTATTAGATTTTTAAATACAATTTATATTTTAAAATTATTTTAAATAATTTAATAAAAAATTCAAAGTATCCAAAGTAATTTTAATTTATTAATAGTTTCACAAATTTTTTAAAGCCATAACCTCATCAACATAACCTAGTTTTTATCTTAAATTTTGATCAATTTTAGTTAACTTTTTTAATGTTAAATATTAAAATATTAAATACTATAATGAATCATTAATTTTGGTTTATATGTATGAATATAAAAGAAATAAAATTACAAATGAAAAAAAATCATAAGGCTTAAAGCCTTAAGAAAAGAGGTCTTAAAGGGAAAGGGGCCACCCACTTTTTGCAGGTGCCACATTCTTCCCCTAGATTGCACATTGACCCCTCCACCACCCCCCTCTTACTCTCCCCCACCCCCCCAACTCTCCCACACACACACACACACACAAAGGAGGGCTCCTCTTCTCATTTTGAATACACAATGATAATGAGTGTATTCTTGAGAGAGTATGTGTGGCCGATTACTTCCAACTAGTGGTAAATATTGTCTAGATAATCCAAGAACCATTTGGCTTGGAGTTTAGCCATCGAATGATCAGCTTATGACTATTGTAATAACCAAGAATACACAAGGCTCAAGTGTGTTGGAGTCCTATACATGGCTTTTGTTTCCCTTTTCAAGTTTTATCAGTACATAATGTTTCCAGGAGAACTACTTGGGCTTCTCCTACTATGAAATAATCTAAGCCTATTGACATTTGGATTTCTTGGACTCTTTATCTTAGACGCACAACAAAGTTTACATGTAATACATGCAGAGTTTGAATCATGGAGCTTTGTCTTTATATTGTGTAAAGGCTTTGGCAGACTTGACAAAAGGTTTTATGATTGATTCATGATGTTGTCTAGCATTCTTGGGATTCATTTGAATCTCCTACCCATTCTTTTTCTTCTCTTCTATCTCCTATTCTCTACTTCCTTCTTTCTTTGATCCCCAGTGGATACGACCTCTTGACTAAAACCCCTTTGACAATCTGATATACAAAAATGGGCACAAATTAAAGAATGACCATGAAACAAGTTGAAATCCAAGAAGAAAAACAAGTAAACTATATATACTTCCATGTTGCACCATAAAAGTGAAATCTTGGTAAAAATATATTCATGAAAATCCTCTTGCAAATAATAAACATCATGCTCTCCATAATAGTTAATGCTAGCATAAAAATGAAATGAACTTTGATATAAGTATTTGATTTGAGCATGTAATAGGTTTGAAGAAAGCCCATGACATTTACTTTTAGCTCATAATATAAATGAATATATCTAAAAATTGATTAGAATAAATATAGTTCTAAAATAATGAGATATTTTTCGGCTAGCTAAAGGAAAATTGGGATCAAATATACTCATTCTTTAGCCATTTATCTAGCCAAAAGTGCCTCTTTAAGGTAAGGAAACTCCTCCATAATAGATGTTGGTCTCCAAGAAGCCTCTTCTAAAGGTAAACCTTGCCACATAATAAGATATTCCATTATAGCTCTAGTGTAATTATTCCTTCTCATTGGCCAATGCTCATCTCTCGAATATACTAGATAAGTCCCTCATCATCTATGGGTTGAAACTACTCAAGATAATCCACCTCTAAACCAATGAAATTTTCAACTAACTGACATGGAAAACATTATAGATGCAGGTAATAGAAGGAAGCTACAACCTATAAGCCAAGTCTCGAATCCTCTTAAGGATATTATATGGTCCACAATAGCAATGAGCTAATTTATTGCTAGAACCATCCGTCAATAAGGCATACCTAGACTTGGGCACCTTCATAGAAGCACTAATTCTCCTTCTTGAAGCTCTAGAGACCTTTGTCTCTCATCTACATAGAGTTCCATCTACACTTCTGCCTTCTTGAGGTTAATTTTGCATCGATGAAGTATGGTCTACATTCTTTCCAAATCCTATTTTCCTTAGGGAATAATCCTTTCGTTCAACATAGTGGTAGGGAGGGGCACCAACTAGGAGTCATGATCATGTAGATTTATACCATATAAGACCATTCTTGGATTGAAAATGGGAATTTACATCCATTAAGCATTGCTATAATTTTTGGAAGAGATGGCCAAATCCTTCATTCAAAAGATATGCCTCTATTATTCTTCAATCCAATCATGATGAAGTCCAATCATAGAAGATGCTCTACAAGCACACATCCTTGACAACGAATCTACCACAATATTATCCTTGCCTCTAGTGAGATGTAATATCAAAGTCATAATTTTGGAGAGTAGTACCCCATCTTCTTTGCTTGTTGGTGGCAAGATTAGATTGCATAAGAAAATACTTGAGTAACCTATGGTCACTCTTCACATGGAATCGGTTGCCATAAAGATAGTGGTGCCATTTATTGATAGCATGCAAAATAGCCAACATGTCCTAGTTGTATACATTCAATTCCATCTCCTTATCACTCAACTTTTGACTTTCAAAAGCAATGACCCCATGCTCTCAAAGTAGGATAGCACCAATACCCCATCTACTAGTATCACATTAAATGGTAAATTTCTTGGAAAAGTCAAGGAAAACTAGAGTAGGGACTGAAGTAGGTAACTCTTCAACTAATTGGAGCTACGATCAGCACAATGGATTTCCAAAAGAATACTTTCTTTTTTATTTTATCTATCATTGGTGCTGCAATAGTCACATAATCCCCAATAAAGCTACAATAGAAAGAAGATAGACCTAGGAATCCACAAAGAGAAGTGGTTTTAGTGGGTATTGGCCATGCACAAACACGCTACACTTTCTTTGGGTCAGCCTGAATCTCCTTTTCACTCCCAATGTGTCCCAAGTACTCTACTTTAGCTTGAGTGAAGGTAAATTTTTCTCCTTAGTAAATAGTCTATATTGCCTCAAGACATCAAAAATCTTACTCATGTGGACTAAATGGTTCTCCAATGATTTTTTGTAAGTGAGAATATCATTTAAGAAGACTAATACAAATTTGAAGAGAAAGGGCTGAAGTATCTTGCTCATCAAACTTTAAAAGTTGGCTAAGGCATTCGTTAATCAAAATGGCATCACCAAGAAATGATAAAGCCCTATTTCTATTCTAAAAGCTATCTTCAGCTCATCGCCCTCTCTCATGTTGATGTAATGATAATTTGACCTGAAATCTATCTTTGTGAAGAATTTTTCCCCATTAAGCTCATCCAAGTTATCATCAACCTATGGGATAGGATGCATGTTCTTGATGGTGGTAATCTTATTCAAATGCCTATAGTCAATGCACATACAGAAATTACCATTTTTCTCCTTAACCAATTGCACTAGTGAAGCATATGGGGAAGAACTAGGCTTTATGAATCCCAACTCCAACAAGTCCTTCATTTTCTTATCCACTTCTCTTTTGCCATTTGAAATCCCATAATGGGGTTTATTGACAACATTTGAGCTGTTGGGCTTCAAATCTATAAGATGATCAATTGCTATTTTTGGGGGGAGGGTAGTGGACACCTGAAATAGATCCTTATACTCCTTCAATAGAGCTTCAAGGGCTTCATCTCTTCATGAATTCTTAGGCTAATTTGTAACCTCCTTATTGAGATGCAAGACAAAAATTTGGAACCACTTCTTGAACTCTTTCTTGAATTGCTTATTACTAATAAGCTAAAAATCTAATGTATGCCAAATCCCCTCTAAATGTACTAGTTGTCCATCACTCACAAACTCCATGTACAACTGAGAGAAATCCAATACAATTTTACCCAATTATTTTAGCCAATCACATCCTAGAAAAACATCATTAGGGTCCATTTCTAGAGCAATTAAGTCCACTTGCACTTCATAATTTTCAAGAAGACATAGATGAACCTGTGAGCGTATTTGTGTACTAATTCCCTTATCCCCATTGGATCCTTGTACTTTCATTAGATGCTATAATTCAAAGGGTAGACATTTCAAATGATCCATGGCTATGTTGAGAATAAGAAGTCTTTCTCTTGTTATTATTGTGCTACAAAAGGAAGGCAACTTATAGTAAGATGGATTGCATCTTTCAATTGATATGTGACAATCTTCGTAATATTATCATATATATTGATTCCACATTGTGTTTGTTTAGTATATACTAAGTGGACCTTATCTTTGGCTTTTTTTTTTATACCACTCAAATTTTCCATCTATCTCTTTGTTTAGTTTAAAGTGAGACTCCTTGCATCTTTTACTACATTTGGTAGTTTCTATATCTAATTATAATGTTTCACACTAGTTGTGTATCTACTATTTGAATATCTAATGTGTTTCCTCTTGCTAGAAAAAATTATAATTGTTATTAATGCTGGACAACATCCACCTCTTATTTATTTTTTAAAATATCTTAGTTTTGCTAACATTCACATTTTCCACAATCCTTCTTTATACTATGCACCCTTTGTTGAGTGTTGAAATGACTTGTTTTTTGGCTGATTTTTGTTGTTTTTGAGAGCTGAATGGTTGATTTTATGGGATGATTGGTTGATTAGGAAGTGGATTGAGAGTGTTTTGGATGATATTGATTGTGTTTTGGAAGTTCATGATGTTTGTTGATGGTTTTGTGATGTTCTGATAGGTTCTGAATGGTTCTGTATACCTTCTGTTTTGTTCTGTTTTGGTCTGTTTTGTTCTGATTGTCTTCTGTAAGGAGGGATGAAGTATTCATTGATGAAGAATGAGATATTGTGAAAGTTTATTGAATGGTTTGTGAGAGTTTGGAATGATTTGAGAGTGAGTTATGAAGTTTTGATAACCTTCTGTAACCTTCTGTAGGTCTTCTGTAGAGCTTCTGCTTCTGTTCTGTCTCTGTTCTGTTCTGTACTGTAGCTGTTCTGTAGACTATTCTGTATGCTTCTGTAAGTGTTCTGTGGAATGTATGTGTGACTTTGGGAAAGTTTTCTAGCCTTGGAAAGAGGTGAATACAAGTGCAAAAGAGCTGAAGGAAGTGGAAGAAGTAGCTGTTAAAGACTCAAGAGAAGTCTAGAGTGAAGTGACAGTAGTGAGCTATGAAAGGACACTGTAGTGGCTCTGGTGACTCTTCATATCAGACATACCTCTTGGGAGGGGTATCCACGACCTAAGAGGATTATTGAGAGTGATTTTTTTGAGAGATTTTAGTAAGGATATGATGTATTATTGATGGAGAGAGAGAGAGAGAGAGAGTCAGAGATAGCCAATTCTACTAAAACAGAGTGATTGTATATGAGAGATTGAGAGAGAAGACTATGAAGATATTGAAGATGAATACTATGTGATGTATTTCCATTCAAAGATGGTGTATTCCTTTGCTTTCTTTGTTCTATTGATGGATTTTGTGAAGATATTGAAGAATATGGTTGATTCTATTAAAACCGTGGGAGATCTACATGATGCTGCATGAAGATTTGTTGTGCCTGGTGTTCTTTTCTTCATTGTGATCATATGAAACATGATAAACAAGCTTGTTGATGTTACAAGATAGATTTTCTTGCAAGAGAATTCCCTTTTTCTTGGTGTTCCTCTTGGGGCTCCATGTTTTTGGTGCGCAGCCGGGGAAACTTGCCATCAACAAGCACTAGAAGAGGCTGAAAATGAAGGAAATGGCATTGCCAAGAAGAGAAGAATTCAATGGATGTTTGTAAAATTCCTTCTTCCACTGAAGAGTTGGAATTTCTCATAATCAAAGCCACTTTCCACAAAAAGTTCATCCCACAATGGCGGAAACACATCACCATCATGATGCATGCTCTATGTGGTGGACAGTTTCCTCTTCCTATTGAAGCAGCAGAAACTTGCATCTTGGTGGCAAACTGTTTGGGAATAAACTGAAGAGCAGAAACAGAGAGAATGACCATCCATGGAAGATTTGGCATTCATTGAGAAGTTTCCAGACAACATCAAGTGGGAGATTGTGAAGAAGCTTCAGGAGTCTTGGTCTGTAGAGGTTCACAAAGACAAGAAGGAAAAAAGTTGGAATTTGTTCGTGGACGCTCAACAGCAAGATACATGGGATGCTTAGTGTACTGATAATCTTCTGTTTGTTCAATTAGCAACCCACTGGAAGTTGGTAGACAAAGTGTTTTTCACAACATACACTGTTGAAACCATCAGAAGCTGGCATTACTATGATGATGGCACCACCACCATGCTCAGACGTATGCATTTTGACACCTTCAGAACCGAATACCTTCCTTTGTGCAGTGGCATGAAAGCAGAATTCAGGGACGTTGAAAAGAAAGAAGTAGAAGAAATGTTGGCAAGAGAGTCCTCCAGAGACTGAAGTCTTCTGTTAACCCTCTGTGGAGCACTAACAACATAGTGGAGCCAACCCCCTGATGAATGACACAATAAAGAGGCAAGCGTTAGAACGAGTCCAGAGGTACGTGAGAAGAGAGAAAGCAAGAATCAGAGCCGAGAGCGAGCTCGCAGCAGAAGCCGCCTTTGACGCCCTTGCGGAACTCCTTACAGAAGTCCCAATGGCACATCAAGCCCTTCCTCCTCCTGCTGGAGGTCCACTTCCAAGCCAGATCCGTCCTGGAAATATTGATGACAGGCCAGCGAATATAGTCCCATTGCCAGTTTTTAAGGGAGAGTACAATGAAGACCCCGATCTTCATGTAGCAGAGTTTATGGTAGCGTGTGTGGCTAACAATGCCAGAACCCCTGAGCATTGGTTAGCGATATTCCCCGCCACTTTTAAGGGCGCGGCGTTTCAGTGGTATGAGAGACAAGTAGCAAGAACTTTTGGCACATGGGACGACCTGAAGTTGGCCTTCCTCACTAAATTCAGGCGTGAAGGTTTTGAAGAGCGGATGAGAGAGGAATTCATGAACCTAAGTCAGTCCTCTGGAGAAAGAGTAGAAGCCTATGTCTCACGAATGGAATCCATCCTGAAGAGATGGACTAACCATAATCTAGATGATGGCATTCAGAAGGGAGTGTTTCTCAGAGGATTACAACCAGAAGTCCGTAAGTTTGTGGAGCTACAAAGACCAGCCACCCTGCAAGCTGCAACAGAAGGTGCAAGACTGTACGATGAAGTGGAAGCTCGATTAGCAATGAATACAGGAAGAGGAGTCCTACCTCCTCTGATGCCAGGAATGATGTACCCACCTAATGCAGTCCCTGGGACTGTTCCCTACCCTTACCAACAGATGCCCCCAGTATCACAGTACAGTCCACCAAATCCACAGTGGCCACAATCCATGCCTCAAATGATGGCTCAACCACAACAACAATGGTCCCAATCAATTTCCTCAATGACAAATCAGCAGCAACAGTGGAACCCTACCAACTGGAGCCAACAGCCAACAGTTCAAACAGGAGCTCTAAATCAGAACCAGAACAGAGACCCCTCTGTACCAGCCCAACCAGTTTATGCAGTGATTACAGAAACTCCTCAAAACCCTCCTGCCAGTACGTCAGGAGGAGAAAGCTTGAAGGATTATTTATCCAACTCAGTTGCAAACATCAAAAAGGAGTTGATGGATGTGATTACAGAGCAACTACAGACGTTGAAAGTGAACACAGCGAGCATATCCAACGTTGCAGGAGCAGGAAGAGATGTGATGCGGTCAGATACTTGGTGTGGTAAGTGTCATCAAGCAGACCATTTAGCCACTGAATGTACACGAAAACCAACCATCCCTGGAGCCTTCTGTTCCTATTGTTTGCGGAAGAATCATACAGAGGACATTTGCTCTCTGAAAGAGATGCATGATAGGAGAAGGAAGGAAGAAGATGCAAGATTCAACTTGCTGGAATCCAAAATGACAACACAAGATATTGGACCCAAGCCTAGAGAGTTTGGTCCTAATTTCGGACCCAGAAGATTTCCTTCCCAAAGTTACAGAGGAAGACAGTCTGGCGGTGGTCAGAGATCAGAAGTGGAGTGTTACAGATGCGGAGAAAAGGGACACATCTCACCAAATTGTCCAAATCCTCGAAGGTTAGTGGATTACAAGCCCTTATGCAGTCGATGCAAAGGAGAAGGCCACACTGCAAAAGACTGTCCAAGCCCAGCCCCAGTGAAAAATAGTGCTACTGATAGTCCAGCCAAGGCCCAAGAGCCTACCTCTAATTTGGTGGAATTGGAAGTTGCTGCCATCACGCGTGCAAAGCAGAAGGAACCACCTATCCAGAAAGAAAATATCTTCCATCAGAAGAACAGAACAGAACAGAGCCTAACAGTGCCGTACAGAGCCCTACAGTGCCACAGAGAGTTACAGAGACAGTTACAGAGGTCCAGGATACAGAAGAGGAGGAAGTGCCACAAGTGGCAGAAGAAGCTCCTGTAATTCCTCTAATGGAAGAAAGAGGGAAAATGAAAATGGGTGTTGCCCCATTCCCTAACCGATTAGAAAAGCCAGCGGATCCTATTAAGGAATACGATCTAGTTAGAGATCTAGATACCTTTAGACCAAACCTCACATTCCGACAATTATTAATGTTGTCTCCCAGTTGCCAGAAAAGATTCAAAAGTATACTGACAAAAAGACGTGGTTTAAGGATTGCTTCCTCAACAGTGACAAAGTCCAACAAGGCTCCAGAGCCTGTAAAAGAAGTGGACGTGGCTAATGCTTTTCTAGATCCGGGTACTCCAGAGACTGACGTATGGATAGAAGGCTGCTTCATTGCAAATGCACTGATTGATGGAGGTTCATCAGTAAACATTATGACAGATGTTACAATGAAGGATCTAGGCTTACAAGGTGTGCAACCAACCCAATGGCTCATCAGACTGGCGGATCAGAGTAGAATCAAGCCTTTGGGCATTCTTCCCTATGTGAAGTCTACAGTGGCTGGAAAAGATTATTGGTTGACCTATTTGGTGGTGAAGCCAAACTCTTATGGTACATCCTATCCTCTGTTACTGGGTAGACCATGGCTTTTTGAAGCCAGAGCAAGGATGGATTGGTTTAAAGGAACTTTGACCTTGGGTAGAGGACCCAATAAAGTGGTGCTAAAACTGTATGGTTCTCAAAAAGGACATGGATCCACCTCCTTGGAATTATCTTCTGATTCCCCTAACGAGGCTACAGATGGAACATCAGCAGACGAAGATGCTGTCAAACATATCCTTCCCAAGAAACTAATGGCACATTCCTTAACAGTGGATACTGTAAGCCGACTTCCAAAAGATGCAAAGCCATTATCAATGGGTGAATACTTCCTGCCTGAATCAGGAATGCCTTCTGAAATCACTTCTGACAGTGAGATAGAAGCATGGATGTACTGCTCTCCCTGTTACACAGCCACAGCAGAAGCAGAAGCAGAAGCAGAGACAGAGGCAGGAGAGGAACCAGAGAATCTGTTCTTCTGTTGCAGAGCTCCTACAGAAGCAGAAGCAGAAGCAAAAGCAGAGACAGAGACAGAAGAGGATGGATATGATATAGACGAAGAGAATTATGAAAGTGAAATGGAAGAGTCTATCCCACCTGAAGAGGATACATTTGAGGATGAAGTTCCAGAAGCATCAGAAGTAGATGAGCTCATGCTATGGGACAGAATGGTGATGGTACCATTCGGTCTGGTAAATGGATCTTCTCATATGCAAAACCTTTATAAGAAATGGGTTAAGAAGAATAAGTCGTATTTCAGCAGTGGCTCCTGCCGTCCTAACCCATCCTTGCCAAAGAAAGATGATGATGATGCACCGTGCCAACAAGCACCAGTCCCACCAACCCAACAGGCATCAGAGGGTCCCTGTTATATGACGTTCCTGGATGTATCATCAGAAGATGAGTCTTCAAGCCAAGAGGTAATTAAGTTTGAAACCAAACCCGAAACGACGCTTATCCCATTCCAACGTCTTAAGGAGCAACCTAAGTCTCTACCAAAAGAAGAAGTGGGTTCTAGTGGGACATCAGAAGAGGACACCACCCCCTTGAAGGAGTCGGATCTTTACCCAGAATCAGTCCGTGGGACCTTCATCCGAGAAGTGGAAGGTGAAAGGCAGTTAACCTTTGTGGATTCAGAAGGCACTGAACGCCACTTGAAGGTGGGTAGCAGTCTCCCAGAAGAGGAGTTGTCAACCTTGTACAATTTGTTGAAAGAAAATTTGGACGTGTTTGCATGGTCTTACAAAGACCTAAAGGGGATTGATCCCACAAAATGTCAACATCATATTGACTTGGAGCCTAATGCCAAGCCAGTATGGCAACGACAGAGGCGAATGAACCCGAATTATTCCACATTGGTGAAAGCGGAGCTGCTGAAGCTTCTAGAAGCCGAGTTCATTTATCCAGTGGCAAATAGTGAATGGGTTTCACCCATCGTGGTTGTACCCAAGAAGAATGGCAAATTGCGAATATGTGTGGATTTCCGAAAGCTTAATTCCAGGACAAAGAAGGATCACTTTCCAATCCCTTTCACAGGCCAACTGTTGGACACAGTGGCAGGACATGAACTTTATTCTCTTCTGGATGGATTCAGCGGATACAACCAAGTCCAAATCGCAGAAGAAGACCAATCCAAAACAACCTTCACCACAGAATGGGGGACCTACGCTTACCGAGTGATGCCATTTGGGCTCTGCAATGCCCCTGCTACTTTCCAACGAGTCATGATGGCCGCATTTCAAAATCATCTGCACGACTTTATTGAGGTATATTTGGATGACTTCTGTGTCTATAGTTTGATCCGTGAACATTGGGAACACCTGGAACAATGCTTTGACCGATGCCGGGAGTATGGGATTTCCCTCAACCCCGACAAATGCATCTTTGGGGTCTCTTCTGGAGTCCTGTTGGGCCACATTGTCTCAGCACAAGGGATATCAACAGACCCTGCAAAGATTGAAAGGATCGCAGCTCTGGCAGCACCCACCAACCTCAAACAGTTGAGGGGATTCCTAGGCCATGTGGGTTATTATAGAAGGTTCATAGCTCACTTTGCAACAAAGGCAACTTCCTTGCACAAGCTTCTGAGGAAAGATGCAGAGTTTACTTGGACAGAAGAATGTGACAAAGCCTTTCACACTCTGAAGCAGTGTCTGATTGAGGCACCCATTCTGCAACCTCCTGATTGGACGAAAGAGTTCCATGTACACACTGATGCATCAATTGAAGGTTTAGGTGCTGTCCTCTGCCAGAAGGGCTCCTCGAAGCTGGATCAACCGATCTATTATGCAAGCCGAAAAGTCACTGATAGGGAACGGAACTATACAGTGACCGAGCTGGAGTGCTTGGCAATGGTGTTTGCCCTGGAGAAGTTTCGCCATTACCTCCTATCTACCCACTTTAAATTTTATGTGGATCATGAGGCCCTGTCCTTCTTGATGAACAAAGCAGATGTGAAAGGACGAATGATGAGATGGCTCCTTTTATTCCAGGAGTTCGACTTTGAGGTGATTACTAAGCCTGGTCGTTCCCATGTTCTGGCTGATCATCTGTCGCGTATCCCGCAAACTGCAGACGAGGAACGAGATGATCCAGACCTCCCTGATGCTTCCCTATTCTTGGTAGAAACTGTAACTCCCTGGTATGCAGACATTGCCAATCTGTTAGCAACCCAACAGTACCCTCCTGGTATTTCTAGTCGGGAAAGGAAGAAGCTCATGCTAGAATCAGCCCCCTACACCCTGCTAGGTGGTGCACTGTATAAGAAAGGCAAAGATGAAGTGCTCCGAAGATGTGTTGCAGGAGAAGAGATTGGGATTGTTCTGAAGGCTTGCCACGACGAGCCATGTGGAGGTCACTTTGCAGGAGAAGCTACAGCCAGGAAGGCTCTGCTAGCGGGATATTGGTGGCCTACCATCCACAAAGATTCCTATGATTACTGTAAAAGATGTGATGCTTGTCAAAGAATGGGGAAACCCACGAAGACAAGTGCCATGCCATTGCAACCTATCCTTCCGTTGAAGCCGTTTGAGAAGTGGGGCATTGACTTCGTAGGTCCGATCGACCCTCCCACCAGAAGGAAACAGAACCGATACATCCTCGTATGTACGGATTATGTCACAAAGTGGTGTGAAGCTAAAGCCCTAAAGCGGGACGATGGTAACAGCGTGGCCCTTTTCATGTACGAGAATATCATCACCCGTTTTGGCAGTCCCTTAGAGTTGGTAAGTGATAGAGGCACTCATTTCCTTAACAAAGTCATGGAAGAGTTGACAGAGTTGTATAAGATCCGCCATCGCAAGTCCACTCCTTATTACCCCAGAGCCAACAGCCAAGTCGAAGTCACCAATCGCATCCTCTACTCGATTCTGACAAGAACAATTGCTGCACATCGTCGTGATTGGGACAATCGACTTACAGAGGCCCTCTGGGCGTACAGAACCTCCCATAAAGCAGCAACGGGACAGACACCTTTCCAGTTGGTGTATGGAACAGAAGCTGTTTTTCCTGTTGAATTGGAACTACCCTCTTTGAGAGTGGCTATCAAAGAGCGTTTGGGGGATGATGATTCACTGCAACGCCGTCTCCTGCATTTGGAATGTTTGGATGAAATTCGTCGGATGGCTCTACAGTGCATGGAAGCCACACAAGCTCGACGTAAGGCTTACCATGACAATTTCATCAAGCACAAGGAGTTCAAAGAAGGTGATTTGGTCCTAGCCTATGATTCACGCTTTGGCAAGTTTCCTGGCAAGCTCCAACAGCGGTGGATGGGCCCCTATAAGGTACTTGCAGTCAACCCTAATGGCTCTGTCCAAGTACAGACCGTTGATGCCTCTGATGATCCCTTTTTGATCAATGGATATCGCCTGAAGAAGTACTTCCCTCCTTGGGGATCTTGACAATTACGGTCACTTGATCTTTTCCCTCGTTGGCGTGGCACTGTACTTGTTATGATGCTACTTCTGATAGCCGTTCTTCAATCACTCCTACTGAAGTGGACGCAACCCTCTGTCCCCTCAAAACCCCCTTCCAGCCTTGATTTCTTATCCTCTATTTTCCACCAGCGATAGTGGCGAGGTGGGTTTTGACAAATGGTCTTTCTACCATTCCCTTGCTCAATATTGAAAAGGAAAAAAAAACATATCAGTCATGGGAGAAAAGGACTAAGGTCCCTGTCATACCGACCTCTTCTTCGAGAAAAGGTGGAAACACCCTCGGGAATAGGGGAAAATAAGAAAAAGAAAAAAAGAAAACCAACGAAGAAAGAAAAAAAAACAAACAAACAAATCTGTTATGAGAGAAAAGGAAGCAATTCCCTGTCATAGCAGGCCTCGTTCCAAGAAAAGGTGATAAACACCCTTGGGCGAGAAGCTGGCTGTGGAAAAGGTGGTAACACCCAACAGTCCAGAAAGTGGATTCATTAATTGATATCCCTAGGATCCAATTCCGAAGCTGCCTCCCTTGGTACGCTGTGTCCTGGGTCTTTCTGCAAAGTGACTACCTGTCCTCTAGCGGACGACATATTCCTATCCAACACAATGTTCGATTTGATGGCTACCTCCCGGGGTACGCCTCTTCAACAACTGATGACGCGATCTTCATCGACAAACAATCGAGTGATTTGAGCTTTCATCCTAACCGGATGGGGAAGTGAGTATGGTTGCCCTCTGTATCTATCAACAACGAGTGAGACAGGGGGTGGGGCGAGAGACCAGTCTTTTTCCTTCAAATCGAATGAGAGGTGAGAAGTGTGAATGAAGAGTTGCACGCACGGGATGGGCCTCTCAAAGCACAAAGCACGATTTGTCCCTATGCACTGCACCATAAGGCTCCCTTGCCTTCCTTCTCGCACCGTATGCCGGCACAGGGCGGGATGCACAGTTGCACCATCAAATGTGCACAAGGCATACACCCTTTGCACAAGTGACTGTGAGGATTACATCAATGGGTTTCAGGAAAAGGCTGCCCTCCTGTATCTATCCACAGAGCGTGAGACAGAGGGTGGGTTGAGTGTGACTGGAGTTTCTTCAATCATTTACCGAGAGGTGAGATTGAGGGACGTTACGACACTTGGAGTCAGGTATGTTCCCGTTTCCCTGTGCACCCACGAGATGGGTTTTTGCCGTCATCACAAGACACATCACCCTATTCTGCACACTGCACTGTAAGGCTCCCTTGCCTTTCTTCTTGCACCTATGCCAGACGGGTTAGACGCACTAATGCACCATCAACTGTGCACCCTGGCATACTCCCTTTGCACCATTTCTCCCTTGATGATTCCTCAACCGGGTATGCGATATGGGTTTAATCATTCTTCCTCAAGTGATATTAGTCATGGGGCGAGTGACTGTTCTTTCATTCCAATTGAGTGATTGTGAGTTGAGTGTAGTATCCCTCATCATCGACGAATTTCCTGCGATTCCTTCCATCAGCTACCTCCCTGGGTGCTGCCACGTGGTCCCTGCCATGACGGTCGTGTGCCGAGAAGATGCCTTGGTCCCTCCAGCATCGACAACAACATTGGACGTACCATCGACACTCAACCTTGATTCTTGACGAAACGGGCCAAGTTTTTCTAACCCTACAACTTCTGTTTCTTAGTGATGGTCATGTTTTAAGTGTGGGGACGTTAGTGGATGGTCTATGGCGTGGTCCTAGGTCCCTGTTGCTCGGTTAACCCTATCCGTTAAGGTTCTAAGTGTGGGGACGCGTCCCTGCGCGTCTATGTTGCATACCCCTCTGCATATGCCTTATCTTGCTCATGCATGTATGCCATGACTTGCTTTTACCCTAATGGGATCCCTTTCCACCCTTCCGGTTATGTTCCACCCACCCTTGGGACTGTTCCCTTCCAGTTTTTCTTTATTCCTTGATTTTGAGGTCCTACTATGTGAATGCACCCTACGTTCACCAAAATCCCAATCCAACCTTATAGCCCTGTTCCCCCCGTTGAACTGACCATTTTTCCTTTTTACCTACCCCTGTTCCGGTGCACGGTTTTTGCGTTATTAATTTTTGAAGCATTTTCCGCAATTTAGCCGGTTTTCCATGTGAACGCGCTTTTCTTGCTTCGGAACCGTGATCTGATGTCATAGCCCTGACAACCACTTTTCCCCTGACATTTTCCCTTTTTACTCCGAGTCATTCTGATACACGGTTTGTCCAATATTAATTTTTCGGTTTTTTAAGACTTTTTCGTGTGTATTTTTGACATTTTTCCATGTGAACCTGCCCTATTTGCATCGGAATTCCAATTTGATTTGACAGCCGTGTCCCCTGTGCCTCCCCCCATCTTTTTCCTTTTTCTTCCACCCTCTTTCGACTTCTGGATTTTTTATTATTAATTTTTACATGTGTTTTCGGAGTATTTTTGGTGTTTTTCACATGTGAACCCCTCCTCCTTCCACCGGAACTGCAGTTTAACGTAATAACCCTGTGCCACCCCTTCCTGCGGACATTTTTCCTTCTTACTGCATGTCATTCCGGTGAACGGTTTGTCCGATATTAATTTCTGATCCCATTTTCGGGTTTATTTTTTGGATTTTTCCCATGTGAACGCGTCTTATCTCAGTCGGAATTATGTTTTGATGTGATAGGATTGTCGGGCACATCTTTCTGCATAGTTTTCCTTTTTTTTGCACTTCATTCTGATGCACGGATCTTTCGATATTAATTTTTTAAATTGCGTTTTTAGTTCGTTTTTTGTGTTTTTGCACGTGACCGCCCTTTACCCCTCCTGGAACCCCCGTCCCTTATTTTCCTTGTTTTCCCCCTGTCGTCCTGCCCACTTTTCGTTTTTACGCTATTTCGTTTTGACGTCCGGATTGGGAGTTATTAATTTTTCTTTCTTTTTACGTTTTTTCTCGCGCCCGTTTTGCGCATGAACGCGCGTTTTCGATTTTACGAGTCTCCACGCGCCCCGGTCGTGTCCGCGTAACCCGTACCGTCTTCCCCGCACCATTTCAATCCCGTCACGGTAAATTTTTTTACCCCGCCCCGCGCACGCGCGCGGGACGGGGGTATGCGCCCTTGCCCCCCACCCACTACAAGGGAATGGGGCAATAGCGACGCCGATTAGCGACGGCGGATGTCGGCGTCGCTATATGCGTCGCTATTTGCGTCGCAAATAGCGACGCATATAGCGACGCCGCAGGGAAAAAAAGCGCGGCCGAAACCAGAGCGCCGTTTTCATTTTGTTTTCTTCGCCTTTTGAGAGCGAGAGCGAGGGAGAGAGCGAGGGAGAGAGCCACAGCTTTGTGGGAGAAGAGGAGGAAGAGACTTGCCGCCGCCGCCGCCACCGTCGTTGTTCGTGAAGGAGAGGAGGAGCCCTCGTTGCAAAGAGAAGCCGCCCACGCTCGCCATATCTCATTGGTGAGTCTCCCTCTCTCTTTCTTTTACTTGTTGAAGGTTTAAATCATTCTCTTTTGTTCGTTTAGGAGAGGAAATGAAAGAGAAGGAGAGGGAGAGGGAGAGAGAGGAAGAGAAAGAGAGGGAGAGGGAGAGAAAGAGAGGGAGAGTGCATTCTCTCTCTCTCCCTTTTGCTTGTTTAATGTTTAAATTACTTTCTTCTTTGCTTGTTTAGGAGAGGAAACGAGAGAGTAAGAGAGAGGGAGAGGGAGAGGGAGAGGGAGAGGGAAAGAATGAGAAAGAGAAATAGAGGGAGAGGGAGAGGGAGGGGGAGGAAATAGGAGAGGGAGAGAAAGAGAAAGAGAGGGAGAAGGAGGGAGAGTGCATTCTCTCTCTCCCGCCCTCTCCCTTTTGCTTGTTTAATGTTTGAATCACTTTATTTTTTACTTGTTTAGGAGAGGAAATGAGAGAGAAAGAGAGTGAGAGGGAGAGGAAGGGAAAGGAAATGAGAGAGGGATAGAAAGAGAAAGAGAGGGAGAGTGCATTGTATCTCTCCCTCTCCCTTTTGCTTGGAGGATGTTTAAATCACTTTATTTTTTGCTTGTTTAGGAAATGAGAGAGAATGAGAGATAGAGAGGGAGAGGGAGAAAAAGAGAAAGAGAGGGAGAGGGAGAGGGAGAGGAAGAGGGAGAGGGAGGGGGAGGGGAAGGAAATGAGAGAGGGAGAGAAAGAGGGAGGGGGAGGGAGAGGGAGCGAGGGAGAGGGAGAGGGAGAGGGAGAAAGAGGGAGGGAGAGGGAGGGGGAGGGGGAGGGAGGAAATGAGAGAGGGAGAGAAAGAGACCGAGAGGGAGAGGGAGAGGGTGAGAGAAAGAGAGGAAGAGAGGGAGAGGGAGAGAAAGAGAGGGAGAGGGAAGGGAAGGAAATTTAAGATAATATACGTATTGATAATGGTATGCAATGTGCTTTGCATACGGCCACGTACTTCATCAAAATGAACCCAAAATTATTGTTATAGAAAAAGAAACCCTTAAATTGAGTATAGGATAATTTCTCTCAGGTCTTATGACTATGAGTAGAATTGATTGAAATAAATTTTATTACTATAGTTATAAAATTTCATAGATGGCGCGCATTAATTTTAAAATGGATTACTTATACTCAAAGCCGAGATATAACAAAAAATTATCTACCGGGACAAACAAATCGTTGAGCATGATACAAGGCCGAGATATAACATCGGAAAATCTCTCGACTACTATATACAATGCAAGGTTTATGGTCAACTTGCAACTTGACATACATCTCCATAAAGCTATCCATTTAAGCCTTGTTTGCTGTAATGTAGATAAGATGGCAAACGAAGAAGGTCCTATTGTTCAAGACCGCGAGTCGTATCTTAATCAGCGTGTCCCATGTCCTTGCTCTCAATGCAAGTTGGCAATTAGACGAAAACGCCGATTGTCTATAGAACACGTACGATGATTTGGCGAGTTTCAATCTGAGATCATTGATCAGGCGATTGCAGACTTTCAGCAAACGGTAATTTGAAGTTAGTATTTTTCATGCATTGTACTCTCAAGCTAATTGAAAACCATACACAATAAGATTGGGTCTTGTTGGTAAATTTTGTATCCAGGGGGGTGATGTCTCGACCCAAGGGGGAGTGCACCCTTTGCAGCCAATTAGAAGAGTTCGTGGACGTGCGATGGATGGATTGCAGGAGCCAATCGACCACTCGCAAGGCCCATCTATACCGTCAATGCCAGAGGAGACAGACAACCTTCCCGACTTGCCTACAATCTTGGAGCCTGAGATGGAGGCAATGATCGATGCATTGATTCCCATGGATGTTGAGACATCTGACCCGCTCAGAGAGGAAGCATCCATACCATTATATGATGGGTGCCGAGTATCTCGGTTGAAGACATTTCTTGCACTCTTAAGTATGCAAGCAAAATACGGTTGGAGCGATACGAGTGTGACTGAGTTATTCAGGTACCTTGCACACAGACTTCATTGTTTTTTTTAAAAAACAGTATTATTGCAAACATGGATAGATTTTTCAAGGTGTTTTATGATTTTTTCAGGTTATTGAAATATCATATATTGCCACCTGCAAACACCATGCCTGAGTCTCGTGATGATGCGCGACATGTTTTACGGAAGCTTGGCATGGACTACAATAACATCCATGCATGTATCAACGATTGCATATTGTTTCGAGATGAATATGAGACTATGGAGACATGCCCAAAGTGTGGTGCTCACAGGTATCGACAGGACTTGCAAGGGCAAACCATCCCTCAAAAAGTCCTCAGACACTTTCCGCTCATCCCCCGCATAAACCACATGTTTCGCACGTCTGCCATGGCAAGCTTGACAACGTGGCATGTGCAGAATAGGTCCACGGATGGAGTTCAACGAATATCAGCAGATTCGCGCGCATGGAGCCACATTGACTCTACCTTCCCAGGCTTTGCGCGAGAGCCAAGGAATCTTCGGCTCGGGCTCGCCATGGATGGTGTGAACCCATTCGGTCTGCGCTCGACTTCTTACAGTGTGTGGCCTATAGTGCTTGTCAACTACAACATTCCTCCATGGCTTTCTATGAAGAAATGACATCTCATCCTTAGCTTGCTCGTCCCGGGCCGCTACAAAGTAAAAAATATGCATTTTAAGAGGGATTTTTCAAAAATGAAGGTAGATAAGATATGCATTTTAAGAGGGATTTTTCAAAAATGATTTTATTAATGTGCTTTGTATAGTTTAAATTGATTATTCTAACATTATTTTTTATCTGTGCAGGTATCGACATTTTCAGGATGAGTCGAGGGATGAGCGATGAGGAGTTTCAGGAGATGATGGCACGTATGTCTCCAGATCAGCTCGCGAGATTCAGAGAGATAGCAGATCAGGAGCTGTCTCGTTCTTCGTCAGGGCGCTCTGCTAGATCAGCTTCGGCGCGATCAGATGCTTCAGCTTCGAGTAGACGATCTCGACGCTCGCGACTTGGGCCAGAGGGAGGGACTGCGACTGCAGGAGGATCAGGGGGTGCTGCTGTGGAGACACGGACGCGGTGTCTCCGTCTCGTCGTTCAGCTGGAGCTCGGTCACCGCCAGGATTTGTCACACCTGTGGGGACGTCCACTCCAGTTACTCCGGCTTTTGCGCAGCCGTCGGCAGATGTCACGCTTTTTGGTGGCACTCCTTTTGGTGGCACCCCCTCTGGTGGCACTCCTTTTGGTGGCACACCCTCTGGCGGCACCCCTTTGTGTGGCACTCCGGGAGAGGGTACCCCCGTCGGTACACCGGATGTTCA
This sequence comes from Lygodium microphyllum, assembly GCF_053477565.2. Classification (NCBI taxonomy): domain Eukaryota; kingdom Viridiplantae; phylum Streptophyta; class Polypodiopsida; order Schizaeales; family Lygodiaceae; genus Lygodium; species Lygodium microphyllum. Next base: position 65,891,110 of record NC_141158.1, read on the forward strand.
GGGGTCTCCTGGATATGCCCAGGAGCGTGGACGGAGATGGGAGAGGGCCCATACAAGGCACACTCCTAGGGATTATGGATACCTAGTGGATGGCAGGTCAGGAGCCATCATCATGAATGATGAGGGGAGGAGGGTGATGGCTCGCATGAGGGAGTTGTGCCAACAAGTTTTTCGGCACAACGTCCTGGATCATTGGAGGAACATACCGGAGGGGAGCAAGGAGTACATAGTAGCATCCTTGCACGAGGAGTTCCCGGTGCCAGCCGTAGTGGATAGATTCTCTACGGGCTGGATGATGGATTGCATGCGTGCATACATGTCACATAGACGATCCGACGCACGCAAGGCAATCAAGAGTGGGGCTCCAAAGCCCGAGTGGTTAGATGCAGACGACTGGCACCGACTGAGGGAGGAGGCTACAAATTCGCCAGGACGTTGGAGTCAGCAGCGGGAGGCGGCGAGGGCATGAATCGAGGCCGGATCGGTACATCATCTTGGGAGTGGCGGCCACAGGACATATTTGGAGGACTTTGTAAGATTCTCTTTTGTTTTGCTTATTTGTTTTTTTGAGATATTCTTTGTACTGACAATCATGTTTCTAACAGTTAGCATTTTGTTTTCTTTGCAGCACTCCATTACAAATCGCGATCCGCAAGGCCTTGAGACTCGATATGCGGAGAGGCACGGTCTCAGATCATTGATCGACCGATTGTATAGACGCGGCGGCCCAGTAAGTCACTCATCTTTCTTGTCCGTAGTTACCATGAGATATTTGAATGCATTATTGTATGGTGGATTGATATGTTGTTTCTTTTTCTGCAGAATCCGTTTGATGCTCCTTTACAGCGGGAAGAGCTTTCGGGGGATGACGATTTGTAGCTCGCCCTTGGATCCTTAGAGCTCACATACCTTTAGTTTTTAGTCGCCCAATCTATGTAGACATTTTCTATGTATTAGTGATATTGTTTTATGATTGTACCAATCGCATTTTATGCGCTATCATGTATTTATTTCATCCATCATTTTTATGATTTCAGTATACATTCTTTTTGTTTGCAAACGCTTTGTATGAAGCAGTGCAGAAACTATTTTGTATGGCTCTCATACAGCACACAGTGCTATATGTGGCAGGGCAGCTTGTTGCCCTGCCACAAATTTTTTTTTTCTCTGTTACCGTCGCTATTTGCGTCGCAAATTTACTGCACGCATCGCTATTGTCGTCGCTCTCAGCATCGCAAATTCTCTGTAACCGTCGCTATATGCGTCGCTATATTGCGACGCATATAGCGACGGTTATAGCGACGATTCTATGGCGTCGTCAATAACGACGCTTTTTGCGACGACGGGGGCAAATTTTGTTGTTTGTATTTTCGTCGCTTTAAACGTCGCTATAAGGTCTATATCTTGTAGTGACCCCTTCCCCCTACCTGCCCACCCCATGGCCCCCCCCCATGGGCCCCCCACCCCTTCCCCCCACCTGCCCACCCATGGCCCCCCCCATGGGCCCCCCACCCCTTCCCCCCAACTACCCACCCCTTCCCCCCAACCGCCCTTCTCCCTTTCTTTCTCTCTCCCTTTCTTTCTCTCTCTCCTCCTGCGTGCTGCTCCCCCCGCTGCCACTCCTGCTCCCCGCCATCTCTGCCCCAGCACCCCCCCCGCATTTTGCCTCCTCGCCTTCTTCTTCCCTACCCCCCCCCAGCGCCTCCCTTCGCCTCCTCGCCTTCTTCTTCCCTACCCCCCCCAGCGCCTCCCTTCGCCTCCGCCGTTTCCTTCCCTACCCCCCCCGGCGGCGTTTCCTCCCCCCCGCCCGCCGCCATCTTGGTCTTCTCCCTCCCCCAGCGTCCCCCCGCCCGCAGCCTGCTTCTCCCCTTCCCTCCAGCGCCTTCCCCCAGCCCCCCCGTCTGCCGCCAGCCCTCCCGCCGTGCTCCTGCACCTCTCCCCAGCCTCCGCCCGCCTCTCCCCCCGCCTCTCCCTCCCCATTCTCTCCCTCCCCCATCCCCTGCCCTGGCTGCCCGTCATCCGCCTCTCGTCGCCGCCGTCGAAGCCGCACCAGACGCCCGCCGCCACAGGACCGACTCGCCGCCGCCGAATTTGCCACCACCACCTCCTCCTCCTCCCCCTCTCTAACCCTCATTAGGTTAGTTAACTAACCTTTAATTTAGTTAACTAACCCCTAATTTAGTTAATCTAATCCCTAATTAAGTAACCTCACCCTAACTTAATCTGAGTTAGGTTAACTAATCTAACCCCCACCCCTAACCCTAACTTAACCCTAGCTAGGTTAGTTTTAACGTAACCATAGTCAACCTAGCTAACCTAACCATAGTCAACCTAGCTAACCTAACCATACTTAACCTAGTTAACCTAACCCCAACTTAACCTAGTTAACCTAACCCCAACTTAACCTAGTTGACTAACCCCAACCTAGTTAACTTACCTTAGTTGACTAACCTAACTTAGTTAGCTAACCTAGCCTAGTTGACTAACCTAAGCAACTTCGACTAACCTGACTTGACTTAGGTAGACTAACATGACTTACCCCACTAACCAGACTTAATTGACTTATGCCTAACTGACTTATCTGATTAATGTGATTTAGGTGACTTAATTAATCACTACATTAATTTTTCCATAAAAAATTTCAGAAAATTTTCTAAAAATTCCTTTTGCCTTTTGCCAATTTTTGGGAATTTTTCCGTTGGAAATTGCCTACCCTAAAATTTTTGGAAATTAAATATTTCCTCATTTAACCCCCAAATTGCCAATACATGTAGAAAATTCATTTTAAAATTCTAAAAAATTTCTAAAAAAATTCTAAAAATTTCCCCTCACCTCCCTTGCTCATTTTCCATTTATTCAACCCTAAATGATCCCAACTTACCACAATAAAAATAAAAAATATATAATAAAAAATAAACATAAAAATTAAAATTAAAATTAAAAAACCCACAAACAAGAAAAAAAACCAAATTAACACATCTGCTAAGGTGTTGTCATTGTTGTTTCATCAGTGATCTTTACTTTTCCTTTACTGAATTCCCTTCTTTTGGTGGACTCTTCCGTGCGCATTTCTGCATTACATACACACCCCTTCCAGGTATTTATTTTATGTGTTTTATTTTTATTTTCCCCCTTAATCACAAATTAATTGTTAAAATGAACCCTTTAATTCACCCACAGTTTCCACGCGCATTCGCGCTAAAACACACATATTTTTTTAATTAAAATGAACCAGCCGTTCACTTAGCACGCGCTACGTGCGCTAAAGAGGCACTTTAATTTTTTATTAAAATGAACCAGCCGTCACATGTGCACGCGCTGGCAAAAAAGCGCTCCACATCACCTTAATTTGTAATCAATGAATTGCATTTAGAGACCCAGTCGGGAATTGAAGTCCGGGAATCGAATAACTGCATCGCTTAACCTACTAATTGGTAATTGAATAACTAATAAGGAACCGCCGTTTTCTTGTTAAGGTTTATCACCTAATAAAAATTCACCCATTTTTAATAAATGATTAAAATCAACCCTTCATTAAATTAATTCCCCCCTCACTGCACTTAATTCCCTTTTTAATGAAGCGTTTCGTGGGATGGGTATGCGCAGTCATTAGTGTTATTTTCCATGGTCCAGTCTTGGTTCTATCACAGATATAGTTTTGATATGTGTCGGATATGGTATGGTTTTGGTTTCATGTCTTTGTTACGGTTACGGGTACGGTATGCAGTTTTTTTTCTTTTATTGCCTAATACGGGGTTCAGGGTGTTTGTCTGATGCATCGCATGAAGCTTTCGGTCACATTTGTCTCAAGGTCATGTCAAATTTTTTCTAGGATGTGGTTTGCTTGGGGTTAGTAGGTCGTGTCACGTCTTATTTGGTAATTCTCTTATCCTTGGTTTTTGTCTGTTGCTCTACAGGCATTCTCCTTGATTGTCTGTGTTTGTGGTGTGTGTGTAACCATCTGAATGGCGCCTTCTCATGCTCCTCCCCCTATCCAGTACATCCCACTAGTTAGTAGGGATTACTCGTCCCTACTTACTTTTGAGCCCCTCACGAAGGCGGGACTTGCTGCTTTTGTGGCCACTCCTTTTCCATTACTTCCAGAGGATCCGTCGTTATGTGATGAGTTCCTGGCCTCTTACAGCAAGAAGACAGGCGTAGTCCAAGGAATGTCTATGACTTTGACATCTCGCGGCTTAGGGAAGGCTCTATCTTTACCCTTCAAAGGAGAACCTTTTGTGACCACTCGTCAGCTCTTCTCTAATGAAGAGATTCTCAAGCTGTTGCAGAAGTAGACAAGGGAAGTCCTTGATGTTAAGAAAGTGATAAACTCTTCAGGAGTTTCTTTTTCTATGATTACTGATCCCGTATGGAAGACGATGTGTCAGTTCCTTCAGGACAGGTTCATGCCTGCCAAAACGCCATCCCACTATTTGTCCAAAGAGCTTTTCACAGCTTCCAGGATGGTGCTGAAAGGAGTTGCTATTGATTGGATCACTTACCTCCTTACTAAAATGGATCAGCATTTTGTTAAAGTCACGAGGGGTAATGTTATCAATGTTACCTATGGATCATATTTGTCTGCCTTCTTGACCTATTCAGGTTTACAGAAGACTGTGCCTCCACCTCCTCCATCAGATCCAGTACCTCCTCCTCCACCTTCAGAAGAGTCAGCACCCATTGACATTGAGGATGATGATTCTCCGCCTCCCCTGGTCATACAACGCAAACGCTTGAAGAGGGTAGCGGATAAAGCCCCTGCTGTACTTCCCTCTGTGCCTATCCCTGCTACTTCTGGCAGTGAACTCCCTGGGTATCTCAGTTGTAATAACCTGTTCAGAGCACATCGAGAAGGATCCTTGGAGATCTCAGTTCCTTCCCTGAACAGTCTCGTTTCAGGAGATGCCATTCCTTTCCTCTGCAAGGATATTCAAAGTTCCATTGAGTTGTCAGTGACAGCCTGTGTTCAACAGCTGTACGCGTCTTTCTATGAGGAGCTCATGCAGTCCAAAGACCAGTTGCATAAGGCAACCTCTGAGTTAGCTTCTGCTAAGGATACCCTAGTAGATTTATCTAAGCAAATGGAACAGCAAACTCAACTGGTTGCCACCCAAAGCGATGAGATTTCTTCATTGAAGACCCAGTTATTCGAGGCTTAGTCACAGGTTACTAGCCTTTCAGCAGAGAAGGAGAGGATGTCCAGCGAAGCGAAAGAATTCCAAGTTCTTTTCGATGACAAGCTTTCAGCTTTACAGATGGCTAATGACACAGTGGCCAACCAAGCCTCCCAAATCCAGCAGTTGCAAGATCAGCTTGCAAAGTCCCGCTCTGTTCCTCCAAGCCCTCCTGTTCCATTGATTCCTTCTCTTTCACAGCAGGACTTGGCTGCCCTACAGAGACAGGCTACTTTGTGCCCTCTATTCCAAGATAAAGTGGAAAGATTGTAGTCCAGAATGGACTTGTTATGGTCTACCTTTGAGCAATTTCAGGAATATGTTTTACCAGACCATTCCTTCTTTGTCCACTACCACTTACAGAAGTTGGTTTTCTATATGAAGCTTTCCACGATGGATTTACCTTTTCCAGAGGATGGCTGGAGTGGGGCTTGGTCTGCTGAGTTGTTGACAGAGGTAGTCAGAATGGTCTTTGAAGACTCTGTCACGCCAGATACCATGTTGATGTCATACATGTATCTCTGAGGAGATTTGTTAATCCCAGATGAAGTAGATATGGCATGGTATGTGGGGGATGTGGTCTTACAGGCTGTTCTATATGTCAATCATTTGGAGTTGCGCATAGCTGATATGTTTCAAAGTTATTCCTCCAAAGTAGCTGATTGTCAGGATAATTCGTAGCATCCCATGATTGATTCGGTAGTCCTCAATCAAAGACAAAACACAGCTCCTACCTTTGCCCAGAGTACTAACCAACTGAGGATGGATCTCTTAACCTATCTTTCCAAACATAATCCATTTGATGCTACCTTCTTTGATGCCTATCAGAGACGATCTCTCTTGGGACCTTCTGTTCCTACCCTCCTCTATTACCAACAATTGGCTCACCGCTATGCTATATATTTTTCCCTTTGTCAAACTAATTCCACAGTAATTTTACCACTTCTTTTCCAACCTTCAAATTTTCCTCAAATTCCTATTTTCACTTACTGTTCCTTTATTGAGGATAGGGTATTTTCCCCTTCTCCACCCTGTCCTTCACCCCTCATTAATGTACCCTCCACATTTCCTATTTATCAGTTAACACCGTTCCTTAGTGATTCCTTACAAATTTCTGCCACTCCTTTAACCTTTTCTTCCTTTTATGATTTTTCCTATCCTTCCCTACATCCACTTTCTCTTATTCCACTACCCTCTCCTAACACTTCCATATCTCAACCACCTCAGTTGGTTAGTGACTGTGATGGTTTTGATAATCAGATTTCCAGAAGAAGGGGATGGAGTTCGGATGATTGCCTTACAGGACCACAGATTAATTGGCCAGTAATTCCAGGAGAATGGACAGCTTCCAGTCAAGCTTATCAAAACTATGTTAATTTTGCCCAGCAATATTCACAGTCTGCAGATCCCTCAGTGAGATTAACTGCTCACTTTGCTTGGTACCTGGCATATATGCATAGGCACTCTCATACTGATTCAAAGCCTATTCCAAAGTTGTGCATGAATGTCAGTGTTAGCATTGATTCCCAGCAGCTGGAGATACTGTATTTTCATGCCCTCTGTTTGCCTAGCAGATACTTGGTCCTGTTGGAAAGGATGTGCTGTCTCCAATTTTTTCAAAATCCTCCTAAAAACTTTGTAGATGAATCCTTATCTATGGATCGATTCCGACAACATCAATCTTTTAAGAGGGATCATCTTCATTGATACCTTTCCAATGTATGGTGGAAGCTTTTTAATGAACAACTCTCTTTTTTGAAGAAGTCATTCAGATGGTTGTGTTGTGTATTAGTGTTTGTGTTGTGAGTTTATTTATGTAATACGACCGTGGTGGGTTCCTATTGGATTTCGTGTACGAGCTACGTTTTGGAGAATTGTGGTGCTGGGGTCGTGGTTGCAGAATTGAAGTTGATGCAGATGAAGAAGAAGAAAACTCTTATATCCTTTACAAATTTGTTGTGATTTTTAGTTTGATAAGAGGTGTTAATTTCAAAAGAGTTTTCCTTTCTTTGTATTTTTATATCAGAAACAGGTTATAAGTTGGGGTCGTGTTGGATGGATACTTTGTGAAAAGATATTGAAGATCAAAGTTGAGCTTTTCCCTGAACTTGTATTCCCTTTTTCCTGGGTCGCAAGGACGCTTCCTTATTAAGTGTGGGGATATGTTGAGTGTTGAAATGACTTGTTTTTTGGCTGATTTTTGTTGTTTTTGAGAGCTGAATGGTTGATTTTATGGAATGATTGGTTGATTAGGAAGTGGATTGAGAGTGTTTTGGATGATATTGATTGTGTTTTGGAAGTTCATGATGTTTGTTGATGGTTCTGTGATGTTCTGATAGGTTCTGAATGGTTTTGTATACCTTCTGTTTTGTTCTGTTTTGGTCTGTTTTGTTCTGATTGTCTTCTGTAAGGAGGGATGAAGTATTCATTGATGAAGAATGAGATATTTTGAAAGTTTATTGAATGGTTTGTGAGAGTTTGGAATGATTTGAGAGTGAGTTATGAAGTTTTGATAACCTTCTGTAACCTTCTGTAGGTCTTCTGTAGAGCTTCTGCTTCTGTTCTGTCTCTGTTCTGTTCTGTACTGTAGCTGTTCTGTAGACTGTTCTGTATGCTTCTGTAAGTGTTCTGTGGAATGTATGTGTGACTTTGGGAAAGTTTTCTAGCCTTGGAAAGAGGTGAATACAAGTGCAAAAGAGCTGAAGGAAGTGGAAGAAGTAGCTGTTAAAGACTCAAGAGAAGACTAGAGTGAAGTGACAGTAGTGAGCTATGAAAGGACACTGTAGTGGCTATGGTGACTCTTCATATCAGACATACCTCTTGGGAGGGGTATCCACGACCTAAGAGGATTATTGAGAGTGATTTTTTTGAGAGATTGTAGTAAGGATATGATGTATTATTGATGGAGAGAGAGAGAGAGAGAGAGTCAGAGATAGCCAATTCTACTAAAACAGAGTGATTGTATATGAGAGATTGAGAGAGAAGACTATGAAGATATTGAAGATGAATACTATGTGATGTATTTCCATTCAAAGATGGTGTATTCCTTTGCTTTCTTTGTTCTATTGATGGATTTTGTGAAGATATTGAAGAATATGGTTGATTCTATTAAAACCGTGGGAGATCTACATGATGCTGCATGAAGATTTGTTGTGCCTGGTGTTCTTTTCTTCATTGTGATCATATGAAACATGATAAACAAGCTTGTTGATGTTACAAGATAGATTTTCTTGCAAGAGAATTCCCTTTTTCTTGGTGTTCCTCTTGGGGCTCCACCCTTGGTGCATGGGAGCCTCATCTAGGTCTATTAACCTTGTTGTGTCTTGTGACATGTTGTGCTGACCTCCGTCACCTCTTCCATGGTCCTTTATACTATGCAGCTTTGGTGCATGTGAGCCTCATCTAGGTCTATTAACCTCATTGTGTCTTATGGCATGTTGTGTTGACCTATCTTTGATTTTAATCCTTCAATAAAGAAACAATATATTTGTTGATGAATGATCACAATACCACCACTCAATGCAATAAAGGGCATTCCATAGACTCAAACTCACTTTCCGAAAGATTGATATCTTGCTTAGATATATTATTCATAGGATCCTCTAACCACCATGGGCACCCTTAACACTCCTAGGGTGTTAATCCTATTCTAAGACATACAACTATCACTACAAAAGGGCAAGCCATTCCTTTAGGAGACAAGGAAGGACCACAATATCTGCATCTGTTAAGAGGCCTTGCAACAATTTACGTAAATCAAACAACTTCTTAAAATAAATGTGCATGGCACCAAATGTTTAAAAGATTACCCATGAAACTTAAAAGAAAAATCAACATGTACATTAAACATTTTTTTAGATTCTGTTAACTTTGGCATCTTTTTTGAGTCAACAATATTTTTTATGTCCACAAGCAAATGTGAGAATGCCCTTTAGCACATGGAGGCACCTTTGTACTTTAAAAAATGGCTCAAACCCATCCAACATAATAGTGTTGTTCACATGTAATGATTAGACAAGTAACAAGGACTTCCTAAGATGGTGGTACCAATATACCTCTTGGCACATGTACACTCAATATTTCTTAGGGTCATCTATATGTGACATTGAAGGATCCTTGAATCATGCATGCCAATGTCAATGTTATTTCTTTTTTCCTATTTGGAGAAGGCAACATTAAGGAAAAGATATTGGACATTACTTATATCTATTGGATTGCGACATATTAAGGTATTCATATTATTCATAGATGATTACCTTTCTGATGACATGTTTGCACTACAAATTTCATTAATTTTATTCTTTGTGATAGCCCCATCATATTATTTTATTCCTATTTGAACTAATAAAGCATAAAAAAAATTCCCTCCATGAGCTAGATTGGCTATGGCAAGATACGTATATCCTCTATCTCTAAGCTTATCCTCTTCTTTTTCTATGAATTGTTTTCCTGTCTCTTCAAACATGGCATCTGTTAAATGTAACTCTCAAACATGACTTATTTAGAAATTTCAACATTGTTCTCATCATCCTATATTTTAAAAACCCCTTCTTTCAATGGCCACACAATTTTAAGCTTTGTAAAACCTAAAATGTGCATTATTTGGAGACATCTACCTTCCAAACAAGAAGAGCTAGCAAGAGGCACCGTGATTTGTACCATGGAGTATTTCCATGGTGGTTTTTCCTTCTTTCTATTTCATACTCAATCTCTACCCATCTTCTTTTCTCAAGGGTAAGTTTATTAAGAGTACTTTCCTTATTGGAAATTCCAAACTTCTAAAATAAAAAAGATCTCACAGTATAGATTAGGCTTCAATACATATATCTGTATCACTCTACAAAAGAGAACACCAAGAAAAACATATAATCAACAAAATCTAGAAGACTATAATTGAGATTGATGGGGAGAGATGGAGAAAAGATTAAAGACATTAAAGTTAAGTTTAGTAGAGATTATGGATGCGTCTTCAGAGTCTAAAGTGTTAAGAATGACATTGTGATTAGCATTAGTTGATATAATAGATTAAGAACAAAGATTTGAGAGTAGAAAAGGTAGGTTTTACATTAACAATAAGTTTCATAGAGGTTTCATATTCTAAAGAGAGTTGAAAGAGGGGGAGGATGGGAGGAAAAATGAAAAAAGAGGAAGAGAGGAGGAAAGAAAAGAGGCCAAGGGATATAATAGAAATTGAAAAAAAAAAGTTAAAGAGAGATAAAGAGAACTAATAAAGAGGTGCATGGGGAGACAATTTAAAAAAATGGAGAGATAAAGAGAGACAGTGAAGGGAGGTTCCCAAGATAGTAGAGAGTTAAAGCCTAGATACCAATATATAGTACAAGTTGAGAGATATAGAATAAAGGGGCATATTTTGAGAAAAAGAGGCACGGTAAGGAGAGGGTGATGATAAATAGAGATAGGGCAAAGATAAAAAGATAATACCCAGAGATAGTAGGGATTGTAAGGATAGTAGGGAGGAAAGAGAGGATGTCAATGAAGGTAGTAGTAGTTGAAAGATAAAGGGAGATAGTAATAAAGATCAAGAGAATTAACAAAGATAAAGATGAAGAGAAAGGGAGGGATGGTAAAGAGAGGGTGGGAATAAATAGAGACAAAGAAGAGATAAAGAGTTAGTACTAAAAGATAGGACTTGGAGAGAAGATAAGAAAAGAGAGAATAGAAGAGTGTAGAGATACTAGAAAGGAAAGAGAAGAGGCCAAGGGAGTTTCTAATTGATAGATGGAGATAGCAATAAAGTTAGAGATAGTTAGAAGAGATTAATAGATAGCAATGAAGATAAATATAAAGAGATAAAGAGAAAGATGAAGAGCTAAAGAGAAGATAAAGAGATGAAGATATAGAGGTAGTGATAAAGAGTATGCATGGGGAGGCAACCGAAAAAGTGGGGAGAGACCACATAGAGGTAGTACATAGTGATTAGAGAAGAAAAGATATTGGAGGGGATGTGAAGAGATGAATAAAAGTAGAAGAGAAAGTGTGAGTGTAGGGAGTAGTTGTGGGAGAGAGTTGAGATAAGATATATCACAAGAAGCTCCCCACTTTGAGTGGAGGAGCTATCTTTTCGTAAAAGATGGTAGAAAGAGAGGGGAATAAATAGAGACAAAGAAGTGATAAAGAGGTAGTACTAAAAGATAGGACTTGGAGAGAAGATAAGAAAAGAGAGAATACAAGAGTGTAGAGATACTAGAAAGGAAAGAGAAGAGGCCAAGGGAGTTTGTAATTGATAGATGGAGATAGCAATAAAGTGAGAGATAGTTAGAAGAGATTAATAGGTAGCAATGAAGATAAATATAAAGAGATAAAGAGAAAGATGAAGAGCTAAAGAGAAGATAAAGAGATGAAGATATAGAGGTAGTGATAAAGAGTATGCATGGGGAGGCAACTGAAAAAGTGGGGATATACCACATAGAGGTAGTACATAGTGATTAGAGAAGAAAAGATATTGGAGGGGATGTGAAGAGATGAATAAAAGTAGAAGAGAAAGTGTGAGTGTAGGGAGTAGTTGTGGGAGAGAGTTGAGATAAGATATATCACAAGAAGCTCCCCACTTTGAGTGGAGGAGCTATATTTTCCTAAAAGATGGTAGAAAGAGAGGGGAAGGGAGAGGCAACCTGCACTCCCTTCAGCCTACTAAAGGCATGCCCTCTACTCAGTTGAGAGGCACAAGAGACCCCGAGAGGCTGCACAAAGAAGGTAGAGAAAGAGAAGGCCAAGGGAGACCCCAAGAGGCTATGGAAGGAAATTGGAGAGAGAGAGAGAGAGAGAGAGAGAGAGAGAGAGAGAGAGAGAGAGAGAGAGAGAGAGAGAGAGAGAGAGGGAGTTAACCCAAAAGGCTGCAAGGGAGAGAATTAGAAAGAGCATTAGAGAGCGAGAAAGTTAGCCATCTACTCAATTGAAAGGCACAAGAGACCCTGAGATGCTGCACAAAGAAGTTAGAGAAAGAGAAGTCAAAGGGAGACCCCAAGAGGCTACGGAAGGAAATTGGAGAGAGAGAGAGAGAGAGAGAGGGAGAGAGAGAGAGATAGAGAGAGAGAGGGAGAGGGAGTTAACCCAAAAGGCTGCAAGGGAGAGAATTAGAAACATCATTAGAGAGCGAGAAAGTTAGCTCAACCCCCCCTCTCTTGCGGTCTTCGACTAAGCCATCTTCTCTCACACTCTCCCTCTCAAATTCATTCCATCTTCTCTATCTCTCAAACCCACTTGTGCAAATGATGGCTCCAAAGCGACGAGGTGGAATGACCATGAGAGCCACTGCAACCTATCAAAGAATGGGTATTGCAAGAGATAGGGGAGTGCACAAGGTTGTCAAAGTTGCCACTACCAATGGAACGTTGGGTGTGGTGGACGCAAGTGCAAGCAAAGAGGAGATTCCCAATGTCGCAATGCCAAACCAGGTTTTTCACAACTCAAAAAATAGGCTTTTATTTTTCCACATAAAATAATAAGGATTTTGTTAAAATCTTACATAAAATGTTAGCTTTTACATTAAATGATACAAGAACTACCTGTTAGATTGCATAGACAACATCCATATAAAAATTAAGTACATAAAATATTAGTTTCCATATTTACACTTACATGAAATAATAGCTTTCATCTAGGGAGCATATTATTACACACATAAAATGGTTAACTGCTATCCATGATTTGTAGCTAGACTAATCGAGATTATAATCTGTAAAATTATGATAATTGTAGGTAGATGTTTCACAAAATAAGTAAAGGATTATATGCACATTCAAGATTAGTTAAATAAAATACCTTGATATATCTACTATCAAACACGGCAAGGTTAAGTATTGATTTACGCTTTCAAAAGTCTATTTAAAAGTTTTGTAAATCATCTCATCGCCATACTTTTACTAGAAAATTTGCTACCTGCAAACTCCCAAAAATTTAAATAAAAGGATATCACATAATCTTCATAAATAGTTTGTGAAATGATGTTGCTTATGTTGGGTAAGTTAATTCCCAAAAGGGAAATTCATGTCTTGCTTAACAAAGTTGAAGAATTGTACTCAACACTTCCTTATGGGGAGAAGAATACTCATTGATTGTCATTGCATCGTCGACATATGTTTGAAAGGATTGTTTATGTTTGCTAGAAACTAGATCTCTGATTAAAAAATTTGACAAACAGGATAAAAGGAAAAGATCGTGTTAGGATACCCCCAAGGTAGTTGTGAGATCCTACTCCAAGGGGGTCATGGTTATCGCTTTGAGAGGATTAGACCAACTTTGTAGCAAAAGGTCACTCTATAGGGATAGCCTCGAGAAGTAGGAAATGTGGGTGCCAGGGGGGGGCTCTAGCTGTAAATTTCGCATTACTCCTAGAATCTAATGAGTCCCTTTGTGACCCAGGATGGGATCTTGGAACCCTAATACTAGATAGAAGGGTGGAATCTTGGAACCCTAATACTAATTACAAGGGTAGAATCTAATGAGTCCCTTTGTGACCCAGGATGGGATCTTGGAACCCTAATACTAGTTACAAGGGTGGAATCTTGGAGGGAAAAATACCCTTGTAGAATTCTGTATATCTTCCACAGAGATGGAAAGATGAAAATTGTAATAAACTTCCAATATAATAAATGAGTTTGTTTTATTCAAGGATTGTTTGAATTATATGCATGTCTGTGAAATAAATTATGTAAAGGAACCTATGATTTTACGGACTAATTAAGGAAGCTAGTTGTATATGTTTCAATAAATGTACTATAGGCAATTAAAAAACTAAAGGTTATACCATCATCAAAGGAAATTAGGTGGGCATAACCCCCAACGGGTCTATCCAATCGTAGGGTGGTCCCGGTTAGCTAGGAGCTTTTCTAAATCAATGATAGAAATATAAAGACGATAAATTGACCAACTAGTCGTTAGGTAGAACCGGCTTGCATTGTTTTAGGGAGTCGGAATGGGATTTTGCCTTACGGGAAAGAGGATTGATGTACTACACTCCCCTCCGTCTCCCATTCTCTTTGAACCAAGTGCAATGGTAAGTTCGCTTCAATTCGAGTATCTTGTAAGAAGTGAAAACTCAAAATTACTTACGCTAGCTGGCTGTTATGAGACCCATCTGATTTAGAAACCCAAAAATTCAGGTCAATCCTAATGGGTTTTCGATTACAAATCTCCCATTGCGAAGTAGACTCAATAGGACCTAAGTGACAAACCTCATGATGTTTCTAGCAGAGCACGAGCGGTGGCATCATTTTTGAAAAACCTACTGATGGACTACTAACAGGTCCGCCTTGGATTGGGACTCACAGACACCTCACAGTTGGTATCAGAGTGCTCATTAAAATAAAATATGATGTAACCTTAAGATGATTATTTTTTGGATGGTAAACATAGCGTAGGATATGTTTTCTTCTCTTTGTTAATGTATTTTTTTGAATTATGGCAGAATAATGAATCTTGGAAATGATTCATGATCTTCCGAGTCATGTTTATGTTAGCTATACATTCATTCAATTTTTCTTGGAGAAATCAGATGATGTGGATACTAGATCAGTTATAGAACCCTGTGTCTATATCATGAAAGATGGTGGATGATTAGCAGATGATACCACTATATCGATGCAAGCCGTCTAGCATATCTTCAAAATAATCTGAAAAAGGTAAAATGGATGGAAGATCTTAAAGTTGTTGAGATCTATCTATTTTATGAAGCCAGTGTAAACTCAATTGTGTATACTAGAGGCAAGAAGATCAAACTAAACTAGTATATCTATGAGGAAGTTACAAAGATCCTTCCAACCAATAGAGTAAAAGTCGTAGGTTGCTCTAGCTGCCGCAACTACAAAAAGGACAGATTTCCTGAGCTTCCTCAAAAATATAGATTCCTAGATATCTACTCTTAGAATCCAAGTTACTTAATAAAGGATGTATCAAAATGTCATGCTTAGATTGTAGTAGGGAATCTTGTTCTAAAAAAATATAAGATGAACCTGTGAGCTATCTGATTATCTTGTACATTCATTGTAATAAGGATTGATTGATATTTTATCAATCAGAGAAATAATGGAACCTTATTTTCCCTTGGAACCTCTAAAATTGGAGTTTAACTTTAGCAATGGGAAAAGAGTTTGATTTGAAATTGTTTCAATGAATTAAGCAAGAAATAACTTGGGTATCAAACTCTAATGTTAACGCTATATACATTTCATAAAATTTAACATGGAAATTGTTAAAATTTTACCAAAATTCTGCACCCACAATAATTCCCAATGAAGCCCAAGAGACAATAAATCTTTTGAAGCAAATCAAACCTCGAAAAGGGGAGAATGTGGAAGTCGATGTAGAAATTTGGATCGAATCCGTGGAAGATTATTTTACTGCTGTTAAAACTGTCCCAGTCAACCAAGCCATGATAGCTAAGCTAAAATTAATTGGCGAAACTCGACTCTGGTGGAAGCAGTGGTGCCGAGATCAAGGTGTCCTTGAAAATACTATTACTTGGGATTTGCTAAAAGAAGATGTAAGAGGAAGATATTTACCTCCAGCTTATCACACCCAAAAGATGAATGAGTTCTTTCATTTGAAGCAAATGGGACTGAACTTGGAAGCATATCACTCCAAGTTTGTTTTACTTCTTAAATATGCATCCCCCATGGATACTGCTCAACAAGTGTCCAAGTTCTATAATGGGCTAAATTCTCCTCTAAACACTTGTTTGGAATCAATCTGCCCAATAGACTTCCAAGATGCTTTGATTCGAGTTGATCCTATTGTGTGAGAAGTACAATCAAAACCTAAAAATATTAAGTTTTGAAGCTAAAATAACCAGAACAAAGGAGGATTCAAATGTCAAGAAAAAAGAACCTAAGGTCAAAAGAAAAAGGAAAAATCCAATGTAGTTGGAAATTTTGTTCCTACCCAAAGAAACAGGGATGGTCTTAGGTACTTTCATTGTAATGAGTGAGGACATTTCAGGAGATATTGTCCAAAGCTTCATGGAAACCCTCGCCAAGGCCAATTTTAAGGTCAAGGGAGAGCTGTCCAAGGCCATGGTCAAGTAGCTATGGCAAGAGGAATAACATCAAATATTACCCTAAAAGAGACTAACAGGGAGGAAGACCCTACTATGGAAGAAGATATTGAAAAAGCAAGTGTTCATGTTGCATTCCACCAAGAAGGGCCCAAATCGTCAATATTCGAAATACAAACATTAGCTAGTCACCAAGGTAAATTATTTAAAGTTTTGATTGACCCTGGAAGTACACACTCATTTATTTCACCGAAGTATTATAAGGAGTTAGAAATAGATTTAGTAAATGCATCAAAACTACTTGTGGAATTAGCAAAGGGAAAGGATTCTACACAACAATCTACCAAGGTAGAGTTTAACCTAGTAGAAAACCTTTCAAGTATGAGGTTTAGAGTAATGAACTTAAGAGCTTATGAATGTTTACTAGGAATGGATTGGCTAATTCCCAATGATGCTCATATCCATTGTGGAGAAGGTCAAATGTCATTTCAAGATTTGAATGATGAAATAGCACTACACAAGGTGAAACAAGAAAGCCTAAAGTTCAATTAGCAAAAGCTTCTCAAATTGTGAAAGGCCTGAAGAAAGGATTATGTGTTTACTTGATCAAGCTTAATAAGGTAAATCAAGATGGTAAGACACAAGAAGAACCATCTTGGTTAAAAGAATATATCAACGTGAGAGCTAACTGAGTTACCTCTAGAAACTTGTTCCAGGAGCCACTCCAGTCCACAAAAAGACCTTACAAAATGCCTATTCCTGAAGCCATCGAACTAAAAGAGCAACTCAAACAACTACTAAAACAAGGGTATATTCGGCCAAGTAGTTCACCATGGGGAGCCCCAGTATTATTCCAAAAGAAGAAAGATGGAGCTCTCTTTGTATCGATTATCGAGGGCTAAACCAGGTAATAGTGAAGAATAAGTACCCAATCCCGAGGATAGATGAGCTTCTTGATCATCTACAAGGAGCAAGGATCTTTTCTAAGATTGAGATCTTGGGTCAGATCAGAATCAAGGATGAAGATATTCCCAGAATCGCCTTCAACACAAGATGATGCCAGGAGGCATATTTCACGGTGGATTCCGTGCCACAGTGGATTCCGTGAGGTTTTACGGTGGATTTCGTAAACTTTGATGACCAGGGCTCATACACAAAGTGGATTCTTTGTGCGAGAAGTTGATGGGGACGCCTGTCCTTTTCGGGTGTTTCTTAGTGTGTACATGGGTGATTCCATAGCGGGTGATTCCGCAAAATGCATATTAAATTAATAAACGTTTATGAGTTTAGAGTGCGCACTCATAATAAATTAAGGTTAGGATTTATTTCTAACCAGTTGATTTATTTATGTAGCTGAAGACTGCTAGGTATTCACTTTTTTCGATTTAATTGTATTATTTTACTAACGATTGTGAATGCTTCAGTTGATGTGTAGAGATAGCAGTAGTGGTGGAGGAAAGCATTGGAGGATAGCGAGTATTCGATTCATGGATTATATTTTGATAGGCGCCACGCCTATATTTTGTCACGCCTATTTATTGAGGCGTCGGTTATTTATTATTATTTTGTATGCGCATGGGCGCACGATTATGTTATTTCTATTTGGACATTGTATTGGGCGTGCCAGACTCTTTGGGCACCGTCCATTAGCTTTATTCCTATTTTTGTGTTAAAGCAAACTCAAAAGCTAAAAGCTTGCTATTTTGTAATTTGGGATATTATTTGAGCTTGAAGATGAATAATACATAAAATACATGCTTTGTGGAGCGCTCACACAAGGCATGGGGGGAGATTGCACCCAATTGGTCTCTTGCTCTTGTCGTTCATGCTTTTTACCTTATAATTTGTGCAAAAAGTAGAGTTCTATTGTTCTTGGGGACCTTCCGGCATTCACTACGCGAGCGTACAACATCCGATTTGCGCACCAATGGTATCAAAGCGAAGCTGAGATCAAGAGCTTCCAATCGCTACCCATCTCGTGCGAAGGCGGAGCTCCTGGAATGATCAGGCTCTACGGTCAATCTCGTCGCGAACCGTCAATACAGGCAGATTTCTGGCAATCAAGAACCCCTGTTTCCATCATCAGATCGCGAAGGATCAATCTGCAGAGGCGGAGGACCACTCCCAACTCTCCTTCATCAAGTCGTTTTGTACAGAGAAAAGAGTAATTTCCATATCTCTCATTAAGCTTCAAAGCTTAAGTTTAAAAGTTATTAAGCTTAGCTAGAAGCTTTAAAAAGCTTCAATCTTCAAATCGTTAACAAAACGGCGGCAGCATCCCGAAAATCATGGCGGCAGAAAACGGCCCCCCCCCCCACGAATTTCGCCGTTTACTGATCATTAAGCCCTAAGCTTAATCACATAAGCTCCTTAATCAAACAAGTCCTCACAAACTTAAGGTCACACCCAACCAATCAAGTTCAGCAAGTCTCTCAAGTCTAAATCTTGCAAGTCAGATAAATCGACTAAGTTCTGCAAGTATTCATACTCTGCAAGTCACATAAGTCTGGAACTCTGCAAGTCAGACAAGTCAATTGGAGTCAAAACTGACTTCTGCCTAAAACTCATAGAAGGGCTGTTCCTGCGCAAAAACTCCGAATTGCAAAGTTGTTCATTGGAAGGTACTCTACCCATATGCAGGTTTGCTGAAGCATTTTCAGCATACGAAGAAGGATAAAACGTAGATTTTTTGAAGATTGTGAAAGCCACACCCAAAAATACATAAGCCTTGTATTCCCAAACTTGAGCTACTCTCATCCCGCTAACTTGATTTTGAGTGAGAAAGGTCTTTTGAGTTTTGTAGGATGACGAAACCATATATGGATGTGCTTATGGTGGCTGAAGGCGACCTACCTGAGCCTACAATGGAGCAAAAGCTGGACTTAATCATGATGCAATTGGATGAAGAACGGAGAGCTAGACAAGCATTGTAAGTTCAACTGGCAAATTTACGAAGAGCGTCTACCGACAAAGAAGAACCTCAAGCTGAAGACCTTATCCGACGTACCATCGACGCGACTCTCGAAGCTCAAACCATCCGAAAGGAATCAAAGATAAGTAAAAGAAGTTTCAAATTCCGTACTTTCAATGGTATACGAGAAGGAAAAACTGTTCTAGCATTCATTAGTCAGTTTGACGACTATTTCCATGAGGAAATCTATGCAGAAAAAGATAAAATCAAGTGTATCACTAATCATTTAGTGGACAGAGCATCTCTTTTGTGGACTGTTGTACGCAAGAGTATAGATTGTCCCGCTACTTGGGAGAATTTCAAGAAGAAGTTCATGCAGAATTTCCTTCCTCCACAATTTCATGAGAAAGCTATTAAGCAATGGGATCTTCTTCAGCAATGGGATCGTGAGCCTATTCCTCAGTATACAGAGCGTTTTTGGAATGCACTACTCCAGTTACGCATGCTTGAAGACGTATCTGAAGAGACACACAAGCGCAAGTATATGTCTGGACTCCTTGGGCATTACTACGCTGAAGTTAACATGTTCAAGCCTGCTACTCTTGAAGACGCTATTTCACTAGCTCACGACACTGAAGACAAGCTGCAAGGTAGAGACAGACGTCCATAGCAATTCCAAGCCAATTGTAACTATGGATCTAAGAAATTCAATTCCAACTTTAGAAGATTTAATCCAGGTCGTTTCTCTTCATCATCTTTCCGTAAAAATTGGGCAAAACCACCTGCATTACCATCCAATGTCAATCAAAACCCTAAGCTTATTCCACAGCCAAATCCTAATGTCCCTAGACTTCCTGCCATTGCAAACAATGTAACCAAAGCCAAATCAATAGTATGCTATAAATGCCACCAGCCTGGACATCTAGCAGCAAATTGCCATTCAAAGAAGCCACCTGCCCATATCAACTACCTTGGAGCAATGGACGAAGACGAACATGAAGATATGCACGATTTCACAGAAGATGAGGACGACACTACTACTCCTTCGGATACTTTACCAGGTATGCCAACTCCACATTCTTTATTGACTATGAAATGTTTGGTGCATGGAAAGAAAAAGATTATTTTGCATGATGACGGTAGTACTCATGATTTTATTTCAGCAAAATTAGTAAAGGAATTGAAGTTACAGACTGTACCTACGCATTATTGCATCAAAGCAGCATTCTTAGGCACTAGGTATAATGGTACACAGGAAGTGCATGACTTAGAGATTCAAATTGGTCAATACACTGAAAGAAGAAATTTCCTAGTTGTCCCATTATAGTCGAGTGACATTATTTTAGGTATGCCTTGGCGTCATCAGCATTACCCAGATATAGACTATTCCACACATTCAATGCATATAAAATTTCAAGGAAAACCTATTACATTATATGGTATGCATGCATCTAATGTTTTTCCACTGCTTTCGCATACTCAAGCTAAACGTGCATTACCCAAGAGTAGTAAATCTTATCTCATTTGGGTGAATGAACTGAAAGTAAAAGAAAATCATATGCACCCTAGGCATAAAGAATTTCTTGCACATTTTAAAGACTGTTTTGCCAAAGACCTACCACCTGGTTTACCTCCTTCACGTCCAGAAGACCATAAGATAGATTTGATTCCTGGCACACAACCACCTTGCAAAGCACCATATAGGCATAACTAGATAGAGTAAAAAGAAATTCAGAGTCAAGTTGAGGAATTACTAAATAGAGGATTGATTAGACCTAGTAGTTCTCCATTCGGTGCACCTGTTCTGTTAGTCAAGAAAAAGAATAATACCTATCGTATGTGCATTGACTATCAAGCTTTAAATAAGATCACTGTAAAGAATAGGTATCCCATTCCTAGAGTTGATGACCTTATGGACAAACTGCAAGGATCTGCTATATTTAGTAAAATAGACCTTAAGTCTGGTTATCATCAGGTGAGACTAGATACCTCAGACATATTCAAAACTGCATTTAGGACACAGTTTGGTCATTACGAGTTTTTAGTGATGCCATTTGGATTGACTAATGCACCTGCTACGTTTAGTAGAATGATGAACCGTATATTTTTGAAATATCCGTATTGTGTAATTGTCTTCTTTGATGATATTTTGGTGTTTAGTCAAAATGAGAAAGAACATTATGAGCATTTGTCATTGGTTTTCCAGTTATTAAAAGATAATCAACTGTATGCAAATCCTGAAAAGAGTGAATTCTTTAAAACAGAAATTGAGTATTTAGGTCATATTGTATCATCTGATGGAATTAAAGTTGATCCTAAGAAAATAGATGCAATATTGAATTGGCCTGTACCTAAAAACGTGCATGAGTTACGCTCATTCCTTGGTCTTGCTAGTTTCTATAGGAAGTTTGTACGTAATTTTTCATTACTTGCTTTACCATTAACCAAACTTCTGAAGAAAGGAATTGTATATCATTGGTACAAAAATCAACAGAAATCCTTTGATTTATTGAAACATGCATTAACCCATGCTCCTGTCTTATAGTTGCCTGACTTTAATAGACCATTCTTTCTAGTAGTGACCGATGCTAGTGGATCAGGAATAGGAGCTGTACTTATGCAAGATAATCATCCTATAGCCTATTCTAGTTGTAAGATGAAACCCTCTGAACTGAAATATTCCACATATGACAAAGAATTATTAGCAGTTGTACAAGCATTAAGTCAGTGGAAACACTACTTAATGGGTTCAAAATTTATGATTAAGACTGATCAACAAAGTATTAGACATTTACTTAGCCAACCCCAAATCTCTGACCGACATATCAAATGGGCATCCTTTATTCAAAGTTTTCATCCTATCATTCAATACCAACCCGGTAAAGAAAATGTAGTGGCTGATGCACTAAGTAGAAGACCTGCCATTCATAACATTTCTGTTATATCTTTTGATTCTTTGATTGCTATGAATGATACTTATCATCAAGATATTACTTTTCAGGCTGATCGGAATAAATTAGTTCAAAATAACTTGATTCCTATTAATTCATTGTCATATAATGATGGATTTATGTTTTATGAAAAGAGATTGTGTGTTACAATTCCATTCCGATCTTTTATCTTGAATGAAATTCATTGTCCTCCATATCAAGGTCACAGAGGTATCATATCTACTTTACGTACATTAACTGAAGATTTTTATTGGCCGTATATGGACACTGATGTATCTAACTTTGTTTCTGAATGTTTGATTTGTCAAAGAGTTAAGAGACATCATGGTAAACAGTATGGATTACTTATGCCTTTGTCTATTCCATCTAAACCTTGGGAACAAATTTCTATGGATTTTATTACTGGTTTACCTAATACTAAATCTAACCATGATATGATTTGGACACTCGTAGATAGATTTAGTAAACAAGCATATTTCATACCATGTAAGAAAACTTTAACAGCATCACAGGCAGCACAATTGTTTTTGAAAACTGTTTTCACTAACCATGGATTGCCAAAATTTATTATTTCAGATCGTGATTCTAGATTTTGTAACAACTTTTGGATTACTCTATTTGCTAATCTAGGCACAAAGATTGATTTCTCATCTGCATTTCATCCTGAAACTAATGGACAAACAGAAGACACTAATAGCACTATTTTAGATCTCTTACGTGTATATACTATTTCTAAACCTCAGACATGGGACACACATTTGCATTTATTACAGTTTGCATATAACAATACACCACACACATCTACAAAGAAAGCACCGTTTGAAGTGATTTATGGTTATAGATTATCTACACTTGTTGCATCTTTGTCAAATAGAATTCAGAGTGCTGATGATATTGCTAGTATGCATAATACTATTTTTGATTAGGTTAATGACATGATTGTCAAAGCCCAGTAATCATATACCAAACAAGCCAATAAGAAAAGACAAGCAATGAATTTCAAAGTTGATGACTATGTTTGGTTGAGAATAGAAAAACGTAGACTACAAAGTGTAGATAGACACCTAGTTGTGAAATTAGCCCCTAGATTCTATGGACCATTTAAGATCATTCATAAAATTAATGACAATGCATTCAAGTTAGAATTACCACCTCACTGAAAAATTCACAACACATTTCACTTTAGTTTATTGAGACCATTTAGAGGCCAATTACCTGTACACCCTGTTTATGAAAACCCACCTTTGTTAGAGGAAGAGACTGAAATACTTGAACCAGAAGCTATCATAAACACTGACTTTATGACCACTAGAACTGGCCGAAGATATTCTAGATATCTAGTTAAATTTAAGAACCATCCTGTAGAGGAAGCACAATGGATGCACGCTAGTGACTTAAATGCTTTCCGCACTCTGTTAGCTCCACATTGAGCTAATAGCAATTGAGGTCAATTGCTATCCCACCCCGGGGGTATGATGCTAGGAGGCATATTTCACGGTGGATTCTGTGCCACGGTGAATTCCGTGAGGTTTTACGGTGGATTCCATAAACTTTGATGACCGGGGCTCATACACAAAGTGGATTCTTTGTGCGAGAAGTTGATGGGGACGCCTATCCTTTTCGGGTGTTTCATTAATTTAGTGTGTACATGGGTGATTCCATAGCGGGTGATTCCGCAAAATGCATATTAAATTAATAAACGTTTATGAGTTTAGAGTGCACACTCGTAATAAATTAAGGTTAGGATTTATTTCTAACCAGTTGATTTATTTATGTAGCTGAAGACTGCTAGGTATTCACTTTTGTCGGTTTAATTGTATTATTTTACTAACGATTGTGAATGCTTCAGTTGATGTGTAGAGATAGTAGCAGTGGCAGAGGAAAGCATTGGAGGATAGCGAGTATTCGATTTATGGATTATATTTTGATAGGGGCCACGCCTATATTTTGTCACGCCTATTTATTGAGGCGTCGGTTATTTATTATTATTTTGTATGCGCATGGGTGCAGATTATGTTATTTGTATTTGGACATTGTATTGGGCATGCCAGACTTTTTGGGCACCGTCCTTTAGCTTTATTCCTATTTTTGTGTTAAAGCAAACTCAAAAGCTAAAAGCTTGCTATTTTGTAATTTGGGCTATTATTTGAGCTTGAAGATGAATAATACATAAAATACATGCTTTGTGGAGTGCTCACACAAGGCATGGGGGGAGATTGCACCCAATTGGTCTCTTGCTCTTGTCGTTCATGCTTTTTACCTTGTAATTTGTGCAAAAAGTAGAGTTCTATTGTTCTTGGGGACCTTCCGGCATTCACTATGCGAGCGTACATCATCCGATCTATGCACCACAAGATGTAGTCATTTTGAATTCATCATGATGTCATTTGGGTTGACAAATGCCCTAGTTACCTTCAACAAGTTAATGCACGAAATTTTCAGGCCTCACTCGATGATTTTATTATTGTATTCTTTGATGACGTTCTAGCTTATTCTAAGGAGGAAGAAGATCATGAACCACATCTTCACATTGTCCTAGAGACAATGAGAACACACAGGTTGTATGCCAAGAATAAGAAGTGTACCTTCTTTAAAAGGAATATTGAGTACTTGGGATTCATTGTGTCTATTGAAGGTATATCAATAGATCGTGACAAGGTCAAAGATGTTCAAGATTGGCCACCCCCAACCACTATCAAGGAAGTTAGAATTTTCTAGGTCTAACATGATGGTATAGGATGTTCATCAGCAGAAATTATGCCCAAATTGCAGCACCTCTTACATACCTACTCAAAAAGTAAGTTGCCATTATATGGATGCCAATTGAACAATCTAGCTTTGAGCAACTAAAGCATAGTTTGATAACTATTCCTATCTTAAAACTACTTGACTAAAGCAAGGAATTTGAAGTTGTCACAAATGCCAGCTCTCTTGCATTGGGATGCACACTAATGTAGGAAGGTCATCCTATAGCTTACTCTTTGAGAAAGTTGAAATCCCATGAAAAGAAATATGCTACTCCATGACTTAGAGTTGTTAGTTGTGATTCATTCTCTCAAATTATGAAGACATTACTTGCTTGGAAATAAGTTTTCCTTAGTCACAGATTATAAAAGTCTTAAGTGGATTTTTACTCAGCTTGATCTTAATATGAGGCAACAACGGTGGATCAAAATTCTGTAGGAGTATGAATTTGAAATTAAGTTCAAACTTGGTAAAGAAAATGTAATAGTAGATGCTCTTAGTTGTAAAGCCTTCCTTAATGCTTTTATAATTGAAGAACCATCTAGGGCAGAAACTTAGCTATAATGGTATCAATGCCAACTAATCCTATCATCGAGTTGACTAAGGATGAAGCAAATAAGGACCTAGACTATCAACAAATTTTTTGGAAAGTTCAGAATAAAGAACAAGATCCCAAACTCAATACTAAGTATCTAGAATTCTCCAACATGAAGATGAAGGACTTGTTTATTTCAAAATGTGACTATGCATTCCTTCAAGTCGGACTCTCAAGAGAAGGATACTTTGGGAAGCACATGACTCTCCTTTTTCAGGACACTCAGGGTATGCAAAAACTCTGAATGCTGTTAGAAAAAACTATTACTAGCAAAGACTCAAGGGTGATATACTTAAGTATGCCACTGAATGTCTAAATTGCCAAATGATAAAATCTGAATGTATCAAGTTATTAGGAAAGCTCCAGCCACTTGACAGTCCCCAGATGAAATGGGAGTTTATTAGCATGGACTTTGTAGTTGGGTTACCTTCTGTGCAAGGAGGATATAACTCAATAATGGTAATAGTAGACATGCTAAGAAAGGTCTCTCATCTTATTCCAACAAAAACCAATTACAAAGCTTCAAATATTGCAAGAATTTTGGTAAAAGAGACTTTTAGGTTACATGGATTACGTAAAAGGATCATCAGTGATTGTGATTCTCTTTTCACATCACATTTCTCAAAGAGTTTATTTAAAGACATTGGAACCCAACTTTGTTTCATCACTACTTATTATCCACAAACTGATGGGCAAACAAAACGAGTTAATCAAGTGACTAAGGATATTTTGGACGCATATTGTAGCAAGGAACCTAAAAGGTGGATTTTGTATCTATCCTTAGTGGAATTTGCTTATAATGCCTCCTATTATCGAAGTATTCAGATGACTCGATTTCAAGCTCTATATGGTCAAGATTGTCATATGCAACTTAATTTTTCCGATTCTACTCTAAGGATAGAAGCTTCAAGAAAAATGTTAGAAGAAATGGATAATCAAATCAATATTATCAGACAAGATACTCAAGCTGCCAAGGACCGACAAAAGGCGTATGCTAACCTAAAAAGGCAAGAACAAATCTTCAAAGAAGGAGACATGGTCTTTGTCCATGTCCATCCAAAGAAGATTTCTTTGTCTTTATTAGGAGAATTTAAGAAGCTAAGTCCAAGATATTGTGGACCCTATAAGGTTATCAAGTGCTTAGGATGAAGTGCTTACAAGATACAACTCCATGAGAATATAAGAATCCACAATGTATTTCATGTTAGCTTATTGAAAGCATACATAGCTAACCCTAACCATATCCTTGATGATCACCAAGGAGTCCTTGAGCTACAACCTGACAGAGTAATTGATGTAAGGAAGAGAAAATTGAGGAGTAGAACCCTTAGAGAATACCTCATTCGGTTGAAGGATTATCCTGAAGAAGATGCTACATGGATAGATGAGAATGTTCTTTATAAAAAATACCCACAGTTTCTCTTGAGATGAGAACATCTCGATTTCTCTAAGGGGAGGGGGATGTAATATTTCCATGCAATAAAAGTTAGTAAGGTTAGCTAGTTGGTAAGGTTAGTAGTTAGTAAGTAGTAAAATTAGTTAGTAGTTAGTAATAAGTAAGTTAGATAAGTTAGTTACTAACTTAATAAAAACAACTAACTAACATAAAGAAAACTAACGATTTAAAAAACTAACACTAATTAAAGAAATAAGAGGGGGAGGGGAAGGGGGCAACGACTGGAAATAAGGCCGCCCCCTTCTAATCATCATCTTCCCTATCGTCATCATCGACATCATCACCCTCTTCATCGTCGACATCCTAATCATCAATGTCATCATCATATTCACTTAAAAAAGAAAAATCTCATTTATCACAAAACAGGCATCAACAACCTCACGCCTCTCACAATACCCCCTTTTTCTTGATTCAGAAAACTAAAGAAAGAAAAAATAAAATAATAAAAGAAGAGAGAAAGAAGCTCCCTACTCTAAGTGGAGGAGTTGTCTTTTCTTAAAAGAGGATAGAAAGAGAGGGCAAGGGAGAGGCATCTTGCACTCCCTTCAGCCTATAAAAATGCGTGCCCTCTACTCAGTTGAGAGGCATAAGAGACCCCAAGAGGCTGCACAAAAAAGGTAGAGAAAGGGAAGGCCAAGGGAGACCTTGAGAGGCATAAGAGACCCCAAGAGGCTGCACAAAAAAGGTAGAGAAAGGGAAGGCCAAGGGAGACCTTGAGAGGCATAAGAGACCCCAAGAGGCTGCACAAAAAAGGTAGAGAAAGGGAAGGCCAAGGGAGACCTCGAGAGGCACTAGAGAGAGAGAGAGAGAGAGAGAGAGAGAGAGAGAGAGAGAGAGAGAGAGAGAGAGAGAGAGAGAGAGAGAGAGAGGAAGTTAACCTGAAAGGCTGCAAGGAAAAGAACTAGAAAGAGACTTAGAGAGGTAGAAAGTTAGCTCAACCCCTCGCGGTCTTCGATTGTAATATTTCCACACAATCAAAAGTTAGTTAGTCAATTGATAAGTTAGTAAGATTATTAACTAAAGACTAACTAAAGTAAAAACTAACTAACATTAATAACCAAAGACTTTTATTTAATTAAAATATATATGTTTAAAAAAACCAAGAGTTGTAATCCAATATTTTTTTCAGATTGACAATTACCATAGCCACCCTTCACAGAAGTTACAATGTGAACGAGACTTATGAGCCATATTAATCACTAGTATTAATGTGTATAGTATGGATGGTCCAATAATATTAGATTTTTGGGCAAAAACTAGCACATTTTAGATATTTTAGATATAATCCTAAAAAGATATGGAGATTTCTAGAATTGGATGTCATTTTTTTAAAAAAGGCAAGTGATATTTTAGTTATTTTTGGAGATTTTATTTTATTTTATTTTTAAAAGAGAGATTGGAAAAATCGCATGCGCCACAATTGCAGTTTGCAAGTAGTAGACAGCACTTAGAACAGGGAGAAAAAGAAGCAGTGATCTGGAAGATTTCTAAACAAGTGTCTTGGGGTTTTACCCCCCTTTTGGAGCCAATGGAACCATCGGATTTATGATGTAAACATCATATCACTGATTTTATCAAGATCCCCTCCACAAATAGCTCTTTTTCTCAACCACAACCCCTCTTCTCTAATTCATTATAAATATGAGGCATGGGGGAGGCACAAGGAAGCACAAGGAGACCTCGAGAGGCTATGAGAGAGAGGTAGAAGGATACCCCTCCAAGATATTGCGAGGAGAGAGAGAGAGAGAGAGAGAGAGAGTG
This sequence comes from Lygodium microphyllum, assembly GCF_053477565.2. Taxonomy (NCBI): domain Eukaryota; kingdom Viridiplantae; phylum Streptophyta; class Polypodiopsida; order Schizaeales; family Lygodiaceae; genus Lygodium; species Lygodium microphyllum. The sequence goes on from NC_141158.1 coordinate 65,919,714, forward strand.
TGTGTGTGTGTGTGTGTGTGTGTGAGGAGACCCCGAGAGCCTACAAGGGAGAGAGTAGCTCAATTCCCCCTATCTCAATCTTCGCCATCTTCTCTTATGCTCTTCCATCTTAAAATCCATTCCTTTCTTATCTCTCAAATCTACTTGCAAACGATAGCCCCCAAGCGAAGAATGCCACGTGTGGATGATGGCAATCCTACAACCATCAACGAGCCTTCCAGTGAAGGCATCACTATCAATCTTGTCAAGAATCGCATAGTGGAGGGACTTGCTTGAGCTACTGTGCCAAACACACATTGTATACACAAGAGGAAGCTCACTCAAGAACACAAGAAGAGAGATGGAGTCCAAAACGTTTTTTTCCCTGATTTTTTCTTCTTCTTCTACACACTATACAATGTACACAAAGTATAGATAAGATACAACATAAAGGAAAGTGGCCTACTAAGTCAAATAATGCATAACAGACTACACTAATTGACTTGTGCTATATCTTTGCCAGTTGTAGGTAGATGTAACAAAATGAATATAATAAGTGATAACTCTATGGCCATGTGAGTATCATAATGACCACCAACGTGCTAAGTGTAGATGTGCGGACCCATCTAGTCACGCGGTCCATCGTCAATGTCCGCATCTGTTGAGCTTGCCATCTCAACACTCCTCCTCAAGCTCAATTCTATCTCTGCAACTCCAAGTAAGCTTCAAAAATTTTGAAGTTTCTCTGCGCCCAATGCCTTTGTGAAAATATCAGCTATGTGATTCTATGTGGTGACATATACCAAGTCAATCTCTCCTATAAGTACCTTCTCTCTCACAAAGTGGTAGTGCACCTCAATCCGTTTTGTCCTCGCATGAAACACTGGATTCCTAGCTAACTGTATGCTACTCATGTTGTCACAATGAATGACAAATGGACCATCTCCCTATATATCCAAATCACCTAGTAACTTTTGGAGCCATACCACCTCACATGCTGCCATAGCAGCACCTCTATACTCGATCTCTGTACTCGATAAAGCAACTATAGGTTACTTTTTGTTGCTCCATGTAATTGTTGCACTACCAAGGGAAAACATGAATCCACTAGTAGATCTTCTGTCTGACATGCTACCAGCCCAATTTGCATCTGTGTATCAAAAAACCTAAACATCCTTACCTGTCTCATAAAAAAGTCCATAATGTAAAGTGGACTTTACATATCTCAATATACATCTAGCTGCATCCAAATGAGGCTTTCTAGGCATCTGCATAAATTGATTGACAACGCCAACAACATAGCTCAAGTCTAGCCTTGTGATAGTCATGTAAATCAAACTCCTTACCATCCTCCTGAACATAGTAGGGTCTTCTATCTCATCCCCAACATTGGCACTTAGCTTCACATTTTGCTCCAATGGTACTGAAAGAGGCTTACATGCTGTCATACCATACTTGGATAATATATCCAAGCCATACGGCCTTTTTGATAGACATATACCATCATCACATTTGATCACCTCAATACTAAGAAAGTATCTCAGCTCATCAAAATCCTTCATCTCAAACTTCTTCTTCAAGAAGTCCTTAACTTCAACAATCCCATTGTCACTTTCACTTGTAATAATCAAGTCATCCACATAAATGACTATGATGACCAAACCTGCATCTCCCTTTCTCACATAAAGTGAGTGATCAACATCAAAAATACAAAATCCAATATTGACAAGATACTCTCCAATCTTGTCAGACCATGCTCTAGGTGCTTGCTTCAGCCCCCATAGAGTGCCTTCTTTAACCTGTACACATATGTGGGATGCTCTAAATCCTCATAACCTGCTAGCTGCTCCATATACACTTTTCTTGCAATTCACCATGCAAGAAGACATTTTTAACATTCATTTGCTGCAAATTCCAACCTTTGGTTGCTGCCAAGTCAATCATGCATCTAACAATTCCCATCCTAGCAATTGGACTAAATGTCTCTTCATAATCTATGCCATATGTTTGAGCATAGCCTTTTGCAACTAGCCTAGCCTTATACCTATTAATAGAGCCATCTGTATTATGCTTGACTTTGTAAACTCACTTACAGCCAATAGATTTCTTATCCTTAGGCAAGGATACCAAATTCCAAGTCTTATTGGCTTCTAATGCAACCATCTCCTCATCCATTGCTGCATCCCAATGAGCATGACCAACAACATCCTCAAAACAAGTGCGCTCAACATCCTCAACTAGTTTCACCATATAAGCATAATGGTGAGCTGCAAAACCTTCAAAACCAAATCTTCTAACAGGGTATTTGACCTTGCTAGACATGTGTACCACTGGATCACTCAATGGAGCCTTTACATTACTATGAGCTCTCTATACACTTGGTGTCCTGACTGAAGGCATATCAAGCTCATCATCCAAACTCTTTGAATCACTAGAATCTTTATCAAAACCCAAATGACTAGTAGATGCATCATTACCATCCAGCACTTTCTTCTCTCCTTTGTCTTTGCCTGCAACAATTATAGATCCACCTGAAGATGTGGGGCTACTCCTTAGTCTCCCAGACCAAGGGCTCACTGTAGGTGTAGTACTAGATGATATTTTTGGTCCACCAAGAATCCGTGATTCTTGCTTTCCTTTTTTCACATAGCTATCATGATCATTATCATCATCTAATACATCATGAGAAGGTGCATAGCAACTTCTCAACTCATCAAAAATAACATCCCTGCTCACTCGAAACTCACATGTGACAAGGTTATAACAACGATACCCTTTCTTCTCTAAAGAGTATCCAATAAAAATACATTTTTTAGTCTTTGGATAAAGCTTCTTCCGTAGTTCATCTGGCACATGAATATATGCAACACAGCCAAATATCTTCAAGTGTGATACATCATGTAATCTGTCCACCTATCCACTTGTAGGACACATCTTAGCAACCCATCGGGAAGAGAGTCCAGAAAGAGGCGCTCGGCACTCCCATGGAATGTCACAGGGTTTGCAATCTAGGTCCTCCCGAGTTTTCCACAAAGCGGAAGCATTCTAGTCGTTCCCACTTAGGATCGACTTGAATCAAGGTTTCCCTAATGATCAAGTTCCTCAGAGGTAACTAGCGTCGAGCCCCAGATGAACTACTTTACGCAGAAACATCAGGGTTGAAGTGGATTTATACTGTACTTGGTTCAAGGAGAATGAGAAACGAGAGGAATGCAAAGCTCGACCTCTCTGCCCATAAAGCATAGTCCCATTCCGTTCCCCTAAAATAGTATAAATCGGGACTCTAGCTTTCTAGATTCTAGGTCATCATTACCTTGTTGTCAATTCCGTTGAGAAAAGTTCACGGCCAACCGGGACCACCCTTTTGTAGGATGGACCCATGGTCACGTCCATCGCACTTTCCTCAGGGTTACTTTAGTTCTCTAATTACCTACCACATTTAGTTTGACAAGAAAAAATAGCTTCCTTAATTAGCCAATTAATCACTGATTCCTTCACGTAACTTAAGCACTGACATAGAAAAACAATGTCAAGCAAGTTCCTTTTTCAACAATTGGTCTTAGTTATCAGTCTTTGGAATACATCATACAATCCAGCCCGAAGGCTATTCCATAATCCGCCCGAAGGCAATTCCATAATCCGCCCGCAGGAAATTCTAGCAATCCTCAGGGATCACTATTTTAAGTTTCCGCCTGTAGACTAGTATGCGGGCCATGAGATCCAATCTTGAGTCACGTCGGCCTCTTGTACAGGACCCAGAGGCAAGGGATTTATGGCCAAAGCCCCCCTGGCACCCAAGCGTCCTCCTGCTCCAAGTAGCACCCACCGAGAGACCTTTCGTGGCAGGTTTGGTCCACGTACCCGGCACAGCTAACAACCCCCTTGGATAGCGTCAGGCAGACAGTGGGGGATAGCTGATGCTGCCTCTCTCCAGGCTTTCAACCTGAAGCATTAGCTATTTTCTAGTATTAGTTCCTTGAGCAAAGAAGTAGAAACAATATTCCTAAGTGTACAAACACAAGCATTCCAATGCTCGTTTGTACGGCCAACTACTAAGGTGTGAATCCTTGTCTCTGAATGCGTCCAACATTCGATCTTGGATCAATTGAAACTTGGCAAGATCCCAAGGGTTTCCTAAGCTAAGTTGCTTGTTTACCCTTTTATCCTTGGGTTAGGGTTTATACCCAGTTAACCCAAATTGTTTCCATCTTACGTTTCCTTAAATTAAAGACAATAAATCCTGGGAAACCTTGTCGCCCTAACTTGATTGGTCAATTGCTTGCTAGGCAATTCATAATTACCCTAACTTGGCAAATCAGCCTCATAGAAGGGTGATGTAGCACGATGTCTACTCATCCTCTAGATAATTAGACTTGTACTTAGAACCTGCCAACCCTTGTTCTAATGAGTGGCAATATTATTTTGTGGTTTAGACACAAAACCATGTGACGTTGCAACTTGTTGCACGAGATAAGTGTTGCACCTAACTTGTGGAATTATTTCTCCCATCACACGGTATTCCTTAGTCAAGAATACCTTTGGTCAAGATGTAGGGTTTGGGAACCCTCTTGACCCAATCCAAACCTTGACCCTGCTAGGCTGATAGTCGTTTTGACCTTAGGGTTTCTAAATTCACACAGTAGTCTAGTATTTGGCTAATTGATCCTGAGGGTAAGAAACCCTAGATCGCTCTTGCATGGGTATTCAGCTAACCCTAACATTCTGAGAATGTGGGTAGGATCTTTGAGATGGAAATTCTTGACTCAGCATCCCAAGTGCGATACTAGGCAGAATTTTAGCATAACTTAACCCTACTTGGCACTAGAGGTGATCGCCATAAGCAATCTAATCGTACCTTTTTGATCCCCATGTGAGTTACAACAAATTCCAAGCGATTTAATTGTCTAACGACAAGAGGTGATCTTTCCTTAGAGATGCAAATACCTTTCCTAAAAGATGTAAATAATTGCAAGATATATGCGATGTATCATTCATGCAACTTGCGATTTCAAGACTATAAACCTTTTTCTTCAATGCAACTATAAGATTTACAATGATCATTTCTTTCCCTCGCCCTAAACTATAATGATGCAACGGAATCAAAGCGTTAACATTCTTAATGAAGATGCATTCAAAATTTGATGGAAAGACTCCATGCATGAGTGAATGCCATGACCATTTTTGGTTTAAACCATCCTTTAGCACTTAACCCAACCCAAAATGAACTATCATGCAATTTGCAAAGTTCATGATTCCCTTTCCATGCATTGTGACTATTTTGGACACCATTCAATAGGTGACTAAGATTATCTTCTATAAGAACCACGACCATGAATTTAATTCATAAGTGTATCATGCGAATGACATAAGCTCTATCCTTCTTAGCACGATATCATCTTCTAAGTCATGCATTATACGTTCAAGAAGAATGCAACTACCCTTGTCCACAGGAGTGTTAGCAATTCTAATATTCAACATGCACTCAACTTTGTAAATCGAATGACTAAATGCATTTATAACTTCTCTACGAAAATTAACATGCTTAAATGCATTCTTTTTATGCGGGTTTACAATCGGAACCTGGGAAGCGTTGTCCACACGCGTGCTCAGGGTGGAAGCTCCCGTGTGTGCTCCTCTTGCCTTTAGCTTCAGAGCCATTGAAGCAATAGCTTTTTGGCTCAACAAACTTTCCCCTAGCTTCGTACGCATTTCGAAGTCTCTTTCTGCCCACGGTTCCCTTCTCCTACGCAGGAATGGGCCTTACAGTCGCAGTTTTTGAAAAACCCGAGAGGTGTGGATGAATAAGGCTTATGAAGCCTTGTTTAGAAGCTTCTAAAGAAGCTTCCAAGCTTCTATTCCACAGAATGATGTGGAGAGAGAAATAAATGATGGAGGAGATGATGATGAGGATAATGATTATGATGATGACGATGATGTTGGTGGAGGTGGCGTGGCAGTAGTGGCCTGTCGGCAGCGACATGTGGCGGCAGCTTCTCTGGCGGTCAGCATGGCGTAGTCCCCACAATCCCTCCCCTCCCCTCAAGCTTAAGGGGGAGGGGGGGTTCTAATAGGCTTTAGGGGGGCGGGGGGGGATAGCCACACGTGTGGCTAGTTTGCACGCCTCCTCCTCCCCCCGTGCTCTCCTACTCCACACCCACTCTTCTCCACTCCCTCTCCCCCGCCAAGCAACGGTTGAAGGGGAGGGGGTTATTAATATATAAAAAATTTCACTAAAGTATCCATTATCCTTTTGCCTTTCTTGTGAAGGGTGTTCCCACATAGGCTTGCGGGTTTTTAGCCACAGACTCTTGTGCGCAATGCGGGCTGGAATTTGATGATGCACGCGGAGGGAGCACTTAGCCACCAATATTTTTCCATTCTGGGAGATTACTTTGCATTTCTTTTGTGCGAATTATGGGTCTTCAATATTTCATAGCAAAAATATTACATTCTCTCCCCTTTAGAGGAATCAAGATGTCCTCATCTCGAGAAGAGCTGGGGGTATTGTTGGTTGAGAGTACTTTCATCTATCCAAGTGGCATCCTCTTTGGGATAATCTTTCCACTGGACGAGGTATTCTCTCAAGGTCGTGGATCTCAAATGCCTTTCCCTAACATCTAAGATCTTGTCAGGCCATAGCTCAAGGACTCCTTGGCTAGGCATTACAACTTGTTGATCATCAAGCACGTGACTAGGGTTAGGCACATACTTTTTCAGTAGGCTCATATGGAATACATTATGAACTTTTAGGTTTTTAGGGAGTTGTAGTTTGTAGGCATTAGGCCCTAGGCACTTGAGGATCTTGTAGGGTCCACAATACCTTGGACTTAGCTTTTTGCATTCACCCAAGAGGATAGGGAACTCTTCTTTGGACGTACGCGAATGAAGACCATATCACCTTCAACGAAGGATCTATCTTGACGTTTCAAATCCACATAAGCCTTCTATCTGTCCTTGGCAGCTTGGATATCCTGTCTTATTGACTTGATTTGGTCATCCATGTCTTCCAGCATCTGCTTTGAGGCTTCAACCCTCAAGGTTGGATCCGAAAATGTTTAAAGGACTACGACAGTCGTGCCCATACAATGCTTAAAAAGGGGTCATCTGAATGCTTTGTTGGTAGGAAGCATTGTAGGCAAACTTAACCAGTGGAAAATATTGAATCCACTTTTTGGCTTTACGAAGCAGTGTGCCCTAAGCATATCTTCAATGACTTGGTTGACTCGCTCTGTTTGACATCGGTTTGGGGATGATAAGCTGTACTGAATCAAGGTTGGGTCCCAATGGCCTCGAAGATAGCCCTCCAGAAGTGTGATGTGAAGAGAGAGTCACGATCACTAATGATCCTTTCAGGTAACCCATGTAGTTTGAATATTTCCTTGATGAATAACCTTGCTGGCGACATTGGAGGTTCTCCCTCTAGCCCTGGTGGTGGCTCCTTGTCCATGGGCGGCTCCTTGGAATGGCCCTTGACGTTGTCCTCTGCTAAGCTTGGGACACTACCTTTTAAAGTGACCAGGCTCATTGCAATGGAAGCAATGAAGATTGCAACCATTACCTTGGGTAGGAACGAAACTATTGACAGTGTTGGCCTTGGCTTTCTTCCTTTGTGCCTGATTCTATCCCTGCATTCTCTTAGCCTAGGACCTATACACTACCTTGTTCTGATCCTTGTATGACCAAGTCCTATTATTTCTTGGCTTGGTATACACCTCCTATATTATCGATGCAGCTCGAATGAGTCCTGTAGATATGTTGGGCGGATTGATTCCAGGCGGGTGTTTATGGGTGGGTTTAATCTGGCACAAAACTTTGACACCTGTTGTGTCATATCCATTTGTGGTGCATGCTTCAAAAGAGAGACAAACTTTGAATAGTATGCATCAAGAGATAGACCAAGCTGCTTCAGTTCATAGAATTTGTTCATCTTCTACATGTGGTAGGCAGGTGGTAAATATCTCCCTTGCACAGCTTTCTTAAGCTTCTCCCAAGTAACTGACCCTTCCTAGATCCCTTGGTCTCTGCACCATTGCTTCCACCAAAGTCTTGCTTCACCGGTACGCTTCAATTTGGCAAGCATTGCTTGGTTAGCAGGTGCAGTACTTGCTGCTTTGAAATAATCCTCCATGGATTCGATCCAAATCTATACATCAATTTGGACGGTCCTTCCCTTATCATCGAACTTTGGTGGCTTGATTTGTTTGAGAAGAAACTTCTTCTCTTGAATTACAACCGTACTTGGTGTAGGGGTTGGACTAGGAATCTACACTTGAGGTTGTGCCTGGGAAATACGATTCTTTACGTTAAAAACTTGCTAAGCATTTTTCACATTACATTCACATGCCCAATTCAACTTTTAGCCAAGTGGCCTAATCACTTAACTCCTTCACTAACACTTACAGCCAAGATAGTCATTGATAAAAATGTTTATTTCATTCATATGGGCACAACCCTTTCGAGTACATTTATTTGGGAAAGTAGAACAAGTTGATTGGCACATCAATTTGGGGAGAATAAGATTGTGTTACATTCGGCTACGGGAACTGAGTAATAATATGGATTGGGGTCATGGATTTTTAGAAATCGATAGGTCATAGGAAGCTTAGGGTATCCCTTCCTTTGATACCTATTCTTCTCATAATGTCCCAACACCTTGATTCTATCGGTAGGGATTATTCGAGTCACTTCCTCGTACACATACTTGTTTTGCTTGACCTTTCGACCGCCGACATGTAGGGTTGCGTTTGCGTGAGCCTCAACAAGGATGAACAGCTTCACGATCTTTAAGTCCTCCATCCTCTTAATTCTCTTCAAGTTGGTCTCTGAAGGTACACAAGTCGGTGGGCAACTATGTAATAAATTTGTGAATCACCCATCCATCTTCATTCCACGTACAGGGGTGAAGGATTGTAGATGTGGTCTAGGATATTCATCATACCTAGCCTCCGTCAGTACTCCAAAGCATGCATTGCAATCATAAACATAGCATGGAACACCAAGAATTTGTTCCATGCTTTGCGACTATGCAGGCCAACATCCGTAAGTAAGTAAGGAAATGTTCTTAACAGCAACATTTGCTCTACTTCACCTCATTAAGTTTCCTTGTAAATATTAAATTCCTCGTTGGTTCGCTCTGATACCAACTGTAACGTGTCCACCTGTCCACTTGTAGGACATGCCTTAGTAGCTCATCATCGGGAAGAGAGTCCAGAAAGCGCCGCCCGGCACTCCCACAAAATATCATGGGGTTTGCGATCAAGGTCTTCTCGATTCTGCCACGAAGCGAAAGCATTCCGACTGTTCCCACTTAGGATCGACCTGAATTAGGGTTTCCCTAATGGTCAAGTTCCTATGAGGTAACTAGTGTTGAGCCCCAGACGAACTACTTTATGCAGAAACATTAGGGTCGAAGCAGATTTATATTGCACTTGGTTCAAGGAGAATGGGAAATAAGAGGGATGCGAAGCTCGACCTCTCTGCCCATAAAGCATAGTCCCATTCCATTCCCCTAAAACAGTATAAATTGGGACTCTAGCTTTCTAGATTCTAGGTCATCGTTACCTTACTATCAATTCCATTGAGAAAAGTTCCTGGCCAACCGGGACCACCCTTCCATAGGACGGACCCATGGTCATGTCCACCGCACTTTCCTCAGGGTTGCTTTAGTTTTCTAATTACCTACCACATTTAGTTTGACAATAAAAAATAGCTTCCTTAATTAGCCAATTAATCACCTATTCCTTCACGTAACTTAAGCACTGACATAGAAAAACAATGTCAAGCAAGTTCCTTTTTCAACAGTTGGTCTTATTTAACAGTCTTTGGAATACATCATATAATCCAGCTCGAAGGCTATTCCATAATCCGCCCGAAGGAAATTCCATAATCCGTCCGAAGGCAATTCTAGCAATCCTCAAGGATCACTATTCCAAGTTTCTGCCTGTAGACTAGTATGCGGGCGTCGAGATCCAATCTTGAGTCATGTCGGCCTCTTGTGCAAGACTCGGAGGCAAGGGATTTATGGCCAGAGCCCCCTTGGCACCCAAGCGTTCTCCTACTCCAAGTAGCACCCACCGAGAGACCTCTCGCAGCAGGTTCGGTCCATGTACCCGGCGCGGCTAACAACCCCCTTGGATAGGGTCAGGTAGACAGTCGGGGGTAAATGATGTTGCCTCTCCCTCTAGGCTTTCAACCTGAAGCATTAGCTACTTTCCAGCATTAGTTCCTTGAGCAAAGAAGTACAAACAGTGCTCCTAAGTGTACAAACACAAGCATTCCAATGGTCATTTGTACGGCCAACTACTAAGGTGTGAATCCTTGTCTCCGAATGCGTCCAACATTCGATCCTGGATTAATTGCGACTTGGCAAGATCCCAAGGGTTTCGTAAGCTAAGTTGCTTGTTTACCCTTTTATCCTTGGGTTAGGGTTTATACCCAGTTAATCCAAATTATTTCCATCTTATGTTTCCTTAAATTAAAGACAATAAATCCTGGGAAACCTCGTCGCCCTAACTTGATTGGTCAATTGCTTGCTAGGCAATTCATAATTACCCTAACTTGGCAAGTCAGCCTCACAAAAGGGTGATGTAGCACGATGTCTACTCATCCTCTAGATAATTAGACGGTATTCCTTGTCAAGATTGTGGGAGAGAAGGAAGGAGTCTCACTTGTAGCTTTCTCACTTACACAATGGGGGAATACACACAAAGGTGGAGGCTGAAAACAATTTTCCTCTTCTTAGTTGTGTAAGCCAAAAGAACTCTAGTATAGAGAAATAGAAGAACCCTATATATGGGTCTCAAACCAAACTCAACTAACTAAGGTGGCATACTAACTGAGCCATGAATTAGAGTAGATAAGGATAGTTGTCATCTAGCTATTATTCATGGGCGGTGTTGTATTGCTGCACATCCGAGTCGTATACACCTCCATTTCTTTTGTTGTGCATTTGTGTTATTTTCTGCATGTGATTCATTGTTTGTGTGATGCATTTCGATAATCTGCATCCAATGTACATATTCCCTTAGTGCATGTGTATGATTTGTTTGGAAGCATGATGTGTGTGTGTATTAGAAAAATAAGAAAAACTGATGCCAAAGGACATTATCAAGCTGATAATTTTAATGATGAACTCGAAGAAAAGTGCAGGATACCGTGGAATCAAAGGAAGCTTTATAGAAGCTGACATTTAAGCTATGAAGACAAAGGTGTAAATTCAGGAATATCATGTGCAATGGGAAAAGCTCAAGGAGAGGTGAATGGGTTCCCTTCTGGGTATGCGCAGCATGGACCAGGTGAAGAGGTGTTAAAGTTATTTGATAAGATGCAATCTGAAGGTCACTCTCCCAATGCAGTCTCATTTATCTATGCCTTGAAAGCATGTGTCAACAAGTTCATGAAGCAATTGTCAGACTAGGTTGGTTGCAAAGTGATATTCTGTTTGGGACTGCTGTGGTGGATATGTATGCTGAGTGTGCTGCATTTGGCATTATCGTTGTCATCTTTTCATTTGGGCACATATCTGGAGCACATGTCAACCCAGCAGTGACAATAGGGTTTGCAAGTGTAGGGAAGTTCCCTTAGCTTGATGTTCCTTGGTATATTCTGGGGCAGTTTGCTGGTGGGATCCTTGGATGTGGCATAGGAACATCACTTCATGGAGTGAGTTTAAAGGTTGCTTTGGTAATACCAAATGCGGGGAACTTGGCTTTCTGCACTGTCTCAAAGAGAGACAAGAGGATAGAATAGCAAAAGATATTCTGAGACTTGTCCAGGAATATCAAACCGATAAAAGAAGCTAAGAACTCGGAAAAAGCAAGAAAAAGAAGGAGCCCAGAAAGGAAAGCGGTATGGGGAGACGAAGAAAAAAAAACCAGGCATTGAACGTCAATCTGCGAAGAGGTCAGGGCGCCTCCCTTCCAGACGAGTCTGCAGAGGACAATCCTGTTCCTTCTGACAGCATTGATCAGACATTGCCGAGGCGTGTACGTCTCAATGATCTGCTGTGCAAAGGCGAATGCAGCCAGCGTTCTTTCATAGCTCCTTGAGAGATAGGAGGCAACCTACCCTCTCCACCACCTGTCCATGCGCCTTTCAAGCTTGTCCCTTCTTTGTGCATGGCCAGCCACACTTGCCCTGCCCACATGCTTTGTCCAAGCTCCCTGTCCGTGTCCATATTCGTAGTGTGAGGAGAGGCTTTGCCCAGGCTTCTGCCACGAAAGCTCCTCAGGATACAGACAGCACCAGGAGACGCAGACCTACCAGGAAGAAAGAAGCTAAAATCAACCCGACTGGATTCTTTAATGATACGGACCTTTCCACCAAGCCATTAGCTCAGTTTCTGAGAGACAGATCGTAAAATAGGTCACGATGATTATGGATATTGGCGAATATTTGTTGGAGATAAGCTGCGAATAGGTCAGGAAGAAGATGAATTTTATCAGGAGTATAATTACATGGATGACTATGACCGTGGGGATGAAAATCCTGATATGAATGCTGTGTTTAAACAAATGGAAAAAGAATACTGGGAGCTGCTGGAGTTGCAAGTGAATCTTCATGCAGAGGGGAACGCTCAATATAGACTCAGGTCACAGCAGAGAGCATGCCCGTTAGCGGGAACTGACATGTAGAGACAGTAAGCCATGGGAGGACGTGCAATCACGCGGTGGGATACAACTATTACAGGACAGTTATTGACAGAATTAAATCTGCAGCCTCGAGTTTCCGTTACCGTCACATTGATTGATGCAATCTGATGATGTTCAAGTCGAGGAATTTGTGGTCGACTCTGCAGGAAGGACTTGCAAATGAAGACAGGAACACATGAGGGTCCAGTGAGACAACTGTCAATGCAGTGAGATTGGTAGCAGGAAATACTGAGCCAGATTTGCATGTCTGTTGAAAATGGAGCAGATCTTGACAAAAGGCACTTGTATGTCTTTCGTGGTTGCCTTTGACTTCTCAATGCTTTGATAATCTTCGAAACCTTCCTTCTTAGGCGGTACACATCAGCAGTGATACATCGATGGCTTCATAAGGAACGAGAATGTTATTTAGACTATGAGACATTCATTAGTGCAGCCAAGGAGGATTTAAAGACAGAGTTTGTTCAGGTATCTTTGCAGAAGTCATAAAGGTACTGACAGGAAGAGTGCTGAAAGTGGATAAACTTGAAACTTATGTACCTTATGATAGCCAGTTTGACAAACATAGCATTTTGTGGTTTGTTGAAATGTTCAAAGTTCAAAACTGACCATACTACTAACACAGTGAACAGGGATACCCAACAGATTTTAACAAGTCTATGTGCCAAAGGCAAAACTGATCTCAAACACCTAGATGCAAAGTTGGATAAGAGATACTTCAGATTTTTCTGAACATGAACCTCATGTAACTCTCTTGACAAGGGATATAGTGAACTTTGGCATCAAAAAATCGATTTCTTCTTGTTAGTTTCTTCACTTGTTGCAACTTGAACTCCGTGTTCAGCAACCTTTACACGAAATCTACGACATTTCTGGTGAACCCGATGTGAAAGTGCTACATCACTTTGCAGCAAGATGGGAGACTCGCAAGAAGAGATGACAGATGATAATGTCATGAAGAACGTGTTTCAGTCATTTACCATGTATATGCAGCAGCAAGCTCATGGAAAACGAGATAGTGATGCTATGGATGCCTTGAAAGCTGTCCAACAGGAGATGAAGCAATTTAATGGCCAGCAAGTGTCAACTTACATGCATTTGTATGAAGAAAAGATGAAGTTTTTTGGGGTTTCTCAAGATGTTTGGAGCCGCTACTTCTTGCGGATCGTGGTGCGCGCTCTTGAAGGTCGAATTGCAGAAATTCAAGAAGCACATGCAGGTTGGGCTGAATTTAAAAAGGCATTAAAAGATGAATATTTCCTGGAGGATACAGGTCTTATGAATCGCAGGAATTTTTTAGCATGGGTTTCTATGCCTAATAAGGGACTTTCTGTTACCGCTCTTCTGCGAGAGTTTGAAAGCCGTTATGATCAGTTGGATGGGACTGAACAGCAAGCTTTGGAGATGCAGAAAGTGGAGTTATTTTTACAAGCTGCAGATGCTGATTTACAGGAAAAGTTGGATGATCTTTTGGAAGATCAAGCTACTGATTCAGGTTTAAAGACTGAGTGGAGACATGTCATTGATGCTGTGAATGCTCTTGTTAAGAAGCAATGCAGGAGAGTAAGATTGCATCGTAATATAGGATCAGTTCCTGAAAAATCCTTGGAGACTTCTTCTTCTATCCCTGCTGCAACTTCTTTGCCTAAGCCTACTCCTCCTGCTGTGAATCCACCAGTTCCTGCTGCTCCAGTGCCCTTATCTGTAGATGATGTTATTAAAGGCTTGGCGGATTTGACGATTGAAGCAGTCAAAACTGAAGTTGGTAAGTTAAAGGAGCAACTTATGTCAGTACCTGCTGTAGCACCTGCTCCAGCAACTGCTTTTCCAGCTGGTCAAAGAAAAGGGCGACGATGTATTTGGTGTGATAGTACAGAGCACCAACACTGCAGAGATTGTGATGCTTTTCAGGAAGCACGTAAGAAGAATGTAGTGTTCTAGGGACAAGATGGGAAGATATGGCTGACAGAGACTGGCGCTCCTCTTAACACGAACTTCGATAAGGGAGGTATGAAGAAGGTTGTTGATGATATGGCTACGCGATCAGCTTATGTGAGTGTTAGAGGAGATGCTTCAGCTTTTGGAGTCCAGCTTGAGCAGAAATCTGATGGAGACTCTGCTTTATGGTCCTCTGCCTTGGAGATAGCGAGAAGAGGGAAAGTTCAGGTATCTACTATGACTTGTGTGGGCTCTAGCATACGAGGAGAAACAGGATGGGATTCTCCTATTGACAGGTATTCTATTTTTGCTTATATGGCTAAAACACAAGGTTTAGATGCCATGGTTGAGGAAAAGAGAAGAAGAGATGAGGAGGGTCCTAGCTCCTCCAAAAAGACTAGAGGGGGTGACTTTGTTTCACCACCTGTTACAGCTCCACCTATGTCAAATTCTCCAGCTCAAACAGGTTTTGATCAACCAATGGGAGACAAGTTGAAAGAAAAGAGGCAACCAAGAAAAGAGCCAGGATTCAAGCTTTTGTCAGATCTTGAAATGCAAACGGATATGAGTAAGATTTTTCATGAAAGAATTTTGAATAGTGAAGTTACTTTTACTGTTGGAGAAGCTCTTGGGATTGCTAGAAGAGAAATACAGGATCAGATGCAGGATCTTTTGCAGAGGAAACGACATGCGATGGAAGGACCTGCTTTACAGGGATTGTGGCATGGAGCTCTTGGGGAAGAGCATGATGATGCAGTGATGGTTGAGAATGCTTCTGTTAATCCGCAATTGGAGAAAATAGTTCAGCCTATGCAGTATGAAGAAGATGATACCCCTATTCTCATTCCTCGCAGCCATTTTTCACGAAGTCATTGGGCTAGAGCAACCACTGAGACAGTGGTAAGGATTGGAGAGAAACAAATTCCATTGGTCACTTTAGTTGATCATGGTTCTGAGATTAATCTTATTGCTCGAGGTGTTTATGAGAGTGGCAAGTGGCCTATGGATGCAGAGCATGGCTGGCGCATGAGAGCCGCCAATAATACTTCTGGTGATATGTATGCTACTTGTCCGAGTATCAGAATTTCTATTGGTAATGTTGAAGAGGATTATCATTGCTTTGTTCAGGATTCATGCTCTTATCCGATTATTCTTGGACAGCCTTTCATTATAGAAGCAAGAATGGAAACGAAAGTGATGGATGACGGGTCAGCTTATGCGCGGATACGCAGTAAAGATGGTATGCGAGCTGTTCAGTTTATGACTGTTGGGGTAAATCATCCGAGAAACAGGGACTCCTTGCGTGAGGCACCACTACCTGCAAAGCAGTTGGATTTTCATTAGGTACCGCTGTCTTGCGAGACGCCAGTGGTACGGAGCGGAGAAAAGAGGAGATCTCGCCTCCTAGCAGCCAGTCTTTCTCCAATAATTTTGTTGGTTTTTCTTCAGATAGTTCAGTGAGTTATCAGAAAATTTTAGATTTGCCTAGAGCTGCTAGGCAGTACATTGGTCGTAAGGAGAAAGAGTTGAAGAATGCAGGTATTTTGCAAGCAGAAGAGTATGTAGATGGATTGTATGAAGGAATGTCTTATGCAGATACATTGTTTGAGATGAGAGCAATGCTGAAAACTGATGTATATAAGGGTTCAAAGATCATACCTGTGCAAACCTTGGATATGTTTCAGGAAATTTCTGGTTTTATGCTGCAAACGGAGGTAGAGGCTGAGAAAACTCAGCAAATTGAATTTATGGCTGATCTTGATCAGCTAACAGAATTGCAGAGGGCTGAATCCATTCAGCCAACAGAGTTGAATGCGAAAAATTTCTGCATACAGAGTTTCAGGATGCACCTATGCAGTCCATAGAGCCGAGGGCTGAATCCATTCAGCCAACAGAGTTGAATGCAGAAAAATTTCTGCATACAGAGTTTTAGGATGCACCTATGCAGTCCATAGAGCCGAGGGCTGAATCCATTCAGCCAACAGAGTTGAATGCAGAAAAATTTCTGCATACAGAGTTTCAGGCTGCACCCACGCAGTCCATAGAGCAAAAGGCTGAAATTTTTCAGCCAACAGAGTTGAAAGTTGCTGAAAATTTGCAGAAATTGCAGCAAAGAAAAGAGTGCTTGAATGATGCCAAGGTTGACACAAAATATAAAACAGTTGATAAGAAGGTTAAGCCGGTTGCAGGTCCGCTTCCTTTTGATAGTGATGAACAGATTGAAAAAGCTATGAAGCAGCCTATGTTGAGGGACCCTGCAAATATTGGACATAAGTTTATAGCTGAAACTCTTGCAGAATTGAAGATTGGAAATGATGAATTCTTGCTTCCAGTGGAAAAAGAATGTTTTAGAGAGATGCTTGGACGTCATGGTAAGGCATTTGCTTTCTTTCCACATGAAATTGGCTGCATTAGTCCCGAATTGGTTGCACCTATGGTCATCTTCACTGTTCCTCATGTACCATGGAATATACGTCCTATACCTGTGCCTAAAGCACACTTGCCAAAGCTGATAGAGTTGCTGAATGAGAAGATTAAAATGGGGATTTTGAGATTTATTCAGGATATGAAGCCCGTGAACAAAGTGACAATCAGGAATGTGGGAACAGGTCCAGTTGTGGATGAATTTGCTGAGGCTTTTGCAGGACGAGCCATCTATTCTCTAGGTGACTTGTATTCAGGTTATGATCAGTTTCAGCTTGCCTTGGAAAGCAGGGATATTACTACTATGCGGACACCTATTGGTCTTGTGAGGATGTGTACCTTGCCTCAAGGTGCCACAAACTCAGTTGTTCATATGATGAATGCTATGCATAGAGTTTTACGAGACTATATTCCGCAGTATACCATGCCTTTTCTAGATGATGTGCCTATTAAGGGTTGTGCAAAGGAAGAAAAGAATGAAAGTCTTGATTTGCGTGGATGTAGACAGTTTGTGACTGACCACTTGATTGCTTGTGAGCAAATATTGACACGATTAGAGGAGGTAAATTTGACACTTTCAGGGCTGAAATCTGTCTTTGGTGTTAATGAAGTCATCATAGTTGGGCATATGGTTGGATATTATGGCAGAAAGCCTTCTCCTGCAAAGGTGGATGCCATAAACAGGATTGTAGAGTATTGCTCGACTACTTCAGAGGTGTGGAGATTTGTGGGAGCTTGTGTATTTTACATGATTTGGATTCCTCATTTTGCTCATATAGCAGATGTTCTCTATCAGTTGCTTTGAAAGGGGCAGAAATTTCATTGGGATGAGAAGCATTCAAAAGCCATGCGTAAGCTCAAGAAGCTGTTGCAATCAGCTCCTACTCTACGCAAGGTGGATTATCAGTGTGGACGGCCGATCATGTTGACAGTTGATACTAGCCCTATTGGCATAGGTTGGGCTGTGGGACAAGATGATGCTGATGGAAATAGGTATGCTATCCGCTTTGGAGCTAAAGTTCTTAATGAGCGACAGAGGAGATATCCGCAGATCAAAAGAGAGTTGTGGGGAGTAGTCACTGCACTGAAGTGTGACAAAGGGTATTTTATTGGAGCATCAGTTATTGTGGAAACAGATTGTTTGCCTTTGCTTGGCATGATTACTAGTTGCTCGACTCCAGATATAGCGATGCTTCGTTGGATAGCCTATATCAAATCATTGAATCCAGAATTTTGACACATAGCAGGGAAAGATAATCCAGTTGCTGACATGCTATCTAGAGCAAGATATGAGGATGAGGAGTCAATGCTTGCAGAAGATGATGAGACAGAGTTTGCTGCTTCTGTCCTTGTTCATGATTGTCATGTATCTACTGTTGAAGCCTTTATTGAAGAACTTTATGTTGACGAGTGGCTGCAAATTGGACAGTATCTAAGTTCATTGACTCGAAGATTTGATTGGACAGATGATGAATTCAAGAAAATCAGAAGGAAGGCTTATGGGTATTTCTTGAAAGATGGTTTTCTTTGGAAGCATCCAAAGAAGAGAGGAGGCTTGCCCTTGAGAGTAGTTTGTGATGTAGTGATGCAGATACAGATTATGCGAGAGTTTCATGAGAGCTCATGGGCTGGACATAGAGGTGTGTGGGCTACCTATGAGAAAATCAAAGAAAGATACTGGTGGAAAGGGATGTATAAAGATGTTTCTCATTTTGTGGAGACTTGCAGGGACTGCCAGCTTTACTCTTTAGTGCGACATCGTGATGAGTTGCATCCGACTTATCCACTATGTATGCATTATAAGTGGGTGGTAGACTTGGTTACTTTGCCAGTGGGACTTTGGCAGATGAGATATCTTGTCTTGGCTAGGGAGGATCTTACAAACTATGTTGAAGGCAGATCTTTGCGGACGAAGACCACCACTACAGTATGTAAATTCTTGTTGGAAGAAATATTTTGCAGGTATGGATGTATAGGCAAGATTACAGCTGATCGTGGAGAGATAGATGTAGATGAAGCTAGAGAATTCTTCTCACAGCTTGGGATTAAATTGGCTCTTACTACTGCCTATAATCCAGAGGGAAATGGCAAGAGTGAAAGAGGACATCCGCCAATAGTTAAAGCATTGGCAAAAGCTTGTAGAGGTCGGATTGGGGATTGGCCGAGATTACTACCTTTTCCGTTGTGGGCTGATCGCTCTACACATAGTGTGACTACTCGATACATGCCTGCAGAGTTGATGTATGGGCAAAAACCTGTCATGCCTACAGAAATTTGTGCTCTCACTTGGAGTGTTCTTCCGTGGCAAGAGAATTTATCAAGGGAAGAGCTTCTAGCTCTTCGGATTCGTCAACTAGAGAGAAGGATAGAAGATGTGCAGCTAGCAGTTGATCGTTTGAAGGCAGCCCGTCTCAGAAACAAGGACAGGTTTGATTTAAGGCATCGCTTGAGGCCTAGAGCCATAAAAGAAGGAGATTGGGTTCTAGTCTATGACAGTAGTCTAGAAAATCAGCATAGTAGTATGAGAAAAATGGTTCAAAGATGGTTTGAACCGTATGAAGTGAAGCAGGTTTTTGACAATGGTACCTATGAGTTGGCTGAATTAGATGGAACAGTATTGAGGGTGCCTATTGCTGGAAAACGAGTCAAGATTTTCAAGAGAAGAGAAGATGAAGAATATGCACTTGAAGCATTGACAGAAGACGAGCAGGTAGAAAAATGACAAGCAGAAGAAACAGAGAACATAGATGATGAAGCTGATGGAGAAACAGGTCTACAAGAAATAGATGATGGACTTGACCTGTTTGTGGATTTGAATGATCCTGGATAGTTGGCACATCCGGAGGATGCGCAAGTTTAGAGGGGGTGGATGTCGTGTTGCTGCGCATCCGAGTCGTATACACCTCCATTTCCTTTGTTGTGCATTTGTGTTATTTTCTGCGTGTGATTCATTGTTTGTGTGATGCATTTCGATAATCTGCGTCCAATGTACATATTCCCTTAGTGCATGTGTATGATTTGTTTGGAAGCATGATGTGTGTGTGTATTAGAAAAATAAGAAAAACTGATGCCAAAGGACATTATCAAGCTGATAATTTTAATGATGAACTCAAAGAAAAGTGCAGGATACCGTGGAATCAAAGGAAGCTTTATAGAAGCTGACATTTAAGCTATGAAGACAAAGGTGTAAATTCAGGAATATCATGTGCAATGGGAAAAGCTCAAGGAGAGCTGAATGGATTCCCTTCTGGGTATGCACAGCATGGACCAGGTGAAGAGATGTTAAAGTTATTTGATAAGATGCAATCTGAAGGTCACTCTCCCAATGCAGTCTCATTTATCTACGCCTTGAAAGCATGTGTCAACAAGTTCATGAAGCAATTGTCAGACTAGGTTGGTTGCAAAGTGATATTCTGTTTGGGACTGCTGTGGTGGATATGTATGCTGAGTGTGCTGCATTTGGCATTATCGTTGTCATCTTTTCATTTGGGCACATATCTGGAGCACATGTCAACCCAGCAGTGACAATAGGGTTTTCAAGTGTAGGGAAGTTCCCTTAGCTTGATGTTCCTTGGTATATTCTAGGGCAGTTTGCTGGTGGGATCCTTGGATGTGGCATAGGAACATCACTTCATGGAGTGAGTTTAAAGGTTGCTTTGGTAATACCAAATGCGGGGAACTTGGCTTTCTGCACTGTCTCAGAGAGAGACAAGAGGATAGAATAGCAAAAGATATTCTGAGACTTGTCCAGGAATATCAAACCGATAAAAGAAGCTAAGAACTCGGAAAAAGCAAGAAAAAGAAGGAGCCCAGAAAGGAAAGCGGTATGGGGAGACGAAGAAAAAAAAACCAGGCATTGAACGTCAATCTGCGAAGAGGTTAGGGCGCCTCCCTTCCAGACGAGTCTGCAGAGGACAATCCTGTTCCTTCTGACAGCATTGATCAGACATTGCGGAGGCGTG
This sequence comes from Lygodium microphyllum, assembly GCF_053477565.2. NCBI lineage: Eukaryota > Viridiplantae > Streptophyta > Polypodiopsida > Schizaeales > Lygodiaceae > Lygodium > Lygodium microphyllum. The sequence goes on from NC_141158.1 coordinate 65,940,664, forward strand.
TACGTCTCAACGATCTGCTGTGCAAAGGCGAATGCAGCCAGCGTTCTTTCATAGCTCCTTGAGAGATAGGAGGCAACCTACCCTCTCCACCACCTGTCCATGCGCCTTTCAAGCTTGTCCCTTCTTTGTGCATGGCCAGCCACACTTGCCCTGCCCACATGCTTCGTCCAAGCTCCCTGTCCGTCTCCATATTCGTAGTGTGAGGAGAGGCTTCGCCCAGGCTTCTGCCACGAAAGCTCCTCAGGATACAGAGAGCACCAGGAGACGCAGACCTACCAGGAAGAAAGAAGCTAAAATCAACCCAACTGGATTCTTTAATTATACGGACCTTTCCACCAAGCCATTAGCTCAGTTTCTGAGAGACAGATCGTAAAATAGGTCACAATGATTATGGATATTGGCGAATATTTGTTGGAGATAAGCTGCGAGTAGGTTAGGAAGAAGATGAATTTTATCAGGAGTATAATTACATGGATGACTATGACCGTGGGGATGAAAATCCTGATATGAATGCTGTGTTTGAACAAATGGAAAAAGAATACTGGGAGCTGCTGGAGTTGCAAGTGAATCTCCGTGCAGAGGGGAACGCTCGATACAGACTCAGGTCATAGCAGAGAGCATGCCCGTTAGCGGAAACTGACATGTAGAGACAGTAAGCCATGGGAGGACGTGTAATCACGCGGCGGGATACAACTGTTACAGGACAGTTATTGACAGAATTAAATCTGCAGCCTCGAGTTTCCGTTATCGTCACATTGATTGATGCAATCTGATGATGTTCAAGTCGAGGAATTTGTGGTCGACTCTACAGGAAGGACTTGCAAATGAAGACAGGAACACATGAGGGTCCAGTGAGACAACTGTCAATGCAGTGAGATTGGTAGCAGGAAATACTGAGCCAAATTTGCATGTCTATTGAAAACAGAGCAGATCTTGACAAAAGGCACTTGTATGTCTTTTGTGGTTGCCTTTGACTTCTCAATGCTTTGATAATCTTCGAAACCTTCCTTCTCAGGCAGTATACATCAGCAGTGATACATCGATGGCTTCATAAGGAACGAGAATGCTGTTTAGACTATGAGACATTCATTAGTGCAGCCAAGGAGGATTTAAAGACAAAGTTTGTTCAGGTATATTTGCAGAAGTCATAAAGGTACTGATAGGAAGAGTGCTGAAAGTGGATAAACTTGAAACTTATGTACCTTATGATAGCCAGTTTGACAAACATAGCATTTTGTGGTTTGTTGAAATGTTCAAAGTTCAAAACTGACCATACTACTAACACAGTGAACAGGGATACCCAACAGATTTTAACAAGTCTATGTGCCAAAGGCAAAACTGATCTCAAACACCTAGATGCAAAGTTGGATAAGAGATACTTCAGATTTTTCTGAACATGAACCTCATGTAAATCTCTTGACAAGGGATATAGTGAACTTTGGCATCAAAAAATCGATTTCTTCTTGTTAGTCTCTTCACTTGTTGCAACTTGAACTCCGTGTTCAGCAGCCTTTACACGAAATCTACGATAGCGATGTACCAACCGCATCTGCAAGTAACAAGTCGGTGACATAAATGCACAACGGTCACCCTGGCATATCACGAGTGGAGCTCGATATCTCAACACTCCCCCTCGAGCTCAATCCCAATTCCTGCACACCAAGCAGGTCTCTGAACTTGCGTAGCTTCTATGCGCCCAATGCCTTCGTAAATATGTCAGCTACCTGATCCTCTGTGCTGACATAAACTAGATCAATAAGACCTAGTAAAACCCTCTCCCGCACATAGTGATAATGCACCTCAATGTGCTTTGTTCTAGCATGATAGACTGGGTTATTTGCCAAGTGTATATTGCTCATGTTGTCACAATAAATGACAACTGGCCCATCTGTAGGCTGATGCATATCATAAAGTAGCTTATGCAACCAAGCTACCTCACATCTAGCTATTGCTACACCCCTGTACTCAGCCTCTGTGCTCGACAAGGCAACTGTAGGCTGTTTCTTGCTGCTCCAAGTGACTGCAGCACTCCCAAAATAGAACACATATCCAATGGTAGATCGTTTATCAGAAATACTACCAACCCAGTCAGCATCAGTGTATCCATGCAACTGTATCTAAAACCCAATCTCATAAAATAGTCCATACTGCAATGTGGACTTCACATACTTAAGTATGCATCTAGCTACATCCAAATGCAGTTTCCTTGGAGCGTGCATAAACTGACTTACCAATCCAATAGCATAGCTCAAATCTGGCCTGGTAATAGTCATATAAATCAAACTTCCTACTATGCGTCTATACATAGTAGGGTCTTCAATAAGCTCACCTGCATCTGCACTCAGCTTCACATTCTGCTCCAAAGGAATTGAAATAGGCTTATAGCCTGTCATCCCATATTTGGACAGCATGTCCAATCCATACTGCCTCTGCAAGAGCCGTATCCCACTTGGTGATCTAATCACCTCAATGCCCAAGAAATAACGCAGCTCTCCCAAATCCTTCATCTCAAACTTCTGCTTTAATAGCATTTTCACATGAAGAATATCTTCATCACTATCATCTGTCATAATCAAATCATCAACATAAATGACAAGTAGCATAATACCTTTCTCTGTTTTTCTCACATAAAGTGAGAAATTTTCCTTGGAAATCTAAAAGCCAATAGTGACAAGATACTGCCCGATCTTGTTAGACCATGCTCTAGGTGCTTGCTTCAAGCCATACAAGGCTTTCTTCAACCTGCAAACAAAATCAGGATGAACAACATGCACAGAACCTGGTGGCCACTCCATATATACCTCTTCTTGCAAATCACCATGCAAGAATGCATTCTTTACATCCATCTGATGTAAAGACCATCCCTTTGATGCAACCATAGCAATGACTGCTCTTACGGTTGCCATCCTTGCAATCGGACTGAATGTTTCTTCATAATCAATGTCATATGTTTGTGCATATCCCTTGACTACTAATCTTGCCTTGTATCTGTTCACAGAACCATCTGCATTGTGCTTCACCTTATAAACCCACTTACAACCAATTGCATTCTTATCTTTAGGTAAAGGTACCAATTCCCATGTAGCATTTGCTTCCAAGGCATCCATTTCTTCATCCATGGCTTTCTCCCATTTTTATTTTCCCATGGCTTTCTCAAAAGAAGTGGGTTCTGGTTCCTGTATCACTTTGACCATATAGGCATAGTGAATGGCTGTAAATCCATCATATTTCAGCCTATCCACAGGATACCTAGCTCTGGTAGACCTGTGCAAAGTAGGTTCACTCCTAGGTGCTCTCATAACATCCCTGGTCTTCCTTACTCCAGGTGTAACAATAGAAGGAATATCCAACTCATCATCAATGCTCTGTTCTGAGCCACTAGATTCACCATCCACATAAGAGTGACCTGCATTCACATCAAACATGGGCTGATCTACCTTCTCTTTTCCTTTTCGTGAAACCTGCATACCACTATCTGCATTTTTTTAAGGAGATTCTCCTGATCTCATTCTGCCTATCCATGGCGAAGAATGTGAACCACTACTAGAGGACACTCCAAGTCCACTAATATTTTGTGATTGTTGCTGTGAATTCTGTGCACCATTACCATTTTGTGCATCTACATCATCAATCACAATTACTGTTTTATACCAGCTACTCATCTCATAAAAAGCAACATCTCTGCTCACTGTAAACTTACGAGTAGAAGGGTTATAGCATCTATACCCTTTTTGCTTGCAGAGAGTAACCAATAAAGATGCACTTCTCAGCTTTTGGATCCAACTTGGATCTCAACTCATCTGGCACATGAACATAGGCAATGCAACCAAAAATCTTCAAATGGGAAATATTTGGTTTCCTACCAGTATACCTCTCCTCTGGAGTCATCCCATGTATTGCTATAGTGGGAGTCCTGCTCATTATGTAGACTGCTGTAGCAACTGCTTCAACCCAGTAAAAATCTGGCAAGTCTTTTTCGTTGACCATGGCACGAGATACCTCTCCAATATGCTTGTTTTTCCTTTTTGCAATTCCATTTTGTTGTGGGGTATGACTGCCCTCTTGCTACACCGCCTCAATCTGAGACATTGCACTCTTGCACTTCCTGGCTGACTACCCTCTTGCTACACCGCGAAGGGCGTCTCAATCTAAGACAATGCACTCTTGCACTTTCCGGCTGTGCTACCTGTAGAGACTTGCTTCCAAACTCAAAAAATGAAAGCAACACTGGTCCTCTTACCAGAACACCGCGAACTTGGTTTGCTTTCTTGAGCTCCTTACCACGAACCAGGCTCTGATACCATGTCAAGATTGTGGGAGAGAAGGAAGGAGTCTCACTTGTAGCTTTCTCACTTACACAATGGGGGAATACACACAAATGTGGAGGCTGAAAACAGTTTTCCTCTTCTTAGTTGTGTAAGCCAAAAGAACTCTAGTACAGAGAAATAGAAGAACCCTATATATGGGTCTCAAACCAAACTCAACTAACTAAGGTGGCATACTAACTGAGCCATGAACTAGAGTAGATAAGGATAGCTGTCATCTAGCTATTATTCATGGGCGGTGTACCAACAGCATCTGCAACTAACAAGTCGGTGACATAAATGCACAACGGTCACCCTGGCATATCACTACTGGAGCTCGATATCTCAACATTCCTTAGTCAAGAATACCTTTGGTCAAGATGTAGGGTTTGGGAACCCTCTTGACCCGATCCAAACCTTGACCCTGCTAGGCCGATAGTCATTTTGGACTTAGGGTTTCTAAATTCATATGGTAGTCTAGTATTTGGCCAATTGATCCTTAGGGTAAGAACCCTAGATCGTTCTTGCATGGGTGTCTAACTAACCCTAACATTCCAGAATGTGGGTAGGATCTTTGGGATTGAAAGGCTTGACTCGCCATCCCAAGTGCGATACTAGGAAGAATTTTAGCATAACTTAACCCTACCTGGCACTTGAGGTGATCGTCATAAGCAATCTAATCGTACCTTTTTTATCCCCATGTGAGTTACAACAAATTCCAAGCGATTTAATTGTCTAACGACAAGAGATGATCTTTCCTTAGAGATGCAAATACCTTTCCTAGAAGATGTTAATAATTGCAAGATATATGCAATGTATCATTTCATGCAACTTGCGATTTCAAGACTATAAACCTTTTCCTTTAATGCAACTATAAGATTTACAATGATCATTTCTTTCCCTCACCCTAAACTATAATGATGCAACGGAATCAAAGCTTTAACATTCTTAATGAAGATGCATTCAAACTTTGATGGAAAGACTCCATGCATGAGCGAATGCCATGACCGTTTTTGGTTTAAACCATCCGTTAGCACTTAACCCAACCCAAAATGAACTATCATGCAATTTGCAAAGTTCATGATTCCCTTTCCATGCATTGCAACTATTTTGGACAACATTCAATAGGCGACTAAGATTATCTTCTATAAGAACCACGACCATGAATTTAATTCATAAGTGCATCATGCGACATAAGCTCTATCCTTCTTAGCACGATATCATCTTCTAAGTTATACATTATACGTTCAAGAAGATTGCAACTACCCTTGTTCATGGGAGTGCAAGCAATTCCAATATTCGACATGCACTCAACTTTGTAAATCGAATAAATAAATGCATTTATAACTTCCCTATGAAAATTAAACATGCTTAAATGCATTCTTTTCATGCGGGTTTACAATCGAAACCTAGGCAGCGTTGTCCACATGCATGCTCGGGGTGGAAGCTCTTGCATGTGCTCCTCTCGCCTTTAGCTTCGGAGCCATTGACGCAATAGCTTTTTGGCTCAGCAAACTTTCCCACGGCCTCGTACGCATTCCGAAGTCTCTTTCTACCTGGGGTTCCCTTTTTTTGCACATGAATGGGCCTTCTAATTTGCAATTTTTGAAAAACCCGAGAGGTGTGAATGAATAAGGCTTATGGAAGCCTTGTTTAGAAGCTTCTAAAGAAGCTTCCAAGCTTCTGTTCCACAAAATGACATGGAGAGAGAAAGAAATGATGGAGGAGATGGTGATGAGGATAATGATTATGATGATGACGATGATGATGGTGGAGGTGGCGTGGCATAGCTTCTCTAGCACGCAGCACAGCGCAGTCCCCACGATCCCTCCCCTCCCCTCAAGCTTAAGGGGGAGGGGGGGTTCTTATAGGCTTTAAGGGGGGGAAATAGCCACACATGTGGCTAGTTTGCATGCCTCCTCCTCCCCCTGTGCTCTCCTACTCCACACCCACTCTTCTCCACTCCCTCTCCCCCGCCATGCAATGGCTGAATGGGAGGGGGTTATTAATTTAAAAAAATTGCACTAAAGTATCCATTATCCTTTTGCCTTTCCCGTGAAGGGTGTTCCCACATGGGCTTGCAGGTTTTTAGCCACGGACTCTTGTGCGCAATGCGGCCTAGAATTTGATGATGCATGTGGAGGGAGCACTTAGCCACCAACATTTTTCCGTTGTGGGAGATTACTTTGCACTGATTTTGCGCAAATTATGGGTTTTCAATATTTCGTAGCGAAAATATTACACATCGAGCTTCTTGCCAGTAAAGCATTCTTCAGGAGTCATCCCATGAACTGCAGATATGGGGGTTCTGTTCATAATATAGACACTAGTATGAACAACTTCATACCAAAAATGTTTTGCCATATTCTTTTTAGCCATTAACGCTCGTGCAACTTGCAACCCATTTTGTTGTGGGGTATACCTGTAAGTAAATCACCTCTTTATCCCATGAGTCCTCAAGAAGCCACGCCTAAACTCATTAAAGAAGTACTCTCCCCCTCCATGTGATCTCAAGCACTTCACTTTCAAGCATGTTTCTGTTTCAACAGCTGCCTTGAAAGATTTGAAGTGCTCAAATACATCATTTTTTTCCTTCATGAAATATACCCATAGCTTCCTTGAACAATCATCAATAAATGTGACAAAGTATTTGCTGCCACCAAGAGATACATTCTATGTAGCCCCCAAACATCTGTATGCACTACATAAAGTATATTTTTGCTCACTTCTCTATCATGCGAGAAGGGTTGTCTTGCCTGCTTACCAAACGGGCGTGCCTCACAGACTTTATGCAATTCTGCAACTCTAAAAGAAGGCAGCCCTATAACCAATCCTCTAGATTGCATTAATTCCAGCCTTTGCACATTTGCATGTCCAATATGTTTATGCTACATTTCAATGTCTGTAACCACTCCTTTTCCTTTAGCATACATAACAACATCCATTGTACTAAAGTGAACATGCGGCCAACTCTACTTTCTTCTGTGACCAACCTGCACTTATCTTTAAAGTCTTCTATAAAACAACCTTTTGCATTGAATTGGACTTGCATTGTCTGGCCATCATGCAAGGACAAGGGAACCTTTCCAATATGTGAAATTGGGTGGCATGAAATCATCACCAGTCTGTACATAATCTGGATTTTGTAAGTCTTGCATCTCTCCAAAGCATTCAACATGACTGATCATATGATTAGATGCACCGGAATCCACATACCATACATCATCATGTGTCCTCTTTCCTATAACTGCATTCATCATGTGCTGCATAACAAACAGACACTCATTTTTGTCTTCATTATGCCATGAAGAGGATGCATAGTTTCCTTACTGGAATTTACCACTACAAATATCATCCTTCTTAGCATAACAATGGGATGCAATATGACCTCTTTTTCCACAATAATGGAAAACAATAGCAGAATTTCCAGAACCTCTGTTATACCATCCACCTCTTCCTCTAGAGCTTTCCCTTCCTTAGTTTCCTTGGCCTCCTAAAACCTACATTTTACCAAATTGCTGATTGAACCCATTTTGCTGGTTATCGCCCAGCACATCCCATACCACAGCCTCTCAAAGAGGATCTACCACTTCCCCTTCCTGAACTTGAGTAAAATTCTTGGACCTGTTCACCATTTCTTTTAGACGAGTCACCCTGCAAATTGATCTCTTTGGTAATCATGAGAGAGACCAGCTCATCAAAATCTTGAAATGGCTTCCATATATATACAGAAGTAACAAATGATTTCCATGACGTCTCATTATTAAGGCCACTCAAATTGGATAAAATCAAATCATCATCATCACGCATTGCATCAATTGTTGCTAAAGCATTTGCAATGCTCCTCACCTTTAAAACATACTCATTGACAGCCATTTTCCCTTTCTTCAATGTATTCAACTCTTACTTGAGTTGAATCTTTCGTACCTTTGTATTTTTTGAAAACATGTTCTCAAAAATTGTCCAAGCTACATGTGAAGTTTCTGCATTATTGATATGTCCCAACATCATATTATCAATGACTACAGATAGCTAGTACATCACCTTTTTGTCTTTTTGCATTCCATTCTTTCCATGCTTTTAATTCATTTGTAATCACAGCTCTAGCTCATTTTCTTCACCTGAAACAAACTCATAAAGTCCCTTTCCAATGAGGAAGTTCATCACATGGAACTTCCATGAAGGGTAGTTGTTCTTGTTGAGCTTCTCAATAATGGAATTTCCAATGTTCTCTGCCATTATCACAAAAAAGGATACAACACAACAAGCTAGTCTTGTGCAGCCTTTCACAACAAGTGCATAGCAATACACCAAGCAACCTTTTTCACTAATTGCTCAATAGTACATGTAATTTTCACATATAAACCTTATGTTTGCTTCTTGTCAAACACCTCAAAAATTATAGATTCGAAATCTGTAACCTATGCATCTACTTCTGGTCAATACAGTCGGAATCACTGAGTTCCCTGAAACTGATGTCCGCAATCTTGTGGCTCTAAAATGGGGCCTGAAACGGCCTCAAATGCCAAAAAGAACTACAGGGAAGGGCTTATCTATAGAATATACATTTCTGTGCTTGCACACCAAATCTCACAGCAATCTGAGATTTTCACTCTACCTTGCTTCCAATGCCTCCACATGCACTATCCAAGAGAGAGAGTGGAAGAATCAGAGAGCTTCTTACCCATTGCTTTCTTGCTCAAACCTTGCTTCTTTTCTTTCACTTTGACCTTCAAAATCAGCCTCTCTCAATGGCGCGACTCTAATACCATGTCAAGAATCACGTGGTGGAGGGACTTGCTTGAGCTGCTGCGCCAAACACGCACTGCATACACAAGAGGAAGCTCACTCAAGAACACAAGAAGAGAGGAGGAAAAAATATTTTTTTTGCTGATTTTTTCTTATTTTTCTACACACTATACAATGTACACAAAGTATAGATAAAATACAACATAAAGGAAAGTGGCCTACTAAATCAAACAGTGCATAATAGACTACACTAATCAACTAGTGCTATATCTTTGCCAGCTGTAGGTAAGTGTAACAAACTAAATATAATAAGTGACAAGTCAGTGGCCATGTGAGTATCATAATGATCACCAACGTGCTAAGTGTAGACGTGCGGACCCATCTAGCCAGGCGGTCCACCATCAATGTCCGCACATGTTGAGCTTGCCATCTCAACAAATCTAACTACGGTACCAGTCATAAGTAATGTATTTCCAAATTGATAGATGTTTGCTTTGATTCTCCTATGAGATACGTTAGGCCCCATACTATGATGCACGAGTATAGGTCATCAGAAAGGATAAATTTCATCTCACATGTTTGAAAGATGGAGCTTGCAAAGTGCATGTATCAAGGGAAGTTAGTTGCACCTAGTTGCATATGGCTTATTCATTGATAGAGGAAGAATCAATTAGGGGTTATGAATGGAATAATCGTAAAAAGAATGACATTAAAAATTGTGCATACAAGTGTTAAGTAAATTTTATACAGAATCTCTCTTTGATCCCAAGGGGTAGAGCAAATATGTGATGGAAATGTTATCGCATCTATTCTTGCATTGTTTGGGAAGAATATAATTGGTTTTGTTGGTTGATCAAACATCTTAAATGTTTTTGCATTCAACTGGTGATTGGTTTGTTGTTTGGATGATTATTTCAAGTGCTTGTGATTTATGGTAAATGCATGGCAAGGATTTATGATGATAAGTTGCCATGTGAATAAAGAAATATTTTCTTGAAAAATGATATTAGCGCTGAATGCCTTGCTTGTGCTTGATTCGTAAAGGATTTAATTAAGGAGGGATATTTTGCACGAGTGGATCATCTCGAAGATCGCACCGTAAATCAACCCGAGAAGGGTACTGCTTGATTCATGGGCCAAAGGTTGAGAGGTGAAAAGGCCAACCACAGAAATCATGTTTCACTCCTAGACAGCTTGTGGATTAGGTGGAGCTCTAGACACCCCTTGCTAGGTCTAGATTGGAGTTGAAAACCTCCATGGCCCCTAATAACGTCTGGGCATGTTGGGAGATCCTATTCTAGATAAAGGATTGAATTTGTGGTGTGATGTGATTTGGACCAGTTACTTCCGCTGGGTAGAAGGAATACATAATTTCTCCTGTATGGGTAGGAGACAAAGATTAACTTGAAGATAAGTTAAGGAATGTTTTTGTCAAAAGGATTACTTGCTCTGTTTTTGTGTCTGTGCTGTGAATTACATGAACGAACCCTGTTCCCTAAAGGCTTAACTAAGGAATATGATTTTACATGTCACACATAAATGTGATAGGACCTAATTAGATAACTAAAGAATGCCTATTGAGGCAAACGAGTGGGCAGAACCCTCGACGGGTCTGTCCTACGATAGGGTGGTCCCAGAGAACTAGGAGGCTAATTCTCATAAGGATTTACCAGCGTTCGACCTTTAGGTATTGTTAGGTTAGAACCCAATTCATGCCATTTTAGGGGACCAGAATGGGACTAAGCCCTATGGGCAAAGAGATTGAGCGATGCATCTCTCTCGTTTTCCATTCTCTTTGAGCCAAGTGTGGTATGGATCTGCTTTGAATTGGGTATCTCTGCATAAAGTAGGATGTCCAAAACCCAATGCTAGAATGCTGTCAGGAGACCTTGGCCCCTAGGAACCCAGATTTGAGGTCGATCCTAGTGGGTTTGGCCGCGAACGTTCCATTGCAAGGTGGACTCAGGAAACCCTAGGCGACAAACCCCAGAACATTCCATGGGAGTACCAAGGTGATAATGCTTAGATTCGTTTCTTGATGGACTACTAAAATGTGCTTGGAAAGCTGATATTCAAGCACATTACATTGACTAAGCCATCTTCTCTCACGCTCTCCCATCTCGAATTCATTCTACCTTCTCTATTTCTCGAACCCGCTTGCGAACAATGGCTCCAAAGCGAGGAGGAGGAAAGACCATGAGAGCCACTGCAACCAATCAAAGAATGGGTATTGCCAGAGATAGGGGAGTGCGCGAGGTTGCCGCAATTTCCACTACCAATGGAACATCAGGTGTGGCGAACACAAGTGCAAGCAAAGACAAGATTCCCAATGTTGCCATGCCAAACCAAGTTTTTCACAACTCAAAAAATAGGCTAATATTTTGCCACACAAAATAATACTTTTTTTGCCAAAATCTTACATAAAATGTTAGCTTTTGCATTAAATGATATAATAACTACTTGTTAGATTGCATGGACAGCATCCATATAAAAAATTAAGTACATAAAATATTAGCTTCTATATTTACACTTACATGAAATTACAGTTTTCATTTAGAGAGCATTATAATCCGTAAAATTATGATAATTGTAGGTGGATATTGCACGAAATAAATAAAGAATTATATACACATTCAAAATTAGTTACATAAAGTAACTCGATATATCTACTATCAAACGTGGCAAGGTTAAGTATTGAATAATACTTGTGAAAGTGTATTTAAAAGTCCTGTAAATCATCTCATCACCGTATTTTTACTAGAAAATTTGCTATTTCTTAGGACGAATCAATGTTAAAGAAGATATTGGATGGAATCTAATAAGGTGAAGAAAAACTTAAACCTTTCCAGTCTATCGTATTACCTACAAACTCTCGAAAATTGAAATAAAAGGATATCGCATAATCTTTATAAATAATTTGTGAAATGGTATTTCTTATGATGGGTAAGTTAATCCCCAAAAGGAAAATTCATGTCCTACTTAACAAAGTTAAAGAATTGTACTCAACACTTCCTTATGGGGAGAAGAATACTCATTCAATTGTGAGGTTACCTTAGGTTAAGGATCTACCTTGGCTACATAAAGCTGTGAGTTGCACGATGGTATGATTGTCATTGCATCATTCACATATGTTTGAAAGGATTGTTTGTGTTTGCTAGAAACTAGATCTTTGATTGAAAACATTGACAAATAGGATAAAAGGAAAAGATCACGCTAGACTACCCCCAGGCTAGCTCCGAGACCCTACTCTAAGGGGGTCATGGTTATCGCTTCGAGAGGCCTAGACCGGCTCCTTAGCGAAAGGTATGTCTATAGGGATAGCCTCAAGGAGTAGGAAATGTGGATGCTAGGGGGGCTCTAGCCGTAAATTCCACATTATTCCTAGAATATGACGAGTCCCTTTGTGACCCATGATGGCATTCTAGAACCCTAATACTAGTTACAAGGGTGGAATCTTGGTGGGCAAAATATCCTCATGGAATTCTGTATATCTTCCACAGAGATCAAAAAGATGAAAATTGTAATAAACTTTGAATATAATAAAAGAGTTTGTTTTATTCAAGGAGTGTTTGAATTGTATGAGTGTCAATGAAATAAATTACGTAAAGGAACCTATGATTTAACAGATTAATTAAGGAAGCTGATTGTATATGTTTCAATAAATGTGATGTAGGTAATTCAAAAACTAAAGATGATACCTTCATCGAAGGAAAGTGGGTGGGCATAACCCCCAACGGGTCCGTCCAACAATAGGGTGGTCCTGGTTAGCTAGGAGCTTTTCTAAATCGGCAAAAGAAGTAGGAAGATGATAAATTGACCAACTAGTCATTAAGTAGAACTGACTTGTATTGTTTTAGGAGGCAGGAATGGGATTTTGCCTTATGGGAAGGAGGGTTGATGTACTGCACTCCCCTCCGTCTCCCATTCTCTTTGAACCAAGTGCAATGGCAGGTCCTCTTTAATTTGAGTATCCTGTAGGAAGTGGGAACTCAAAATTACTGACACTAGCTAGGAGACCCGTCTAATTTAGAAACCCAGAAATTCAAGTCAATCCTAGTGGGTTCGGTTATAGAACTCTCCTGTTGTGAAGTATACTCAGTAGGACCTAAGTGACAAAACCCATGACGTTTCTAGCGGAGGGTTGCGTCTTTTTTGGAGAACCTACTAATGGACTACTAAAAGGTGTGCCTTGGATTGAGACTGGCAGATACCTCACAATGATTGTCACAAAGTATTCATGATTTGTGGCCATGTTGTCAGAGTAGCAATGTGCATGTGATCCAAACATCATGGTGACTATCTTTGATCCTTGGCCTCCCATCCATCAAGTAGAGATCCTGATAGAGGTGCTTGCAAGGGCAAGCACTAGCTCTTGGACTACCTGCTCCATTCATGGTAGGTTCTTGTAGGGGTAAAGCATTGGCTCTTGGCCCCCCTAGTCATGCTCATGATCAAATGTTGAATGCATTATTTTATGATAAGATTGGATGTGTTGGGCCATTCTTGATTTGGCATGAATATACTCAAATGTGTGCTTGGGCTCATTCGGCACAAGTGGGGCAGCACTTTTCTTTGTCATCTGAATGTCAATGGTGGTAGATTGTACAAAATTATGGGGTCAGATTTGTCCCAAGGACTAGTGGCTATCTTGTTTAGAACTCAAAAATGTGGGTTTACCAAAGCGCTTGGAGGATCTAGTCCAAGATCTAATGCTTGGGGATTTTGGGAGTGTTAAATGGTTTTGAGAGTTTTTGTGAAAAACTTTAAGTATGATGGATTCAATTGGCCAAGTGAAGATGGGTTACCTACAAAATGGTGTAGTTACATAGACTTATTGGGAGAGAAGGCAACACTTGAGATGTGCATGCCTTATGCAAAGAATTTATATGTAGCAAGCAAAGGATATATTGGGAGTAGAAAAAATTCAAATGGAAGGAGATGAGGAGAGATAATCTGAACCTAAAAGTAGAGATCCAGCAGTCATCTATTATTTGGCCCAACCACCAATGCTTGAGGGATTTGGCTCAAATATTTTGGATTTGACACGGGATGGTTTAAGCTTGTATGGATTGATGTTGATGGATTGAGATGACCAAATGATTAGCATAAGTGATTCATTTGCTCTTTGATCGCATAATGTAATCTATCATGTGTTGGAATCATAGCACACAGATGGTTTCTACTACAAGCATATAGATGCTCCCTATTGTTGGGCCTCCTATGTGCTTGGATATACATATTCATTTCTCTTTTTTTTTGGATTTGGCACATGTGGAGTGTGGATTTCACCAAAGCACTAGTATAAGGACCAACCAGGGTGTGTGTTCACTTTTGGTATATGAATTGAACATTGGGATTGTGAGCTATTGAGTGCAAGAATGATGCTATGCCAAACCAAATGGACAATACCAATTAGCTTAGGAAGAAGTAAAATCAATAACCTTGAGATGGGATAAAGGGAAACTGTAACCATGGTCCTCATTGTCCATATTCCAAGCACCATCACGTGGCATTTTGCGGGCATTTCTTGACTAGATGAGATGTGGTAATGTGGTTGCAAGTGTTGAGTGCTTTGTGTTTCTTCATTGTTAGATTGTATAGATACAATACTTATGCAAGCTCATTGTAGTCATCATCTAGGGATTTATTAACAATCGTTTTTGTACAGGTTGAGTTCAATGGCCCCAAAGCAAAAGAGACAAGCAAAGAAACAATTGCAAATGGAGGTAGTAACAGTAACTATATAGTCAAAAGCTTGCAATTTTCTTAACTTTTTCCTTTTGTTAATGTGTCAATTTCTTACAACCAAGACTTTAGGCTTAGGAGCAAAGTGGATCTAGTCCTTGTCTTGATGATTATTCTTCAAATGTTTATTTTGTATTTAAGGTATCAACTAGAAGACAACAAGAACACTCTAGTCGTAATTCTACAACAAGTTTGGCACACTCTAGTGAAGGCAACAATCAAACAAGTGGTGAGTTGATTGACACGTTGGACATCATGAAAGGGCCGATATGTTATCCAAGGATAGGATTCTGGATATTTTGAAATGTCCATCCATCCCTTCATTCCATTTTTTCCCATACTTGAGGGTGCATGATTGAAAGAGCAATATGTATCTTATGAATATTGCACTTGAGGGAGAGACCTATTGTCATGAGAAGGGCACTTTCATTGTTTTCATTATCTCTCCGACCGAGATGTCAGTGTGGCAAATGAGGTCTGTGCAAGGTGGTATGCCTATTGGTAGGACATAGATAAGGACTTTGAGCATGAATTGAAAGGAAAATAAATCTTTCATTTCTTTCAAACAAGATGTTTTAGGTCTAGAAAAAGAGAACCACCACATGGTGGCTTGCATGGAGCTTATATCTCGAAGAAATTTTAAAATGTGCGGTTATGGAATTTGAGAGCTATAACCTCCATGATTGATCCCACCAAGCTTAGTGAGGTTGTGTTTCTTGCTAGCCTTTTGCACATGAATGAATAAGTATTGAATTGCCCATATATCTTTTGGATTATATAACTTATATACCAACTCTAATATTTTCATCTTGCTTGAATGAGCATGTAGTCAGTTACAAATCTTTAAGAGTCACATAAACATGTATTTTCAAGAACAATCATCACAAGTTTCTACGATCTTGGAGGCAAAGGAGAATCTTGAAGCAAAAAGCTCCCTATCATGGTATCCATTAGCAAAAGAGGACATACCACAATTATTTTATCAAGTATTCCTATTTTGTACATGAACCTTTTAAAAATTTGAGGATTGAACATTCTTAATCCTCAGGTTTTAGGTTCATTTTCAAAAGAATTGTGTATAAAGGTTGGATAGGCAATAAAGAATCTTAGAAAGGACTAGAAGTTGATCATCAAGGAATAGGAGATTTGGTAGATGTGAAGTGTAAGTACAATGATCATATGTAAAAGTTAAGAGCTTTTATTGTGTGAAACTTTGTACTTATGTGTGTGGGAGCTACATGCCAAGCTCCATGCACTTGTTTTCTTCCATGGATCATTTGGCATTCACAGGTTCTCAACATAATCAATCCTTCACTGGGAAGGGAGCAGAGGGAGAATTTATTGTCCTTGAGATTTGATGCCCTTGAGACAATAGTGGGCATTAAAGATTTGAAGTTGATAGAAATCTCATTAGTTTTGATTGACAAAAATATCACATGGCTGAGGATGATTGAGAGGTCAAGAGCAGTGTGAGGTGCTCATTGGATGCTAAGCACAAATTTTTAATTTAGAATATAAGATCTTGTCCATTAGTTTGATTTGGAAGTCCTGATTACAATTTGTGTGAATGCTTTGTTTGAATTTTTTGCTTAGAGTTAGTTTGGGTGTAGGTGGTTTTCTAGAGAGATACTAAATATAATAGAGGAAAATGCATTGAGGACATTGGAGGATGATGTAAAATTGGCAACAAGTGCAAGGAATCCTCTATTCCTCCCTACCAAGCCCGCTCTACATGATTACTTCTCGCAATTTTTTTATGAATGAAAAAAACACATCTTTGGAACCATGAAGAAGGTTGGCTTGAAGGAAAAGACTAGAAAGTAGTCTCAACTAGATGCAGCCTCTTGTTGCTTGCTCTATAGGTATGAAAATTCAATGGGTGAACCCTTGCTACTATTTTATATGTTTCCTTGATTGGTGGATAAATTGTTGTGAGAATATACCTTTTTCTTTTAGGTTTCAATGATAGTCATTTTGTACACTTGACTGATCTTAAGTTGATAAGGGAATTACTAATGGATTGAATCAAGCCATAGATTAACATTGCAAACAAGGTATGGGGATGTCATGGATGGGATTTCTAGGTATGAGATTGAGACCTGTCCATAGTGGTTGGATATGCTAAAACCTAATGTCTTTCCAAGTAAGAGAAAAAAAATTGATGAGTTCAAATGGCTTGGTGATGGTGCTCATTCGCCAAGCACAAAGTAAGAATAATTTGACCTTTGAACTTTTCTTTGTTGCCTCTGTTATGTATGTCTTTGAAGATCCTTCATCTTATTTTCCTTCTAGATGAGCTGGAGAGGGGAGATCGGGTTGCAAAAGAGAAGAAGAGGTTGTCACAATAAGGGAAACATAAAGAGACTAGTAGGTACTCAAAGATGTAAGGAGTTCAATTAGAAGTGTTGCATGTTTTATTGGTAGCTAGGGTACATGATGACTTTGTTGAGCCTTCAATAGATTTTCTTTCACAAGAGAGTCTTAATAGAGGTTTACTTCTAAAGATCTCTTGTGATTGTTTGGTGCAATGCTCTCCACTATTATTGGAATCATTATTTTCTCTTTTGCTTCTAGAAGGCACTAGTCTATATACCCTTGTACACCCCCCCAGTGTGCCCTTATCGTACCCTCCTCCACATGTGGGTCACAATTGTGACATGCTCTCTATTCATTTGGGAATTGATGATTACATATATATGGGTAAGGGTTTTGCATCTTCTATCAGAAACAAGGACTTTGGCAAGATTCATAACTTCTTTTTAGGCATAGATAAGCTAGGGCTTGAGTATAGAAATAGGAGAAATGTCATGGCTTGGGCAGCTAGCTTCATTCTTCTAGAGTTTTCTACAAATGCATCATTAGGTAGAGATGGTGTTCCAACATGGAGAAAAGTGATTGAGGACCACCATCTATCATGGGCTCAAGGTTGCTTTAGCATTTTTGGTAGACTCATGATGGGTCATTTAGCTTGCATCTATCTTAGGTGGGTTTTTGGGTGGCTTGGAATGCTTGTCGTAAGTTCTATTATTGGAGATGGTACATATCCATTGATGCATGTGTGCATGGATTTTGGCATCCACGGTACTCAATTTGATAGTGACCTTGACATTATTGATCACATTGTGCAGCCATAGACCTCTTGTAGCTTGTAGGGCGATAGCAACAATGATAGTATGCAGAGAAACTAGATGGATGAGGCTTATGGGTGCCCTTTCAATTTGTATGATTCACTCTTTAGAATGCTTAACTTGATATTATAATATTTGATGCTTTATGCTATCAATCCAAGGCACATGATAGTTATCCAATATGTGAATGATTTCTATTTTTTGTGTCACATATTTTCTATAGGTATGGAAATGCATCATCATGGTTACTATGTTAACAACAATAAATTTACTTGCAACTCTACATAAGGTTTATAACATATACACTTTTCCAATGTCTATGTAGTGCATTGCCTTGCTATGCAGAGACATTGGTGACTATCATGAACATGGATACATATTATGACATAGTCCAATCAAGGGCTAGAGGTAGGCCCACGCTTAGGCCAAAAGTATATTGATGAATGCAAATCATTATCTTATATAAGTCATCTATGCAAGCCATATTTGAGATATATAATATTCTTCAAGATTTTTCAGAAAGATGTCTAAGGTTATAAACCAAGTTTACCAAATGTGAAAAGAGAATCTCTAAATTTAGGGGTTGATAATCGAACACACTCTCCAAAATTGGAGGCTAGGTGTTATCACTCTTATGACATAAAGGATATGAATAATATTCTCAATATGGTAGGAAAGAAAATAAGAGGAGGAAGGCATGGAAATTGAGTCATCTTTACCAAAGGAAACAAAGGAAGAAGTGACTTTCACATCAAAAGTCAATTTTAAGCATGAAGTATCCATTGTTCTTTTGGAATAGAGAGAGATTGTTCTCACTCATGCCATGGAAAAAGAAGAAGTGATGGCTACTATGGGTGCTTGGTTTCAAAAAAGGGTGAATACAAGTTTGGCTCCCTCTTTGGAAAACTTTATAAGGCTACTCATTAATGAATTGTGTGTCTTTAGTACTACAATTGATCATTAAGAGAAGCTTGATATGGCCTTTTAGAAATTAGACAACTCTAGGATTCAACTAAACCCTAACAAGTATAGACAAGCTCATGCTAGGGTGAAACTACTACACCATGGAGTTTTTGTTGAGATATCGAGCTCCACTCATGATATGCCAGGGTGACCGTTGTGCATTTATGTCACCGACTTGTTAGCTGCAAATGCGGTTGGTATACCGCCCATGAATAACAGCTAGATGATAGCTATCCTTATCTACTCTAGTTCATGGCTCAGTTAGTATGCCACCTTAGTTAGTTGAGTTTGGTTTGAGACCCATATATAGGGTTCTTCTATTTCTCTGTACTTGAGTTCTTTTTAGCTTACACATCTAAGAAGAGGAAAACATTTTTTCAGCCTCCACCTTTGTGTGTATTCCCCCATTGCATAAGTTAGAAAGCTACAAGTGAGACTCCTTCCTTCTCTCCCACAATCTTGACATGGTATCAGAGCCTGGTTTGTGGTAAGGAGCTCAAGAAAGCAAACCAAGTTCGCGGTGTTCTGGTAAGAGGACCAGTGTTGCTTTTATTTTTTGAGTTTGGGAGCAAGTCTCTATAGGTAGCACAACCGGAAAGTGCAAGAGTGGCTTGTCTCAGATTGAGACGCCCTTCGCGGTGTAGCAACAAGGTAGTATATGCTGCGAGAGAGGGCTTTATCTTTTGGTTGCCCTATTTTTTTTATTCGAGGCCATTTTGGGGCCTATTTTGGAGGCGGAAGTTTTTCGCATGCAAGCAAGAAAAGGCCATGTTTTTTGCTGTGCGACCACTGTTCTACAGGTCGGTGAAAATTTACCATAGAAATTGCATCGTATGCCTGTGCGCAGAGACATTGGGAGTTACAGAATCATCCTTGTTGCCTGTTGATGCAAAATCATCACTAGGAAGTGACTATGTGATCAAATACCACTTTCGTCAATTGTGCAGATTTGCCCTTGTGAGGCTGAAGCTGTGTTTTTTGCAGTGATACAATTTTTTGCAATGTTCTATAATAGCGTATGATTCTCTTTCACAGATTGTCACTGAAAAGCTTGACAAGAACAACTTCCAAGCATGGAAGTTTAGAATGACAAATTTCCTTATGGGAAAAGGATATTGGGATTTCGTTGCAGGAAATGAAGAAGAACCAGTTCTTCCTGATGTTCCCAATCAACAGCAAATGCAGGCATTTAAAGGATGGCATGAGAGAGCCAGAAAAGTTATGTACTAGTTGTCTATCAGTATTTCACACTCTATGATTATGCATATTCAGGATGCAAGTACGCCAAAGGAGGCATGGGATACTTTGTCAAAAATGTATAGCACAAATACGTAAGCCAGGAAAATGCAGCTCAAGCAAGAGTTGCACAATGTGCAAAGAGAAAGTATGAGCATCAATGACTACCACATGAAGGTGAAGAAGATTGCAGATGCACTTGCTTCCATTGGGTTGCCAGTGGAAGATGATGATTTAGTTTTTGTGACCTTGAACAGTCTAGGAAAGGATTATGCACAGTTCCAAACATCCATTTCTGTTCGTGAAAGATTTCCTGATTTTGAGGAGTTGATTTCTCTTCTAATTTCTGAGGAGCAGAGAAATGGTGGTGCATCTTCTTCAAGAGGAACTTCAAAAGAAGCTGTCTTCTACTCAAATGTTGGAAGAAGTAGAGGCAGAGGTAGAGGAGGCCGATCTAGAGGCCGTGGTAGAAATTAGAATATGTAACAAACTCAAGAAAACCAGTCCTATGGAGGAGCACGTGGTAACTCTAGAGGCAGGGGGAGCCAAAGAGGTCGTGGTGGATGGCAAAGAAGGCAAAATGCAAACAGCAATGTTGAATGCTACTATTGTGGTAAAATGGGTCATATGGCTAAAGACTGCTATAAAAAGCAGAATGACATAATGAATGGAAAATTGCAACAAGGGAATTATGCATCTTCTAGTAGACAGGGTGATGACAGAAATGAGCATTTGTTTATGGTGCAGCACATGACCAATTCTATGGCAAGTACAGAAGAAAGCAACGATGTGTGGTATGTTGACTCAGGTGCATCAAACCACATGACAGGTCATGCAGAATGGATGCAGGATGCAAGGAAAATGGAAAAACCAGGATTTGTGGAGACTGGTGATGATACTGCACATCTTATTGTGCAGATTGAAAATTTTCCTTTGTCTATGCAGGATGGAAAAAAGAAATACATGTCGGATGTATTTCATGTTCCAAATATCACCAAGAACCTGGTTTATGTTGGCCAAATGGTTGAGCAGGGCTTGTAGGCCAGATTTAATCTTCATGGATGCTTTGTTGAGGATATGAAAAATAAAGGTCACTTGATAGCAAAAGGAAAGAAGAAGGGCATAATGTTTATGTTGGATGCAGACATGCCTGAATTGAGTGCAGCAATGTTTGCACACGGGACCGGTGTAGTTGCAGATATTGATATCTGACATAAACGCATTGGTCATGTTAATGTACAACAACTTAAATCAATGCAAGCCCAAAATATTGTTGCAGGATTGCCTAAATTCAAGGTTGCAGAAATGCATAAGGTATGTGAAGCCTATCAATTTGAAAAACAGGCAAGGAAACTATTTCCTAGACATGTTCAAGAGAGTAAGAAGCCATTGGAATTAATCCACTCTGATGTGTGGACTACTAAAGTTGCATCTATTGGAGGCTGTCATTATTTTGTCACTTTTATTGATGACTATAAGCAAAAAAGTTTGGGTGTATTTTATGAAAAAGAAAAGTGAAGTTTTTGGGCATTTCGAAACTCTTAAAGCTATGGTTGAAAAAGAAACAGGCCTGCAAATAAAATGCCTAAGGTCGGATGGAGGGGAAGAGTACCTCTCAAATGAGTTTGTAAGGTTCTTGTAGGAGCATGGCATAAAGCAGCAATATTCATGTAGTCATACCCCACAGCAAAATGGAATTGCAGAAAGAAAAAACAAGCATATTGGAGAGGTATCTCGTGCCATGCTCAATGAAAAAGACCTGCCAGATTTTTACTGGGCTGAGGCACTTGCTACAGCAGTCTCCATAATGAACAGGACTCCCACTGCAGCAATACATGGCATGACTCTAGAGGAGAGGTATACTGGTAGGAAACCAGATATTTCTCATTTGAAAATTTTTTGTTGCATTGCCTATGTTCGTGTGCCAGATGAGTTGAGATCCAAGTTGGATTCAAAGGTTGAGAAGTACATCTTTATTGGTTACTCTCTGCAGCAGGCAGAAAGGGTATAGATGCTATAACCCTTCTACTCATAAGTTTACAGTGAGCAGAGATGTTGTTTTTTATGAGATGAGTAGCTGGTATAAACCAATAAATGTGATTGATAATGTAGATGCACAAAATGGTAATGCTGCACAGAATTCACAGCAGCAGTCTCACAAGATATTAGTGGACCTAGAGTGTCCTCTAGCAGTGGTTCACATTCTTTGCCATGGACAGGTAGATTGAGATCAGGAGAATCTTCTCAAAGCAATGTAGATAGTGGTATGTAGGTATTACAAAAAGGAAAAGAGAAGGTAGATCAGCCCATGTTTGATGTGAATGCAGGTCACTCTTATGTGGATGGTGAATCCAGTGGCTCAGAACAGAGCATTGATGATGAGTTGGGTATTCCTTCTATTGTTACACCTGGAGTAAGGAAGACCAGGGATGTTTTGAGAGCACCTGGGAGTGAACCTACTTTGCGCAGGTCTACGAGAGCTAGGTATCCTGTGGATAGGTTGAAATATGATGGATTTACAGCCATTCACTATGCCTATATGGTCAAAGTGATACAAGAACCAGAACCCACTTCTTTTGAGCAAGCCATGGGAAAAGAAAAATGGGAGAAAGCCATAGATGAAGAAATGGATGCCTTGGAAGCAAATGCTACATGGGAATTGGTACCTTTGCCTAAAGATAAGAATGAAATTGGTTGTAAGTGGGTTTATAAGGTGAAGCACAATGCAGATGGTTCTGTGAACAAATACAAGGCAAGATTAGTAGTCAAGGGGTATGCACAAACATATGGCATTGATTATGAAGAAACATTCAGTCCGGTTGCAAGGATGGCAACCGTAAGAGCAGTCATTGCTATGGCTATATCAAAGGGATGGTCTTTACATCAAATGTATGTAAATAATACCTTCTTGCATGGTGATTTGCAATAAGAGGTCTATATGGAGCAGCCACCAGGTTATGTGCATGCTATTCATCCTGAGTTTGTTTGCAGGTTGAAGAAAGCCTTGTATGGCTTGAAGCAAGCACCTAGAGCATGGTCTGACAAGATAAGACAGTATCTTGTCACTATTGGCTTTCAGATTTCCAAGGCAGATTTCTCACTTTATGTGAGAAAAGTAGAGAAAGATATTATGCTACTTGTCATTTATGTTGATGATTTGATTATGACAGGTGATAGTGATGAAGATATCCTTCATGTGAAAATGCTATTGAAGCAGAAGTTTGAGATGAAGGATTTGAGAGAGCTATGTTATTTCTTGGGCATTGAGGTGATTAGATCACCAAGTGGGATACGGCTCTTGCAGAGGTAGTATGGATTGGACATGTAGTCCAAATATGGGATGACAGGATGTAAGCCTATTTCAGTTCCTTTGGAGCAGAATGTGAAGCTAAGCGCAGATGCAGGTGAGCTTCTGGAAGACCCTACTATGTACAGACGCATAGTAGGAAGTTTGATTTATATGACTATTACCAGGCCAAATTTGAGCTATGTTGTTGGATTGGTAAGTCAGTTTATGCAGGCTCCAAGGAAACCACATTTGGATGTTGCTAGATGCATACTTAGGTATGTGAAGTCCACATTGCAGTATGGACTATTTTATGAGACTGGGGTTCAGATACAGTTGCATGGATACACTAATACTGATTGGGCTGGTAGTATTTCTGATAGACGATTTACCGGTGGATATGTGTTCTCTTTTGGGAGTGTTTCAATCACTTGGAGTTGCAAGAAATAGCCTACAATTGCCTTGTCGAGCACAAAGGCTGAGTACAGGGGTGCAACAATGGCTGCATGTGAGGTAGCTTGGTTGCATAAGCTACTTTATGATATGCATCATCCTACAGATGGGCCAGTTGTCATTTATTGTGACAACATGAGTAGTATAAACTTGGAAAATAACCCAGTCTATCATGTTAGAACAAAGCACATTGAGGTGCATTATCACTATGTGCGGGAGAGGGTTTTACTAGGTCTTATTGATCTAGTTTATGTCAGCACAGAGGATCAGGTATCTGACATATTTACGAAGGCATTGGGCATAGAGAAGCTGCGCAAGTTCAGAGACCTGCTTGGTTTGCAGGAATTGGGATTGAGCTCGAGGGGGAGTGTTGAGATATCGAGCTCCACTCGTGATATGTCAAGGTGACCATTGTGCATTTATGTCACTGACTTGTTAGTTACAGATGCGGTTGGTACACCGCCCATGAATAATAGCTAGATGACAGCTATCCTTATCTACTCTAGTTCGTGGCTCAGTTAGTATGCCACCTTAGTTAGTTGAGTTTGGTTTGAGACCCATATATAGGGTTCTTCTATTTCTCTGTACCTGAGTTCTTTTTGGCTTACACATCTAAGAAGAGGAAAACTGTTTTTTAGCCTCCACCTTTGTGTGTATTCCCCCATTGTGTAAGTGAGAAAGCTACAAGTGAGACTCCTTCCTTCTCTCCCACAATCTTGATAGTTTTTACAAATGGAATAGAAGAAAACCCTCACAAAGTAAATCCCTTGATGCTATATCATTCTACCAAAGATATAAAATAAGTCATGTCATTCCACTAACATCCCAATTACTTTTCCCTCTTTTACAAGTTGTGAGGTTGGACCCCTTGATATGGGCTGAGGAATGTGAAGAAATTTTTCCTAAAGGTAAAGAAGTATTGGGAAAACCTGAAATTTTGCACTAAATAGATTGGGAAAAGAGATTTCTATTTGAATCTCTCTATTAAGAAACATGCAATTAGGGTGATGCTATTGCAAAGAGGCTAGGATACAAAGACAATATACTATTCTTGTAGAGTGATGAGTAAGGAGAGGAATTTTATAGAACTTGAATAGATTATGTCTAGCATAATGTTTTCTTGTAGAGCATATCTTTTGCCTTGGACTTGTTTTTTTCACAAGTTATTCTCTCTTGCCTCAATTGATTAAAAAAACATTTTTTCATGAAGATTATTGAGCTAGATGATAGATTGGGGGAACTCTAATTCTCTTTCCTTCTAGAGGAGAGTATCATAGTCATGCTAGCAAACATGCTTGCTTAATTCCAAGATGATCAAGGAGAAAGAGGTGCAAAATCCACCACCTAAACTATAGGATATTGAGAATTATTTTATATTTTCTTAGATGGTTCCTAAAGAAGAAGAGGCCACTAAAGCTTCAACTAGTTTGGCATCATATGACCCTAGGGGGAAGCTAACCAAGAAGCAAGGATTTAAGTTGTGCTTGCATAACAATAATGAAGAAAAATATGCAAAGAAAGCCTTGTAGGTTGCAGATGAATTAGAGATCAAGACATTGAAGATAAGAGATTGGAGAAAGCTTTGCACATTGTACATGTATTGGAGATCAAGAGATTGAAGATAAGAGGGGGTGCTTTGATTGGGGTAAAGCATGTCTCGAGAGTATGGTGGGTAAAAGATGCAATATTAGAAAACTATTCTAGATATTGGAATCATGGAGTCTTCTACACATTGAGAGTAGAAAATTTTATTGCTCATGAAGCTATTCAAGAAGTTATTCAGTGAGTTTGTGCCTACTATAAAAACGCCCATGTATCAAGGGAGAGAAGTTCTACCTCTCAAGCCGTGCAACTCATGTTTGTAGTGTCAAAGGATGAGGAAGAGAATATTGAGATAAGAACTCATGAGATCAATTTTGGAATATGATGTATTTGAAAGTGTGGAATTGATGCTATTGGAACCATATCCATCCCAACAAGGAAAAGGGTGTATATACTTATTACATTTGATTATATTTTAAGATGGGTAAAATGAAGAACAACCTCATATGTTACAAGAAGGATGTGGGTAATTTAACTAAGAGGTTGTTGCAAGTTTGGAATTCCATTTGAGGTTTTATTAGATTGGGGACTAAGATTTTGAGGAGATTTGACAAACTTTATATGTGACAAGATGAAGAGTAAGCCATTAATATAGCACACATTATTATCCTCAATGGCAAACATTCTATGTGACAAGATGAAGATTAAGTCACTAATATAGCACACACTATTATCCTCAATGCAATGATATGAATGAAAGGTTCAAGGGAACTATAGCAAAGATGACAATGGAGACTAAGGAATCATGGGATTTGGAATCTCTTCGGAAATGCCAAGGGCTTTGTGGTCCTATAGGACAATGGTCAAATGTGGGACTAAATTTTCACCTTTTTAGTTCCTATTTGAAAAATAATCTCTTCTTTTTCTTGAATTGCAAGTTCCTTCATTTAAGCTTCTAATGAGAATTTATAATGGAATTAGACATGCTTATAGAGATATAGCAGATATAGGAGATGCAACTATATAGGATTTGAGCATTGGACCATTATGAAAAGGTATGGGAAGAATGCAAGAAAAGCATGGACCAAGGGTACAACAACAAAGAGATTCAGTAAGGAAGCATAGTGCTTTCAGTGAAGTGGGAAGGACCACATCCAAAGTTGTTTGAAGGTATGCTAATGATACCTATCATTTGGTTAATTTTGATTGAGAAGTGCATAAGAGAAGAGTATCTGGTTATACGCTAAAGAAGTATGATTCAAGAATTCTAACAATGTTGAAGAAAATTTGGAAAAGAGAATAAGTTGTGGAGGCACCTTTAATGGATGAGGAAAAAGATCGTTCTAGGGCTCTTTGACCAAAATGCTTCATTGGACTAGGGGATAGCTAATTATGTGAGGATTTTTCATAAAGCCCTAGATGGGATCAATAGAGCGATAAGTGACTATCTTATGGATTAGTGATAATGATAATGACAAATATGGTTTTGCGCCTTTAGGCAATAAGTCTTTGATGGAACCATAAGTATCTATCTTGAATTTTTTGATTGAGGTATGACTATGGTTGATACTCGACTTGGATTTTCAATATGTTGAGTTGGAGGATAGCTATAGCATAATAAAATTGGACTTGATAGCATGAGGGTGTAGTCTAAAGGAATGTAAGCTAGGTTGCATCAATATGAATATAGGATTTGTATAATTAAAAAAATCCAAGACTCTTAAAATAAAAGTACATGGTATAATACAAGATCATGTAAGAAGATACTCAGATTAATCTCTTGGATTTAAAAATAGACTAGTGAAAATTTTCTTTCTTATGAGTGATTCTTTTGTACTAAAAATTTGTTTAGCAAAAAAGTATTCTGCTATATAAATAGAACCTTCAAAAATGAGCCTTAGCACAAACAAAAAATGTATCTTGTCTCCTTAGCAAAAGCTAAAGAGATTTTAGCTACAAAATCATCAAATCTAAGTGTAAATTTAATAATTATTACTAAGCATTAATAATAAATAACTATTAATAAATAATAAATTTCGTGAAGAAGGCTAAGAAGTGAGAGAAAGGAGAATAAAAGAGAGAGAAAAGAGGAGAGAGAAAGACAAGAAAGATAGGAAAAAAGAGAGAGAAGTTGTAAACAAGGAGGGGAGATGAGAGATAGTAATTGTATTACTGCAGAAGATGCCAAAAATTACATGTCTCACACCTTTTATACCTATGCTAGTGTGACAAAGTATTATTAATGATCTCTCACAAAAATATATGTATTCTCATCTTCTTACAATCCAACCCTCCCCCCAAAGGTTTTTTCCCACAAAAACAGACTTACAATGGCAAAGAAGGATGTATGAAATAAAGTACTACTCTAATTTCAACTATATAAAATATAGAAAATAAATTAAACTTTTGAGATTTATCAACAAGAATAAAGACATAAAGGGAAGCCTTTTCCATATACATAATCTAGATGTCTTCAAAAAGAAATTTGAGCCTTAACGTCTTGCAAAAATAAGCTTTGAAATGAATAGAGAGCTTATCGTAAGAATAGGGAAAAGGGCCCTACTGAACAAAATCTATCATAACTTGTGATAGAGTATCCAAATGAAACACACATATAAAAAAATAGCTATTTATAGGTACTTTGACCCTATGAAGGTGGCATATTTCTAAAAAATGGGTAGAATCTGGCCTCCAAGAAGCTTCTTTGCCATTGTAAGTCTGTTTTTGTGGGAAAAAACCTTTGCAAAGTTTCTTTGCCATTGTAAGTCTGTTTTTGTGGGAAAAAACCTCCATCTTCTCTAACTCTTCACGAGCATTAGGAGATTTACATAATCATGAAACAATGCAAAAGAAACACTTGCAACCTTGTAACCATATAATGCTTCAAAAGGAGACATTCCAATACTCATGTGATGAGTATTATTATAACAAAATTCTACAAGATGAAGCCAATGGTCCCGTGCGCTTTGTGTTTCATGGAAAAAATGATGCAAATAAACTTCTAGACATTTGCTGACTCTTTCAATTTTCCTATCCATTTGTGGATGATAAGCTATAATAGGAGTCAAAATAGTTACCATAGAAGAGAACTAACTCCTCCAAAAGCTACCCATAAACTTGGTGTCACGATTAGACACAACCTTCACTAGCATTCTATGAAGCTTAAAGACACATTCCATAAACTGATTAGCCACTTAATTTGCTGTAAATTGAGCCTTTGTTGGAATGAAATGGGTTGATTTAGTCAATTGGTCTACCACCACATAAATGCTATTCCACCCATGCTTTGTTGTAGGCAATCCCATTATGAAACCCATGCTAATATCAGTCCACTTCCCATGAGGAATAGGTAGTGGCTAAAGCAAACCATCGAGTAGAAGTGTGGAATCCTTATTTTGCTGACACGAAAGACAACTAATGACATAGTCTTTAACATCTCTCCAAATCCCTTTCCAATAAAAGCTCTTATGAATACTATCAAATGTTTTGAAGAAACCATGATGTCCCACTCTAAGGGTGGTGTGTATCTCTTGCAAAATTCGGTATTTGAAAGATGATTGAGGAGTCAAGAAAACTTGTCCTTGATACCATAAAAGACCATTATGCCATTTATAATTTGGATACCCTTTTCCTTTGCCTTGCTGAAATTCCTTCATCATTTTGGATGCTTGCTCATCAAGAAAATAATCTTCTTTAATTTCATGGATTGAATCCTTATACACGGTTGAAATGGTAGAGATAAAACATGTCCACATTCTTGATCAGGCATCCTCCACCACATTGTCTTTTCTAGCCATATAAGATATCTCAAAGTCATATCCTTGAAGAGCAGCTAACAATTTTTGTTTCTTGGGAGCTTGATAAGGCATTTGCCACCACATTGTCTTTTCTAGCCATATAAGATATCTCAAAGTCATATCCTTGAAGAGCAGCTAACAATTTTTGTTGCTTGGGAGACTAATTTGGTTATGAAAAGAAGTATTTCAGCATACAATGATCGCTTTTGACCTTGAAATGGCTGCCATAGACGAAATGATGCCACTTTAATAGCATGTAATATTGTCAACATCTCTTGCTCATAAGCATGTAATTGACACTCCTTGTCATTAAGCTTTCCGTTTTCATAAGCTATGACTCCATGGTCTTGACATAAAACAACCCCAATCCCTCTTCCACTAGCATCCACACATATGATAAACTCCTTAGAGAAATCTAAGCATACAAGGATATGTGTTGAAATTAAGAGAGATTTCAGCTCATTGAAACTTTGATCTGGTGATGAAGTCCCAAAAGAAAGCCTCCTTTTTTAGTTTATCCATCAATGGAGCTACCACATGAGCATAATTCTTGATGAACCTCCTATAGAAGGATGATAACCCAAGGAATCCTCTCAAAGAGGTTGCATTTGTAAGAGTAGTCTATTCTTTAACACATTTCACCTTGTTGGAATCCACTCTAATGCCTTGCTCTCCCATAACATGGCCTAAGTATTCAACTTCATCTTCCATGAAAGAAAACTTTGTTATCTTGGCAAAGAGTGTATGTCTTCATAATGTGTCAAAGACCTCTCGTATATGCTTCAAATGCTCATCCTTGGATTTGCTATAGATAAGGATATCATCAAAGGAAATAAGGATTGTTTTGAATAAGAAGGGTTGCAATATTTTATTCATGAGGGCTTGAAAAGTAGCGGGTGCATTGGAAAGTCCAAATGGCATAACCAAGAAGTGGCATAACCCTTTTTCAATCCTAAAAGCTATTTTGAACTCATCTTCTTCCTTCATTCAAATTTGATGATAATCCGATTAAAGATCTATTTTGGTGAAGACTTTTACATCTTTGAGCTCATCCAAAAGATCATCGATTTGGGGAATAGAATACATATTCTTGACTGTTGACTTGTTCAAATCCTAATAATCAATACACATACGAAATGATCCATCCTTCTTCTTGACCTAGAGCATGGGAGAGGCAAATGGTGATTGACTTTGTTGAATTAAATCCATTTGCAGCAAATCTTTGACTTGTCGCTCCACTTCTTCCCTTTCAAACTTGGACAAGCTATAGGGAGGTTTGTTGATGGGGTTTGTGTTGGGAAACAAATCAATAAGATGGTCAACCTCTTGCTTTGGAGATGAAGATGATGGTGGGGCTGAAATAGATCCTTGTATTCCTCTAATAGCTCCTCCAATCTTGGATCCCTTTTCTTTGTGGAATAAGATGGCTGTTTTATTTATTTCTCTTCATCTACTTTCGCAAGAAAGAGAGCAAGGATGCATGACTTAGTAGTGATTTTTTTTCACAATTTCTTCATGGAGATGAGTT
Source organism: Lygodium microphyllum (assembly GCF_053477565.2). NCBI lineage: Eukaryota > Viridiplantae > Streptophyta > Polypodiopsida > Schizaeales > Lygodiaceae > Lygodium > Lygodium microphyllum. The sequence goes on from NC_141158.1 coordinate 65,971,395, forward strand.
CTATATGTTTCTGGTATGTGCCTTTCAATTCTATGTGTTGTCCTTGCCAATTAAATTCCATTTGCATTTGCTCCAAGTCTAAAGTGAATTCACCAAGTGTCTTCAGTCAAATTACATCCAATAACAATGTCAATAGGCCCCATATCTAAAGTAATCAAGTCCACTTGTGTTGTGCAAAAAGGAGGGTGATAGATCAATTGAAATACAATGACACACTTCTTTACTAGACTCATATGCACCATTGGCAACTTGTATCCACAAGGAAGAATCCATATCAATGGGTAGTAACTTCAACCCGTTCAAAGATTTGGTGTTGACGAAGCTATGAGTACCACCCATATCCACCAAAATATGTGCAACCTTGCTATTAATGATACCTTTGAGTCTAAGTGTACTTTTTCCTTTGCAATTAGTCCATGTATCATGTGAAATTTTAATATTCCCACCACATCGCTTCATATCAAGAAACAAATTTGGGCATTAGACTTTTTAAAAAATTACTCGTCGAGCTGTCACATAAGTGAGCACACTTAATTTTCTTGATATCGAGTCTCACATTAAATCAATTCTGCAATTCGACATGAGAACACGCCTCAATGTTCCCAGCAAACAAAAAGCAAAAGACGCCTTGTAAATAATATTACGATGGCTTGATTGTAATTTTTATCAGATTATATTTGATTTAGCATTTCTGATTCCATTTAATGCGTCGAGGATCGCATTGATTTTGTAACTACAAGACAATTTGCAAAAGCCTCAAATAGTAGACAAAGAACGCCCAAGAACGAGCATGATATTGAGTAAGTTAAGTGTCAAAGAGTATGATATGACTTTATAAACTAGATAAGTCATGATTTAACTTGGCCAAAAACCACAAATGAAGTTGTTTTGAAGAAAAAAATATGTTTTTGAAAAAATAAATCAAAATTCATGACGTTTCTATGCCTAGAGGGAGAGAAAGCATTTAAAAATCATCCCCATGCCACCATCCAATAGGTAGGCAATCAAAATACATTTTTAATAAAGCTCAATTGGCTCTTCACAAGTAGCCAAAAGAGTGAGTCAATTGCATGCTCCCCCTCATGCCTATAAATACACCCTCTCTCTTTCACAAAAAAAGTAACAATGAAGACCTCTTGTTTTGTTGGCAAAATTTCTCTACTTCTCTCATCCATTGAAGCTTTGAGACTTGATAGAGGAAAATAGCCCCCTTCTACCTCATTTTCATTTTCTCTACCCCCTATTACACATTCGTTCCATACGACCATACCACTAAGCAAAACATTGGCGAAATTTTTTTGGACGACCACCAACTCTCCTTGAACAACCACGTCAATCTCGCTTGACATCCGATAGCTCCACAAGGTCGCAGATATTCAAAGAGGCCATTTGAAGTAAGGAAATCAAGGAACATGACTTATGGAGAAAATGATGCATTAGAAATTGGCAAAACCCCCATTACAGAAAACATGAGAGAGAACATCTCGTCGGTTTGGAAAGAAATAATGTTTAATAAGCTTATCGGCTTAGGAAAATAACCTAAGTAATATAAAAATTAGATATTCAATGAAAAGACTCTTTCACTTGAAAAATTATTATATATCTATCATTAAGAAAATATCTTAATTGTGGTTATTTTTTGTATTTATTTTTATTTTATTAATGACACATGTGATCATAATAACATAAAAAAGGTAAACGTTGTTAGAAAAGTGAATATTTTATAGATTTTCCTTGAAAGTGATTATCTCTATTTTATTTTTCTAATGATAAATGGATGCATATGAATTTTATAATAATTTATAGAAAATTATTTAGATAATATCATGAAATAATCAATGTATTAAATTTAAAAAAAATTATATAGAAAAATATATACTAGACACGCATAAATTAGGTACGTGAAAATGTAATTTGATATTTGAAAGATGAAAGAAAATTTTCACTTATGATTTTTTCATTGCTTGAAATAAACTTTTCAGAAAAACAATCAACATTGCACTTAGGACATAGCTAAAAGAAAATTGATCTTTCTAGATAATGTTGAAAGTTCCAAACATTGTTGATTATAAACCATAGAATGTGAGTAGAATAAAATAAAAATTATTTTCTTGCTGAAAGCACACGTAATGTTAATATTAATTATTATATTAGCGAGAGCATTAATATCATGAGTTGATCCATGTATGAATCAGTGAGAAAGCCTAACTTAAAATATCAAGAGTGTTGAAATGAAAACAACTATGAAATACTTGACAACCCTGAAACTATCAATTTTAAGAAATTAAATAAATTGTTGGACATTGCTAAGAATTTATCAATACAAATTCTAATGTCTAAACATATTTGGAAAAGTATTTGAAATCATGCTAAGTGTGGATTAGGGCAAGGTAGCGCATGATTTGCTTGCCATAGGAATAAATGCCAATATTATCTTTTAGGGTAATAAATTTTTCATAAGGATAAAGAAAAATTATCATAATTAATCAGATTCACGAAATAGCTTGTAGATCCTGAAAAAGAGTTGTAAGTAGGAAGCGAAACCCTAAGACTAAGGTGGGACCTTAAAAGAGAAACCCTACATTTTGATGGGGTTGCTTCCTATGCTAAAAACACTTAATGTTGTATCTTTTTTTTAATTGTGCACGCACAGGTGGTTGTATAGGAAAGATTGATTGTGCTTGCAAAAATTAGATCTAATTGTACATATATAATCATGATAATAGGAGAAAAGATCGTGTATGCATCTCCCACAACTAAACGCGGAACCCTGCTCCAAGGGGGATTGTTTTGTACCACCGCGTTAAGGAGATTTGGATGGGCTCGACGATGAGAGGTTGCTTGGTGAGGAATCCATTAGGTAGGAGGAGGCATGACTACCAGGGGGCTCTGGCTATAAATCTCTCGATCGCTCCTAGGAACTGCCTAACCCTCATACGAAATAGGATGGGATCTTGGAGTCTCGGGTATTAGTGAAGGGACAGAAATCTTGGAGGGTTTATTTTCTTCTATGCAGATAGAAGGGATTTTCCGATGAATGGAGGTTTACCTTTTGCATAGGTAGAAGGGGAAAATCATTGTAAATAACTTTACGAAATATGTTTTGCAAAAATACTATTTTCTCTGTCTTTGTGTTGTGCCCTAAAATTATGCGAAGAAACGTGTGATAACGGGTTAATTAATGAAGCTGCTTTTATATGCCATAACTTAATGTGATAGGTAATTAGAAAACTAAAGAAAACCATTTGTGGAAAGCATGTGGGCAAGATCCTTAACGGATCCGTCCTACTATGGATGGGTAGTCCCGATAAGTTGGGAGCTTCTCTCAAGAGATTGAAGCAAACATTAATTAGGAAACTTTGGGTAAATCTAAGCATTAAATTACCTAGGGTTAGGTCTTAAAACCTTGATAAAAAATTATCTTAGGGAAAATGTGCAACGGTTGTGCGAGAACTCCATTAAGGTTCCCTAAATCCTAACCAATTAATTACTGGAAAAAAACGTTGCACTCCATGAACCAAGGGTAACTACGATCACTCCAATCAGACAAGAAGCCCTTGTGGAACACCTCGGGCCACACTCGCTGTTTGGCAGCCATAGCCAAACAGGGCCTGCAACACTTGGAGCTTCTATATTCTACTCTACATGCCATATCAATTCACGCTTTCTTCTGAGAATATCAAGGTGCATCAATTTTTCATAGAAATTGCAAACATTAAGCTACACACTACCCAACATTGCGTGTTTTCTCGCCCGCTGTCAAAACACGTGCACTCTGTGGTCGTACTATTTGTTCTCCTCCTGTGTTGTGCAAATCCATTGTTGTTTATGGGGCAAATGATTCCTACCTCATAAGCTTACTCCCCACCAAACCATTCATGCTATAGCTACCTATACAAGCTGCACAGAATAAAAAACCAGTCGTGTCAAAACCCTAACTACAAAGAAGCCATAGCTTTTCAACTTCAAGATTTTAGTTTACCTTGTCTTTATTCTCTCTCTCCTACCCAGCTAAGGCCACTCTAATCATGGGGGACTCACTAGAAATAATAAGAAAACGTTACCTGCATGCAAGAAATATATGAAAATACCCTTATCTACCCCTTATTTATGGGACCTTACCTTATAAAATGTACCTTCATTCCCTTTAATAACCCCCCTCCCTTACACTCATGTGGTACCATATGGTAAACCCTATGGACCTCCCGGGACTCTAACCATTAGTTCTCTCAAGTTTCAAGAAAGATTCACTACTCAAATCATCAAGGAGGGAAAGTGTTTTTTGGAAGACTTGAAGTTCAAGCATCCATAGCTACAAGCACCAAAGCTTCAAGTTTACTTCATTCTCTCATTCCTACCAGTTAGACCAAGCTACCTCCACTCAAATCCATTGATTGCTCATCAAGTCAATGAGGAGGGGAGATCTTGGAATATTTAAAGATTTAAAGATCTTCATCAAGCAAAATATCAACATCAAGAATCACCATCTTCAACTCTAGTATTTATTAATACTATAGTGTGCCTTCACACTACTATCTTGTGTCCTTTGACATATTCAAGAATCAACTCATTGCTGGTCTGATCTCACTTACTTAATGCTAATGTCAATGGCAGACAAGAAGATCTCTATGTGGATACACTTCATGAAGAGTAACATGACTTGACCTTGAAAGATTTAAATATTTAAATATCTTCATCAAGCAAAAGATCAACATCAAGAATCACCATCTTCAACTCTAGTATCTCTTGATACTACACTGTGCCTTCACAATACTATCTTGTGTCCTTTGACATATTCAAGAATCAACTCATTGCTACTTTGACCTCACTTACTTAATGCTGATGCAAATGACAAATAAAAAGATCTCTATATGGATACACTTCATGAAGAGTAACATGACGTGTGTTGCTTATCTACAATACATAGAAGATTTTTGTGATCCACTTGCAAGAGGACATGAAGCTACCAATACCAAAGAGAAATCAATGTATTCATTTGAAGAACTTGAAGACATGTGTGCTACCTTAAAGATAGTACAAGAGATTGAAGTCATTTCCACTACCTCAAAGATAATGATATCTTTGGTTGAGGGGGACATGGACATGAATACTAATGCAACTAATGCAAGCAAAGTCAATGAAGAAGCTGACCAGGAGGACCTAGAAGAAGAGGACCAAAAGATCAAAGCAATGGACATTGAAGCTGTAAGTAAAGTGAAGAACAAGGGCAAGATAAAAAAGAGAAAGCTGGACTACACTGACAAGAATACCTATAATAAATTGACAATCTATGCAAAAGGAAATACTAAAAACTGCAAGGGCCTACCGATGCTTGACCCAATTTTTTACTAGACTTTTTTAGCCTTGTAATGCCTATCCCTAATGCTTCTGACATAAGCTTGTAAACTCCTCATGTAGCCTTGTACTACAACCTCTGTACACTTTGTGAGGCCCCTGTTACAGCCTCTAGATGTCCACCATGTTTGTAGTACCCACACTTAGCCTTTTTTGCAATAGCCTCTGGTGTTTTTCCATGTTTATGGTGTGCCCACACTTTGCAGGTGTTGCTTTCAGTAAAGCAGCCTCTACACACTTTGTACTTCTGGTTCTGATTGATGAGGGGTATTAAGATTTGCAATCACATTCATGCTACCTCTTTGTAAGAGAGGATGGGCTGAAGACATGCAAGCTGCAGGAAACCCATATGCATAGAGAGGAAGACTAGCACCTATCCATCTCTATGTAACATTGTACTTGGATGTCACTTTATATATGATGAATGCAATATCATGATGCTTTCCCATTTCAGTTAGTGTCTGGGTCATTGTCAGTCTCATACTCAAGATTGTGTTTATGAGTCCAAGCTTTCATCTTGGAACCTAATTCACTTGAATAATAGTTGGTCTCTTTAGCCTATGTCATCATGAACATTCTCTTTGTGTTCCATCCACCATAGCATTATTCTAGATCCGCATATTTCAACAATATCGAGTCTTGCATTAAATCAATTTCGCAATTCGACATGAGAAGATGCCTCAATGTTCCCAGCCAGCAAAAAGCAAAGATGCCTCGTAAATAATATTACGATGACTTGATCATAAATGTTTCTGCATTATATCTGATTTAGCATTCCCGATTCCATTTAATGTGTCGAGGATCGCATTGATTTCATAACTGCAAGACAATTCACAAAAGCCTCAATTGGTAGAAGAAGAATACACAAGAACGAGCATGATATTGAGTAAGTGAAGTGTCAAAGAGTATGACATGACTTTATAAACTAGATAAGTCATGAGGTAACTTGGTAAAAAACCACTAGATGAAGTCGTTTTGAAGAAAAAAAGACGTTTTTGAAAAAATAAGACAAAATTCATGACATTTTTTACGCCTAGAGGGAGAGAAAGCATTTAAAAATCATCCACATGCCACCATCCAATAGGTGGACAATCAAAATTCATTTTTAATAAAGCTCAATTGGCTCTCTTCATGACAAGTAGCCAAAAGAATGAGTTGTGTGTATGCTCCCCCTCATGCCTATAAATACACCCCTCTCCTTCACAAAAAAAGCAACAATGAAGGCCTCCTATTGTTGCTGGAAAAATTTATCTACTTCTCTTATCCATTGAAGCATTGAGGCTTGAAAGAGGAAAATACCCCCCTTCTAGCTCATTTTCATTTTCTCTATCCCCTATTATGCCTTCGTCCCATACGACCATATTGATAAGCGAAACACTAGTGAATTTTTTTTAAACAACAAATCTCCCTAAACGACCATGTCAATTTCACTTGACATTCGATGGCTCCATGAGGTCGCAAAAATTCAAAAATCCCTTTTGAAGCAAGGGAAGCAAGGAGCATTGCCGATGGAGAAAATGACGCAATAGGAATTGGCAAAACCCCCATTAGATCATGTTAGAATATCAAGCTCTCGTTACTCTTCAGTCAGTCTATCTTTATGTGTGTGACCGACATTAGCTGGATATAGTTGTACATGTGTATGACATTCAATAAGTCGGTGTAGCCAGTAACTTAACCACAATTAGTCTTGTTTAGTCATACCTATGTGTGTAAGTTTCTTTCAGTTAGTATGATGGAAGAATAATGGAAGAAGAACAACAATGAGCTAAGGCTCATCTTCCACTCCACTCTGTCTCTCTCCCTCTCTTCCAATGTGGTATCAGAGCTTGAACGACTAAAGCGTGAAGGCTTGGCAGTGGCCATTTGACATCAAGACATCAGATCTGAAGAAAACATCATCAAAGGAGACTATGCCTGCAACCCATTTTTTTGCAGAATCTATATCTTGCTACAAAAATGATTTTTGGAGAAAGGGCCCACAATTCCTGACCATTTCAATGTGATCTACAACTTTGTAGAAATTTTTTTCAAATTTCTCACAGATTTTGAGATATTCATCAGAGACCTATGCAAACTGGCTATTTACTACAATAAATAGCAGGTGATTCCAGGGCACTGGTGACTTTCATCCTAACAATATACTTTCCCTTATTATCATGCATTTGATCATGATATTGGAGTCTTAAATGCTTAGTTTTGGAACTTATTTGTAGGCTGGAAATAGTGAACTAGTTGTTGTCTTGAATTTGGAAACAATATACCTACAGGGTTGAAGTATCTATGATGCTTATTTGTTAGTGACAAATGCTTGGATCATAGCACTTGAGAGGTAGATGCTTTTTGGGATATTGTGAGTGCTAAAAGTCCAAAGTTTGGACTGATTTGGTGCTTGTTATACCAGGGTATTGACTGGTTATTGTCTGTAGGAAGGATACATATCATCTTCACTTGATATATATGCAATATATTCTGACCACTTGGACATGTATCAACTCCTGCATAGAGTGGCAACTGAATGAGGCATTTTAGGGCTGCTTTGAGGTCTGAATACTCTTGTTTTAATAGAGAAAATATTGCTGGTTATAGTAGTGGGTTGGTTGTATTTGGTACTACTACTTGCATACTGTACAAACATTGATACTTGTATGGACATAGTTTGTTGCTGGGATGTTTTTCCACTACCATAGAATGTTTTGAACTGATTTGAGCTTGGTTTATGATCAGTTGAATGAGTTTTTTCATTGTTGGAATGCAATTTACAACAAGTAGGTTGTCAGTAAAATTGTCCTGAATTGCAAGAAATTGTCCTGAATAGCAAGAAACTGATCATGAGCTATAGGAAAATGAGTTAAATACTTACATGTTGTATACATCACTAAATACCTAAGCTGCAACTATGGCAAATGTTCAAGGCACTAACAATATTACTCAAATTGTGGGAGAAAAGCTGGACAACAAAAATTTTTCTTTATGGAAGTTCCATATGAAGAATTTTTTGGTTGCTAAAGGTTATTGGGACTTATGTATAGGTGATGAGACTGAACCTGAAATGCATGAAAGGAATCCGAAAAACGATCAGAAAAAGGGCTCATAGGCTATGGAGACTGAGAGAGCATGCAAGGTGTTACATTGGTTTTCCTTATGTATATCAGATGCTATGGTTATATAGATTACTGGTGGATGCGGTTCTCCAAAGGATGCATGGGATATACTCATGAAGAATTATGGAAATGTAACACATGCAAGAAAGATTCAACTAAAGCAGTAGTTCAATAACATGTCTAGGAATGACAGAAGCATTCAAGCCTACATTACAAAGATCAAGAACATAGCGGATCAGCTTGCCACCATTGGATCTTCAATGTCTGAGGATGATATGATTGCAATGACATTGAATGGACTTGGCAAAGAGTATAAAGCATTTGATACGTCTATTTTTGTGAGAGTTGAATCCCCTGATTGGGATGAGTTGATTGCTTTGCTGCTACATGAGGAAGTTAAGCTTGGGCTGAATACATGTTCTAGTATGTCTCAAAGCAGAGACACTATTCTTTACTCTAGCCAGCATGGTAGAGGCGGCAGAGGCCGTGGCTCTTTTCGAGGTCGAGGAGACACTTGAAACACTTATAGGCAGCATCAACAGAATGCTTGGTATGGCACAAATACATAGGGCTAGTGTGGATTTGGTGGCTTTAGAGGCAGGGGGAGATCACCCCATAGTAGAGGTGGTGGATCTGGTCAAATGATCAATTAAACAGAGATAGGGATTGTCATTACTATGGCAGATATGGACACATTGCAAAGGATTGTTACAAGAAGTAGTGAGATATGAAGGCAAAGGGCAAATAGCATGGGCACTATGTATCTTCTAGCGGTGCTCATGATGAGCAAGTTGACAGATTGTTTGCCATGGAGCATGTGTCTAAGAATGCATCTAGGCAGAACAGAGATGAGAGATGGTACAGTGATTCAGGGGCTTCAAATCATATGACACCCCATGGAGAATGGTTTGGTGAGATGGTTGCAGGTTCTCATGGTTATGTGTGTACTCGGGATGACACCCAACATGACATTCAGCACACAGGAATTGTTCCGTTGTTGATGCCTGATGGCAAGAAAAAGAGTCTGCATGATGTACTATATGTACCTACAATAACCAAGAATCTTTTGTTAGTTGGGCAGATGGCAAAACAAAATCTGCATGTGAGATTTAATAGAGATGGATGCTTTGTTGAAAAATATGGTAATGGCTGCAAATTGATTGCTATAGGCCAAAGAGATGGCATAATATTTACTCTTGATGCATCAATTCCAGAATTGAAATCAGTTATGTTTGCACATTATGATGGTGCTATACGAGATGTTGAGATATGGCATAAGCGGATTGGCCTTGTGAATGTACAAAAGCTAAAATCTATGCAGCAGAAGAAGGTTGTGCTTGGACTACCTAAGTTCAAGTATCATGACTTTGGACAAGTATGTGATGCATGTCAATTTGGAAAGCATACAAGGTTTCCATTTATGAGACATGTATGGAATAGCTCACGACCCTTGCACTTGGTACATTCAGATGTATGGGATCCGTCTCATAAGGTTGTACATTCACATACATTCAGATGTATGTGAATGTACAAAAGCTAAAATCTATGCAGCAGAAGAAGGTTGTGCTTGGACTACCTAAGTTCAAGTATCATGACTTTGGACAAGTATGTGATGCATGTCAATTTGGAAATCAGACAAGGTTTCCATTTATGAGACATCTATGAAATAGCTCACGACCCTTGTAGTTGGTACATTCAGATGTATGGGATCCATCTCATAATGCTTTGTTTGGTGGTGCTCGTTATTATGTATCCTTCATTGATGATTTCAGCATGTATACTTGGATTTACATACTAAAACATAAGGATGATGTGTTTGATGCATTCAAGGACTTCAAGAAGCATGCTGAAAATGAGTTGAGCTGTAAAATTTCATGTCTTAGATTAGATGGAGGTGGAGAATATGTCTCTAATTACTTTGATAGATACCTTGCTAAACATGGGATCAGAAGCCAGTTAACTTCCAGCTATACACCAGAGTAAAATGGTGTAGTAGAAAGGAATATTAGGGTATTGATGGAATCAGCAAGAGCTATGCTAAATGAGAAGAGTTCGCCAAATGGTTATTGGACTGAAGTAGTAGTGACTGCTGTATATGTGCTGAATAGAACCCCTATAGTAGGGATTCATCTTGTAACTCCATATGAGAAGTTGTATGGTTATAAGCCTGACATTTCACACTTGAAGGTATTTGGTAGCATTGCATATGTGAATGTTCCTGATGAAAAGAGGAAGAAATTGGATCCTAAAGCTATCAAGAGTCTGTTCCTTGGTTATGCACAAGACCACAAAGCTTGCAAGTGTTATGTACCGTCTACACATGAGACATTGATTAGCAGAGATGTTATTTTTTATAAGCTGGCATCGTGGTATGGCAATCCTATTGCAATGGCTATTGATGAATCAGCTAGCACTAGTAATGCTGAAAATATACCTACAATAAGTACATCTATGAGTGGGCCTACAAGTGATGAGTCACCTGTAGTAAGTCCTTGGTTAGGACACTTGCGGAGTTGTACTCCTACATCACCACTGACATGAATATGTCAATGAGAGGGAGATTGGATAAAGGAAAAGAAACGATTCTTGAGGATGTGACAGGCTCACTTACAACAGGTTATGAGTCATCTAACAGTGATAGTTTGGATAGTGAGTTGGGCATTCTATTTGTTATGACGCCTGGAGCAAGGTAGAGTTGTTATGTACTGCCTCATGAGAGACAAGCTCGGGGTGAGCCACAATTAACGGAGATCTGAGAGAGTTTGAAAACCAGTTGACATGTTTACATACACTGGTTATTCATGGTGCGCAGATTGGATGCTATATGCTCACGTAGTGAACGCTGGAAGGTCCCCAAGAACAAAAGAACTCTACTTTTTGCACAAAACTCAAGGTAGAAAGAATGCACGACATGAACAAGAGACCAATTGGGTGCAATCTCCCCCCATGCCTTGTGTGAGCGCTCCATAAAGCATCTATTTTATGTATTAATCATCTTCAAGCTCAAATAATAGCCCCAAATTACAAAATAGCACGCTTTTGGCTTTTGAGTTTTCTTTAGTGCCAAATAGAAATAAAGCTAATGGGCGGGCACTCAAAGAGTCAGGCATACCCAATACAATGTCCAAATACAAATATCATAATTGTGCGCCCATGCGCATACAAAATAATAAATAAATATCCAATGCCTTAATAAATAAGCGCGACAAAATATAGGCGCCATGCCTAAGGTATGCACCCATCAAAATATAAGTGATAACTCGAATACACGCTATCCTCCAATGCTTTCCTCCGCCACTATACACTGCTGCTATCTCTACACATCAAGTGAAGCATTCACAATCATTAGTAAAATAATACAATTAAACCAACAAAAGTGAATACCCAGCAGTCTTCAGCTACATAAATAAATCAACTGGTTAGAAATCAATCCTAATCTTAATTTATCACGAGTGCGCACTCTAAACTCATAAACGTTTATTAATTTAATATGTATTTTGCGGAATCACCCGCTATGGAATCACCCATGTATACACTAAATTAATGAAATGCGCGAAAAGGATAGGCATCCCCATCAACTTCTCGCACAAAGAATCCACTTTGTGTACGAGCCTCGGTCAACAAAGGTTACGGAATCCACCGTCAAACCTCACGAAATCCACCTGGCACGGAATCCACCATGAAATATGCCTCCTGGCATCATACCCCTGGGGTGGGATAACAATTTTCCTCAATTGCTATTAGCTCAATGTGGAGCTAACAGAGTGGGGAAAGCATTTAAGTCTCTAGCGTGCATCCATTGGGCCTTTTTCAACAGGATGGTTTTTAAACTTGACCAAATATCTAGAATATCTACGGCCAGTTCTAGTGGTCATAAAGTCAGCATCTATAATAGCTTCAGGCTCAAGGATTTCAGTCTCTTCATCTAGCAAAGGTGGGTTTTCATAAACAGGGTGTACAGGTAATTGGCCTCTAAAGGGTCGTAATAAACTAATGTGAAAGGTGTTGTGAATTTTCCAATGTGGTGATAGTTCTAACTTAAATGCATTATCATTGATTTTGTGAATGATCTTAAATGGTCCATAGAATCTAGGTGCTAATTTCACAACTGGGTGTTTATCTACACTTTGTAATCTACGTTTTTCTATTCTTAACCAAACATAGTCATCAACTTTGAAATTCATGGCCAGTCTTTTCTTATTGGCTTGTTTTGTATATGATTGCTGGGCTTTGGCAATCATGTCTTTAACCTCATCAAAAATAGTAGCGTGTATGTTAGCAATATCATCAACACTCTAAATTCTATTTGATAAAGATGCAACAGGTGTAGACAATCTATAACCATAAATCACTTCAAACAGTGCTTTCTTTGTAGCTATGTGTGGTGTATTGTTATATGCAAACTACAGTAAATGTAAATGTGTGTCACATGTCTGTGGCTTAGAAATAGTGTAAGCACGTAAAAGATCTAAAATAGTAATGTTAGTAGCTTTTGTTTTCCATTAGTTTCAGGATGAAATGCAGATGAGAAATCAATTTGTGTACCTAGGTTAGAAAACAAAGTAATCCAAAAATTATTACAAAATCTAGAATCACAGTCAAAAATAATAACTTTTGGTAATCCATGATTAGTGAAAACAGTTTTCAAAAACAATACTGCTGCCTGAGATGCTGTTAAAGTTTTCTTGCATGGAATGAAATATGCTTGTTTACTAAACCTGTCTACAACAGTCCAAATCATATCATGGTTAGCTTTAGTGTTAGGTAAACCAGTAATAAAATCCATAGAAATCTGTTCCCATGGTCATGATGAAATAGATAAAGAAATAAGTAAACCATACTATTTACCATGATGTCTCTTAACTCTTTGACAAACCAAACATTCAGAAACAAAGTTAGATACATCAGTGTCCATATGTGGCCAATAAAAATCTTCAGTTAATATACGCAAAGTAGATATAATACCTCTATGACCTTGATATGGAGGACAATGAATCTCATTCAAAACAAAAGATCTAAATGGGACTGTAACACATAATCTCTTTTCATAAAACATGAATCCATCATTGTAAGACAGTGAATCAATAGGAATCCAGTTCACTACAAGATATAGACCTTATAGCGACGTTTAAAGCGACGAAAATACAAATAACAAAATTTGCCCCCGTCGTCGTAAAAAGCGTCGTTATTGACGACGCCATAGAATCGTCGCTATATACGTCGCAAATGCGACGCATATAGCGACGCATATAGCGACGGTTACAGAGAATTTGCGACGCTGATAGCGACGACAATAGCGACGCGTGCAGTAAATTTGCGACGCAAATAGCGACAGTAACAGAGAAAAAAAAAATTTGTATATAGCACTGTGTGCTGTATGAGAGCCATACAAAATAGTTTCTGCACTGCTGCATACAAAGCATTTGCAAACAAAAAGAATGTATACTGAAATCATAAAACTGATAGATGAAATAAATACATGATATCGCATAAAATGTGATTGGTACAATCATAAAACAATATCACTAATACATAGAAAATGTCTACATAGATCGGGCGACTAAAAACTAAAGGTATGTGAGCTCTGAGGATCCAAGGGCGAGCTACAAATCGTCGTCCCCCGAAAGCTCTTCCCACTGTAAGATGTCCTTTCTTCGTAGAAAGCCATGGAGGAATGTTGTAGTTGACAAGCACTATAGGCCACACACTGTAAGAAGTCGAGCGCAGACCGAATGGGTTCACACCATCCATGGCGAGACCGAGCTGAAGATTACTTGGCTCTCGCGCAAAGCCTGGGAAGGTAGAGTCAATGTGGCTCCATGCGCACGAATCTGCTGATATTCGTTGCACTTCATCCGTGGACCTATTCTGCACATGCCACGTTGTCAAGCTTGCCATGGCAAACGTGCGAAACATGTGGTTTATGCAGGGGATGAGCGGAAAGTGTCTGAGGACTTTTTGAGGGATGGTCTGCCCTTGCAAGTCCTGTCGATACCTGTGAGCACCACACTTTGGACATGTCTCCATAGTCTCGTATTCATCTCGAAACAATATGCAGTCGTTGATACATGCATGGATGTTATTGTAGTCCATGCCAAGCTTCCGTAAAACATGTCGCGCATCATCACGAGACTCAGGCATGGTGTTTGCAGGTGGCAATATATGATATTTCAATAACCTGAAAAAATCATAAAACACCTTGAAAAATCCATCCATGTTTGCAATAATACTATTAAAAAAAAAAACAATGAAGTCTGTGTGCAAGGTACCTGAATAACTCAGTCACACTCGTATCGCTCCAACCGTATTTTGCTTGCACACTTAAGAGTGCAAGCAATGTCTTCAACCGAGATACTCGGCACCCATCATATAATGGTATGGATGCTTCCTCTCTAAGCGGGTCAGATGTCTCAACATCCATGGGAATCAATGCATCGATCATTGCCTCCATCTCAGGCTCCAAGATTGTAGGCAAGTCGGGAAGGTTGTCTGTCTCCTCTGGCATTGACGGTATAGATGGGCCTTGCGAGTGGTCGATTGGCTCCTGCAATCCATCCATCGCACGTCCACGAACTCTTCTAATTGGCCACAAAGGGTGCACTCCCCCTTGGGTCGAGACATCACCCCCCTGGATACAAAACTTGCCAACAAGACACAATCTTATTGTGTATGGTTTTCAATTAGCTTGAGAGTACAATGCATGAAAAATGCTAACTTCAAATTACCGTTTGCTGAAAATCTGCAATCGCCTGATCAATGATCTTAGATTGAAACTCGCCAAATCGTCGTACATGTTCTATAGACAATCGGCGTTTTCGTATAATTGCCAACTTGCATTGAGAGCAAGGACATGGGACACGCTGATTAAGATATGACTCGCGGTCTTGAACA
Organism: Lygodium microphyllum; assembly: GCF_053477565.2. NCBI lineage: Eukaryota > Viridiplantae > Streptophyta > Polypodiopsida > Schizaeales > Lygodiaceae > Lygodium > Lygodium microphyllum. The sequence goes on from NC_141158.1 coordinate 65,986,745, forward strand.
ATAGGACCTTCTTCGTTTGCCATCTTATCTACATTACAGCAAACGAGGCTTAAATGGATAGCTTTATGGAGATATACGTCAAGTTGCAAGTTGACCATAAACCTTGCATTGTATATAGTAGTCGAGAGATTTTCCGATGTTATATCTCGGCCTTGTATCATGCTCAACGATTTGTTTGTCCTGGTAGATAATTTTTTATTATATCTCGGCTTTGAGTATAAGTAATCCATTTTAAAATTAATGCGCGCCATCTATGAAATTTTATAACTATAGTAATAAAATTTATTTCAATCAATTCTACTCATAGTCATAAGACCTGAGAGAAATTATCATATACTCAATTTAAGGGTTTCTTCTTCTATAACAATAATTTTGGGTTCATTTTGATGAAGTACGTGGCCGTATGCAAAGCACATTGCATACCATTATCAATACGTATATTATCTTAAATTTCCTTCCCTTCCCTCTTCCTCTCTTTCTCTCCCTCTCCCTCTCTTCCTCTCTTTCTCTCACCCTCTCCCTCTCCCTCTCGTTCTCTTTCTCTCCCTCTCTCATTTCCTCCCTCCCCCTCCCTCTCCCTCTCCCTCCCTCTTTCTCCCTCTCCTTCTTCCTCTCCCTCGCTCCCTCTCCCTCCCCCTCCCTCTTTCTCTCCCTCTCTCATTTCCTTCCCCTCCCCCTCCCTCTCCCTCTCCCTCTCCCTCTCTTTCTCTTTTTCTCCCTCTCCCTCTCTATCTCTCTTTCTCTCTCATTTTCTAAACAAGCAAAAAATAAAGTGATTTAAACATCCGCCAAGCAAAAGGGAGAGGGAGAGATACAATGCACTCTCCCTCTCTTTCTCTTTCTATCCCTCTCTCATTTCCTTCCCTTTCCTCTCCCTCTCACTCTCTTTCTCTCTCATTTCCTCTCCTAAACAAGCAAAAAATAAAGTGATTCAAACATTAAACAAGCAAAAGGGAGAGGGAGGGAGAGATAGAATGCACTCTCCCTCTCTTTCTCTTTCTCTCCCTCTCCTATTTCCTCCCCCTCCCTCTCCCTCTCCCTCTATTTCTCTTTCTCTTTCTTTCTCTTTCTCTTTCTTTCCCTCTCCCTCTCCCTCTCCCTCTCTTTCTCTCTTACTCTCTCGTTTCCTCTCCTAAACAAGCAAAAAAGAAAGTAATTTAAACATTAAACAAGCAAAAGGGAGAGAGAGAGAGAGAATGCACTCTCCCTCTCTTTCTCTCCCTCTCCCTCTCCCTCTCCCTCTCTTTCTCTCCCTCTCCCTCTCCTTCTCTTTCATTTCCTCTCCTAAACAAACAAAAGAGAACGATTTAAACCTTCAACAAGTAAAAGAAAGAGATAGGGAGACTCACCAATGAGATATGGCGAGCGTGGGCGGCTTCTCTTTGCAACGAGGGCTCCTCCTCTCCTTCGCAAACAATGACGGTGGCGGTGGCGGCGGCGGCGGCGGCAGCAAGTCTCTTCCTCCTCTTCTCTCACAAAGCCTTGGCTCTCTCCCTCGCTCTCGCTCTCAAAAGGCGAAGAAAAGAAAATGAAAACGGCGCTCTGGTTTCGGCCGCACTTTTTTTCCCTGCGACGTCGCTATTTGCGTCGCGACGCATATAGCAACGCCAATTGCGACGCCCATAGCGACGCCTATAGCGACGCCGATATCGGCCGTCGCTAATCGGCGTCGCTATTGCCCCATTCCCTTGTAGTGGTTATTTCCAACTAATTTATTCCAATCAGCTTGAAAAGTAATGTCCTGATGATAAGTATCTTTCATAGGAGTTAGAGAATCAAATGATATGACAGAGATATTATGAATAGTTGGTCTTCTACTTAAAGCATCAGCTACTACATTTTCTTTTCCTGGCTGATATTAGATAAGGGGGTGAAAACTCTGAATAAAAGCTGCCCATTTGATATGTCAGATATTTGGGGTTGACTAAGGAGATGTCTAATGCTTTGTTGGTCAGTTTTAATCATAAACTCAGAACCCATTAAGTAATGTTTCCATTGTCTTAAAGCTTGTACAACAGCTAATAATTATTTATCATATGTGGAATATTTAAGTTTGGATGGTTTCAGTTTACAGCTAGAGTAGGCTATGGGATGATTATCTTGCATAAGTACAGCTCCTATTCGAGATCTGCTAGCATCAGTAACTCCTAAAAATAATAGTCTATTGAAATCAGGTAGTTGTAATATAGGAGCATGGGTTAATGCATGTTTCAATAAATCAAAAGATTTCTGTTGATTATCAGACCAATGATAAACAATACCTTTCTTCAAAAGTTTAGTCAAAGGAAAAGCAAGTAATGAAAAATTTTGCACAAACTTCCTGTAAAAACTAGCAAGACCTAGAAAAAAACGTAACTCATACACATTTTTGGGTATAGACCAGTTCAATATTGCTTCTATCTTCTTAGGGTCAACCTTAATACCTTCTAATGACGCAATATGACCTAAATATTCAATTTCTATTTGAAAAAACTCACTCTTTTCTGGATTAGCATACAATTGATTATCTTTCAAGAACTTGAAAACCAAAGACAGATGTTCATAATGTTCTTTCTCATTTTTACTGAATACCAAGATATCATTAAAGAATACTATAATACAATGCTGATATTTCAAAAATATGTGATTCATCATTGTACTAAATGTAGTAGGTGCATTAGTCAATCCAAAAGGCATCACTAAAAATTCATAATGTCCAAATTGTGTTCTAAATGCAATTTTGAATATATCAGATTTATCTAATCTCACTTGATGATAACTAGATTTAAGATCTATTTTACTGAATATGGCCGAACCTTGTAGTTCATCCATAAGATCATCTACCCTAGGAATTGGATATCTATTCTTTACAATAATCTTATTTAGGGTACGATAATCAATGGACATGCGATAGGTATTATTCTTCTTCTTTACCAACAAAATAGGTGCGCCAAATGGAGAACTACTAGGTCTGATTAATCCTCTGTTTAATAATTCCTCAACTTGATTTTGAATTTCTTTCTGTTCAACCTGGTTATGCTTATATGGTGCTTTACAGGGTGGTTGTGTACCAAGAATTAAATCTATTTTGTGGTCTTCAAGACGTGAAGGAGGTAGTCCAAGTGGTAAATCTTCAGCAAAACAATCTTTAAATTGTGCAAGGAATTGTTTATGCCTAAGGTGCATATGTTTTTCTTTAGCTTGAAGTTCATTCACCCAAATTAGATAAGATTTACTACTTTTACGTAATGCATGTTTAGCTTGATTATGAGTAAGCAGTGGAAAATTATTGGATGCGTGTATACCATGCAATGTAATGTGTTTTCCATTAAAATGAATTTTAATTGAATGCGTGGAATAATCTATGTCACGATTATGCTGATGACACCAAGGTATACCTAGGATAATATCACTGGACTGTAATGGTACAACTAGAAAATTCCTTCTTTCAGTGTATTCACCAATTTGAATTTCTAAATCATGCACCTCTTGTGTTCCATTATACCTTTTGCCTAAGAATGCTGCTTTAATGCGATAATGCATAGGAACAGTTTGTAATTTCAATTCTTTCACTAACTTTGCAAAAATAAAATCATGTGTACTACCATCATCATGCAAAATAATCTTTTCTTTTCCATGCACTAAACATTTCATTGTCAACAAAGAATGTGGAGTTGGCATACCTAGTAAAGTATCTGAAGTAGTAGCAATGTCGTCCTCATCTTCTATAAAGTCAGGCATTTCCTCATGTTCTTCATCTTCCATTGCTCCAAGATAGTTGATATGGATAGGTGGTTTCTTCGTTTGACAATTGGCTGCTAGATGTCCGGGTTGATGGCATTTGTAACACACTATAGGTTTGGCTTTAGACACATTGTTTGCAATGGCAGGAAGTCTAGGAATATTAGGATTTGGTTGATGGCTTAGGGTTTTGATTGGTATTTGATGGCAAAGGAGGTGGTTTGGTCCAAGACTTACGGAAAGATGATGAAGGAAATCGACTTTGATTGAATCTTCTAAAATTTGAATTGAATTGCTTAGAACCATAGTTACCATTTGCTTCAAATTGTTGTGGATGCTCGTCTCTTCCTCGAATCTTGTCTTCAGTGTCATGAGCTAAAGAAATTACATCTTCAAGGGTTGCAGGCTTGAACATATTGAATTCAGCATAATAATGTCCAAGTAATCCAGACATAAACTTGCACTTGTGAGTCGCTTCAGGTATGTCTTCAAGGATTTTGAGTTGCAATAGGGCATTCCAAAAACGTTCGGTGTACTGGGAAATAGGCTCACGATCTCTTTGCTGAAGAAGGTCCCATTGCTTTATGGCTTTTTCATGGAATTGTGGAGGAAGGAAATTCTACATAAACTTCTTTTTGAAACTCTCCTAGGTAGTGGGACAATCTATGCCCTTATGAACCACGGTCCACCAAAGAGATGCTCGATCGACTAAGTGATTAGTGACACATTTAATTTTATCTTTTTCAGTGTATGTCTCTTCATGAAAGTAATCATCAAACTGACTGATGAATGCAAGAACAGTCTTTCCATCTCGAGTTCCATTGAAAGTATGGAATTTGAAATTTCTTTTACTTATATTTGTTTCTTTGCGGATGGATTGAGCTTCGAGAGTCGCATCGATGGTTCATCGGATAAGATCTTCGGGTTGTGGTCTATCTTTGTCGGTAGTCGATCGTTGTAAATTGGCCAATTGAACTTGCAAAGCTTGCCGAGCTCTTCATTCTTCATCCAACTGCATCATAATTAAATCCAATTTTTGTTCCATCGTAGGTTCAGGAAGATCGCCTTCAGCCATTAAATCGTCCATATTTTGTTCCGTCATCCTGTAAAAATTCAAAAGACCTCACACTCTCAAAATCCAATTAGTGGGATAAGCGTAGCTCAAAGTCGGGTGTACAAGGCTTATAATTTTTTTTTGGCTTTTATGGTCTTCGACTTTTGCGATTGCGAAATTTGAAGTCTTCGTAAAATCTGCATATGACCTTCTACATGTGCTGAAACTGGTTCAGCAAATCTGCGTATGCGAACAGAGTCTTCCGGGGAACAACTTTGTAGTTCAGTGCTTCTGCGCAGGAATAGTTCTTATGGGAGTTTTTAGAATAAGTCAGTTTTGACCTTTGCTGACTTGCAGGACTTGCAGAGTGATAGAACTTGAGGAACTTAACTGACTTTTAAAATTTTTGGCTTGTGGCTTAGTTGATTAAGCTTGTAGCTTAGAACGATGAATTTTAGGGGGGGCCATTTTTTAGCCCGCCGAAAATCATGGCAAGGATATACTGATGCCGCTGATTCAAAAATTCGATTGCGTAAGCTTTATTAAAGCTTACTATTAAGACCTTTTAAACTTTTCAAATAAGCTTTTTAAGCTTTTAAGCTATGGAGTTACTGTCAGACTAGTTGAAAAGAAAATGACTTGTAGAAGGAGCTTTCCTTGTGGTCCTCCGCCTCCTCAGGCCGGTCCTTCGCGATCAGAGGCTATAGATAGAAGTTCTTGACCGCTAGGAATCCACCCGTATCGACCGTTCGCGATGAAAATGACTGTAGAGCTCGATCGTTCTAGGAGCTCTGCCTTCGTACAAGATGGATAGCGATTGGAAGCTCTCGATCTCAGCTTCGCTCTGATACCACTGGTGCGCAGATCAGATGTTGTATGCTCACGTAGTGAACGCCGGAAGGTCCCCAAGAACAAAAGAACTCTACTTTTTGCACAAAACTCAAGGTAGAAAGCATGCATGACATGAACAAGAGACCAATTGGGTGCAATCTCCCCCCATGACTTGTGTGAGCGCTCCACAAAGCATGTATTTTATGTATTGATAATCTTCAAGCTCAAATAATAGCCCCAAATTACAAAATAGCACGCTTTTGGCTTTTGAGTTTGCTTTAGTGCCAAATAGAAATAAAGCTAATGGACGGGCGCCCAAAGTGTCGGGCATACCCAATACAATGTCCAAATAAAAATATCATAATCGTGTGCCCATGCGTATACAAAATAATAAATAAATATCCAACGCCTTAATAAATAGGCACGACAAAATATAGGCGCCATGCCTAAGGTATGCGCCCATCAAAATATAAGTGATAACTCGAATACACGCTATCCTCCAATGCTTTCTTCTGCTACTGCTGCTATCTCTACATATCAACTGAAGCATTCACAATCGTTAGTAAAATAATACAATTAAACCGACAAAAGTGAATACCTAGTAGTCTTCAGCTACATAAATAAATCAACTGTTAGAAATCAATCCTAACCTTAATTTATCACAAGTGCGCACTCTAAACTCATAAATGTTTATTAATTTAATATGTATTTTGCAGAATCACCCTCTATGGAATCACCCATGTACACATTAAATTAATGAAATGCTCGAAAAGGATAGGCGTCCCCATCAACTTCTCGCACAAAGAATCCACTTTGTGTATGAGCCCCGGTCAACAAAGTTTACGGAATCCACCGTGAAATATGCCTCCTGGAATCAATTCAGCCTACCATTATGCATATATGGCTAGCATGACAGGTTATAAAGAACCTACAAAGTTTGATGATGTAGTTACAGACGATAACTAGTGTGCTGCCATGGATGAGGAGCATGTAGCCCTAGTTGAAAATGAGACATGGGAATTGGTTGAGTTGCCTGAAAGAAAAGTTCCCATTGGCTGCAAATGGGTGTACACGGTTAAGTGCAAGTGAGATGGTTCATTAGAACGCTGTAAGGCTAGTTTGGTTGCAAAAGGATATGCACAGCAATATGGCCTTCACTATGAGGAGACTTTCAGTCCGGTGGCTAAAATGGCAATAGTCAGAACTGTCCTTGCTTTGGCAACATGCAACGGTTGGAAATTATGGCAAATGGACATCAAGAATGCTTTCTTGAACAGTGATTTGGTTGAGGAAATATATATGGAGCAGCTTGAAGGCTATGTTCACCTGGATATGTAAGCTAAAAAAGGCTTTATATGGACTTTCTTACACATGTATGTAAGAAAAAGAAGGCTTTATATGGACTGAAACAAGCACCTAAAGCATGGAATGCTCGGATCAACAATTATTTAGAGCAACATGGATCTATATTGGGTGATGCAAATCACATTTTGTTCACGAAGAAGACAGATCATGGATATGTGTTTCTAGTGGTTTATGTAGATGATCTTATCATCACTGGAGATGATGAAGAGGGCATTGCTGAAATTAAATCATGTTTACAGGTTGAATTCAGAGTGAAAGACCTTGGTGAACTAAATTATTTTCAGGGGATTGGGGTAGTCTCTACGCCTCAATGTATATAGCTGCTACAGAAGCAGTATGCTCATGACATGTTACAGAAGTATGGTATGGTGGAATGCAAGCCTATGAAGACACCTCTTGATCAGAATGTCAAGCTACAAATTGATTTGGGAATGACATAGAGAATGTGACCATGTATCGATAGATGGTGGGCAACTTGATATACTTAACTACTACTCGTTCTAACTTATGTTATGCAATGGGGCTGATTAGTTAGTTCATACAAAAGCCTCACAAACCACATTTAGATGCAATTAGGAGGATCATGAGATATGTAAAGGGTACTACAGATTATGGACTGTTCTATACATATGGAAAATCTCTTGATTTGACAGGGTTTACTAATGTTGATTGGACTGGTTGTGCATATGATAGGAGGTCAACCAATGGTTATACATTTGTATTGGGCAGCAGTATGATCAGTTTTGGCAGAGTAAGAAACAACCGATTGTTGCATTGTCTAGTACAAAAGCGGAGTATAGAGGAGCTGCCTTAGCGGCTTGCAAAGCAGTTTGGTTAATGAAACTGTTGAAAGACTTGGGAATATAGCTGGAAAGTAGAGTGAGATTGCATTGTGATAACCTCATGACTGTTATATTGGCTAGTAATCATGTCTACCATGCTAGCTCCAAACATATTGAGGTTCACTACCATTTCATCAGAGAAATGGTTGTTACAGGGCAGATTGACTTAATTCATGTGAAGACTGAAGACAAGGTAGTAGATATATTTACCAAGTCTCTTGGTAAAAAAAAGTTCATATATTTTGGACAGCTACTTGGAGTTTATCAGATGGTTTGAGCTTGAGGGGGAGTGTTAGAATATCAAGCTCCCGTTACTCTTCAGTCACAGTCTATCTTTATGTGTGTGACCGACATTAGCACATTAGCTGGATATAGCTGTACACGTGTATGACATTCAATAAGTCGGTGTAGTCAGTGACTTAACCATAATTAGACTTGGTTAGTCATATCTATGTGTGTAAGTCTCTTTCAATTAGTATGATGGAAGAATAATGGAAGAAGAACAACAATGAGCGTCTTCTGCTCTACTCTGTCTCTCTCCCTCTCTTTCAATAGAGCAAACTTGAGAGAGGTAACATCTTGTCGATTTGAAAAATAATAAATTTTTTATAAGCTTATAGCTTTATTTGGCTTTAAACCATTATAAACACATTCTAATGAAAATGCATACAAACTACCGCTTAGGAAAATAACCTAAGTAATATAATAATTAGCTATTCGATGAAAAAAAACTTTCACTTGGAAAAGGATTAAATGCCTCTCATTAAGAAAATATCTCAATTATGATTTATTTCACGGTATTTATTGTTAATTCATTTTAATGACACATGTGATCATAATAATAGAAAAAAGGTAGATGTTGTTAGGAAAGGGAATACTTTATAATTTTTCCTTGAAAGTGACTATCTCTATTTCATTTTGCTAATGATAAACATATGTATATGAATTTTATAATAATTTATAGAAAATCATTTAGATAATATCATGAAATAATCAATGCATTAAATCAAAGGAAAATTATATAGGAAAATATATAGTAGACATGCATAAATTAGGTGTGTGGAAATATAATTTGATGTCTAAAAGATGAAAGAAAAATTGAACTTATGATTTTTACATTACCTGGAATAAAATTTTTAGAAAAACAATCAGCATTGCATTTAGGACATAGCTAAAAGAAAATTGATCTTTCTAGATAACATTGAAAGTTCGGCAAATGGTCAGACATTATTGATTAAACTATTGAGATGACAAGCTCAACACATGTGGGCATTAATGATGGACTGCCTGGTTAGATGGGTCCACACGTCTACATTTAGCACGTCGATGGTCATTATGACTCTCACATGGCCACTGACTCATTACTTATTATATTCAGGTTGTTATATCTATTTACAGCTGGCATAGTTATAGCGCCAGTCGACTAGTGTAGTCGGTTTTGCATTGTTTGACTTAGTAGGCCACTTTCCTTTATGTTGTATCTTATTTATACTTTGTGGACAAGGATTGTTTTGTACCGCCGCGAGGAGCTTTGGACTAGCCTTGACGACTATGGGAGGTTGCTCATTGAGGAATTTGTTAGGCAGGAGGAGGCGGGAGTGCCAGGGGTGCTCTGGCCGTAAATCTCACGGTCGCTCCTAGAAACTACCTGAAACTCATACAAATCAGGATGGGATCCTGGAGTCCCCGGTACTAGTGAAGGGACGGAAATCTTGGAGGATCTCTTTTTTTCTGCATTGACAAAAGGGATTTTCTGATGAACTGAGCTTTTTATCTTATGCGTAGGTAGAAGGGGAAAATCATTGTAAATAACTTTGCAAAATATGTTTTTCCAAAATAATGTTTTCTATATCTTTGTGTTGTGCCCTAAAATTACGCGAAGGAACCTATGATAACGGGTTAATTAACGAAGCTGCTTTTACATGCCATACCTTAATGTGATAGGTAAGTTGAAAACTTAAAAAAACCATTTGTGGAAAGCGGGTAGGTGAGATTCCTGACGGATCTGTCCTACAGATTGGTGGTCCCAGTACGCTGGGAACTTCTCTCAAGAGATTGAACAAAACGTTAATTAGGAAAAATTAGGTAGAGCCGAGCATTGACTTACCTAGGGTCAGGTCTTAAAACCTTGATAAAAATTTATCTTAAGGAAAAGGTGCGGGGATGTGCCATAACTCCATCAAGGTTCCTTGAATCCTAACGAGTTTATTGGAAAAAAGTGTTGCACTCCATGAATGAAGGGTAACTACGAACACTCCAATTGGACGAGAAGCCCTTATGGGACACCTCCGATGGAGCTAGTTGATGTATCAAGACTTTTTTCAAATTAGGATCCTAAGCTTGTAGGTTGATCCTCATGGGGATGGCCGGTACCTTATGTAAAAAGCTGGGAATAAGGATTTATACAAACTGGGAATAAGGATTTAGTGTAAATAATATTGATATTATGCCATGTCACACTAACATTGGTATAAAAGAAGAGGACATGTAATTTTTCATATCTTTTTGACACATTAATACAATTACAGTCCTTCTCTCCCATCCTGCTCATAGCTTCTATGGCTTCTCCCTGTTTCATGTCTTTCTCTCTCCAAATCTAGTCTTTCTCTCTCCTCATCACTCTTCTTTCTCTCTCTTCTGCAGTCTTCTCTCTCCCTAGTCCACTCTATGACAAGTGGTATCAGAGCATTGGTCTTTGATCCATTCTTTTTCTTCTATTTTCAGTCCTATTTTCCTCTATCAAAATCGATTTCAGACAAAAATTGTACAAGACAGTGATGAGAGTGGAGTGCTGCAGATCATCTACAGTTAGTAAGAGACTACATCTGGAGATATCCAAGGTTAGATATGGCGGAGGATGGTTGAAGTGACAGGTTGTCATCAAGTTTCATGCAAAATTGGAGGTAATTAGGGTAAAGGAGAGTTAACCGGGCTTAGTTTGGGAACAAATTGTGGTTACTTTGAAAAGAGGGAGTTATCTTTTCCCTTTCTTGGAGTTTCTTGTAGGTTTCATGGAGTTTCATCAGCAAGATGTGCTCATATCTCTCTGAGAGTGGAGTTTTAAGCCTGGGATGTGCCTAAAATTTGCCAAAAAATCCAGAATTTAGGGGAAAAATATTTAACATTGAAGGCGGCTCCAGCTAGGACGATTTTAAGCACCAAGTGAAAGACGACTTTTAAAAGGCGCCCGAGTGACGCTTGTGGATTTTTGATAATTTTTTAGACTGTTGTGCGGGATGTTAAGAGTTGCCAGTCAATGCGGGATGTCAAGCCGGACGCCTAGGATTTTTCAGAGCTTGAATCAGATGCCGCACGATCAAGTGGCCAAGAATTGGGCAAGATATGAAAAGGTGGACCAAAGATTGGCCAAAAGGGGTGGTGCCTTTTGGAGTTTTGACCCCTCCCCCCCCCAAATTTTATGTAACTTAGATGAAAAAATGTGAAGAAGACATGGTGCGATGGCGTGCAGACAACGTCACATTTTTCGCTTGATCCCATCATGAGGGTGATTTGCAGGTTGTAAACAACCTATCCAACTGATCATGGGACTGATCTTCCCTCTCTTGGCTGGTCTTATCATCACCCTTCACTCATGGAATGATGGACTGAATGAGAAGAACAGATTCTAGTCTTTCTCTCTCCTCCCTCTCTCTCTTCTCTATAGGTTGTTCATGTGTGGCATCTTGATGAAGGAAGAATGAAGGAAAAATAAAGGAAATGGTGATGTAAATTGATGGAGATGTTGAAGATTGAAGTACAAAGTTGGATTGAGAGCAATGGAGGCTCTGTCTCCTGGTTATGCAGTCATTAAAGGCATCTCGGATTACGAGAAAACACGGTATGACCATTTTTATGAAGAAAATGAAGGATTTTTTATAGTTTATGATGATAATTATGTTCTTATTGGATGAAAATTTGTTTGTGTGCTGTTTCCATTATGAATATTTATTGTTTATCATAAAATGTTGGTTTTACAATGATTTACATGCTTTATTTAATTTCTGTAAGCCCGAAATGCGGGTTTTAAGTGGCAAAATGGTAGTTTTTCCGTTTCGGGTGAGGGAAAGGTATTCCCATGGGGGGAATATGGAAGATAAATTGATTGTTAACATGCTGAAGTGAGTGGGATAAGAAAAATAAGAAAATAGTATATTTTATTGCCAAATAAATCCAAAAAATGAGAAAAATGAGTGGAAAAATAGAAATACGACTTGGAAAAATTGGGAAAAATATAATAATTGTTTGTGCATGTATGATAGTGGAAAAGCATGAGGTTTGGTCCCATTTTTCCCTATATCTTTGTTAAATTTGGTGATTTATTACTTTCTATACATAAAAAAATCACAAAATGAACCTCTACATCTATGTAGCAAAGCAATACCTAAACGTAGGGGCTGGGAGGTTTGAATGGTGTGATTTGCGTGCTGATTTTTGCTGATTTTTTTATGCACATCATGTCATAGAGTTTTGTGTTATTTGAATTAAGAGGATAGTAGCATGAGTGTGATCTCGGTGCTATCCTTTCATCGCTACAACGGGTTAGTGAATAATGCATTATAAAGCCTGTTTGTGCACAAGCACGTTGCTGATTTGAAAATGATGTTTGAGCACTTTAGAATCATTCACTATACATGTGCATGATGATCATGGTATCAGAATAAAAAACCCTAGATGCATAGCACCTGCTTTCAATGACAATGACTACGTTGAGTTTGGAAAGGCATCCTAAGCTATAGGATAGACGTTGGTTCTTGTGGGATTATTTAGTAAGGAAACATGGTATATCTCCTAGATTCGAAATGGAAGAGTGGAGTTTGTTCGTTTGTTCTATATGTTGAGCAGCGCATCAAGGGGCTAATCCCTGCGATGTAGGAGAGCTGTAGTGGGGCCGTGGTGTTTCTATCGAGAGGTTGCCTTCCATGTATGTGATTATCGTGGCATTTAGTGCCAATGTGTATGGGTTCTCCCTCTATGGAGTTTATAGAAAGGGAAACGTTGGACTACAAAACTACAAAACTATAAACGCATAGATTAGGCTTTAGGACAGTTTGTCCTTTAGCAGCAAATAGACGCTCCTGGTCCGCGAGGCCGTGAGGGTGTGTTTGTCTGTTATAAGTATGAGGTCCAGCTAGTGCCATAGCCAGTGCCGTCCCATTTCAGGTCCCATCAGTGGTGCGTCTGCCGAGAGCTGCCAACAAGTGGTGTTTCTTGAATCTAGGGTTTTTAGGGACCAAAAAGTTGGTTTATGTCCTTTGACAAGGACCGTCAAGCCGAAATATGAAAAGCAGAACATGCTGAGAGGGATAGACGGCGGTTGGAGATTGTAAGTTGCTATTCTCCCCAAAGGAGTAGCCCGATATGCATAAGAGGTAGTGGTCTTAGTAACCCAACTGTTGCACATAGTCCTTTAGGTGCAAGAGGAAGCACAAGTTCTTCCTCTCTTCCACCAAGTCAACCCACATTAAGTGGGAGTGTGATCCCATTAGTCCAAACTCCTATTGTTAATCCGATTGTCGTCATGGCACAACCCATTGCAATACCTGCAGGGACGCCTAATCTGCCAGCTTTAGGAGTGCGTTTGCCCATTTTTAATGGGTTAGCTAAAGAAGATGCGGAGTTTCACATTTGTGAATTCCAAAGATTAATGTTTAATTATTGCATCCAAGATGAGGGACATCTTATGATGTTCTTTAACATGATATTAAAAGGAAGGGCTGTGGTATGGTATCATAGCATAGAGACTGGAACCATAACCACAATCGACCAATTTTATGTAGCTTTCTGAGGAGAATATGCCCCTGAAAGAGGTGGCCAATACTGGTTGCATGTTTTGAATGTAACACGCCAAGATCCCCATGAGAATGTGAAAGCCTATGCCAAGAAGCTTAAGGAAGTGTTTCGTAAGTTACAAACTTACATTCCCATTCCGTCGGCTGCCCAATTGCAATACTTCTTGCATGGATTGGATTTCAATATTCAGGTACAATTGAGCAGTGTGGCTTTGGCTGATATAGACACCCCCATTACGCGGGCAGAAGGAGTAAAGTCACGATTACAAATGGCCTACTTCTCTCGAATAAATCTTAATGCGGGTTTAGTACCCGGAGGAAATTTACCATTGATAAATGGAAGTCAAGGGATGCCTATGAATAACCCTAATTGGAGAGGAAGCATGGTTCAAAATGTACCTTTGTTGCCAGCTCCTCCCAGTTTGACTATGCATATGGCTAGTCAGTTGGCTCCACCAAATGTTGGAGGCCAAGTTTTGAACCCTAATGTGGTTCCTGTGAGTCAACAACCAATGCCCAATCAAATTGTGAGGCCAATGGAACGACGGATAGACGATCAAGGCTATGAGTCGAGTGTCTCTAATGTCATTGGGGAAGTTAAGGATATGATGAAGCACTACACTAATATGATTTCTAAACAATATCAGTAAATAGCTGTTGACGTCAATTTCTTGAAGAAGTAGTAGAATCTGATAGGGAGTCGACGCCCTTTGAAGAGGGTGGTCCCTCAAGATTCAGCTGTAAGTGGTGTGGCAGACAAGATTTCCCTAGAAACTGTCCAAATGTTAAATGTCATATTTGTGGAAAGTCGGGGCATTTAGCCGCCACCTATTGGAGTAAGATTAGTTCCCTCCAACAAGGGACTAAACAGCTAGGTCTAATTAATCATAGAGCGCAAGGTAGTAACGTACAACAAAATGATAGACCAAGATAAATACTGCAAAGGGAAAAGACCACTGTAGAGGAGTTTCCACAAGGCAATGGAGTCAGCCTTATTGAGGCTATACACGTCAATGATGCTGAAACCTCTAACCTACAAGCTGTGACAAGAGGCCAAACAGCTAAAGAGGTTGATAAAGATAATGCAAAACCGGTCGAGGGAAACCCTAAGCAAGGGGATAAGGGGACGCAAGTCCTGAATCCTAGCGTGGAAGGGGGACCTCTAAGGCCTGTTGACAAGAAAGTTAATCCTAAGAAGGATGAGGAAGTGTCAACAAAGAAGGCAAGAGCTAAAAAAGAAGCACCAAAGTCGGTCCCGAGACCAAAAGAAAGGATGGTGTGGTGAGAAAAGAGAGCTTTGGCTACCTATCATGATTTTGATTTAGCGAGTTCTCTTTGTGAAGTCAAACCAGATGTAAGCCTCTTACAATTGATTAAATTATCCCCAGGAGTACGCAAGGAATTCAAAAAGATCCTGCGTATTGGGTATATTGTAGAACCTTTGGGCATAGCATGAGTAGGGGAAGATTGGTTTGATCATGCTGAAAAGAATTGCCCTAGGGTTCCAGTATACGTGGATGGAATATTAGTAGAGCATGCTATCGTAGACACTAGGTCCTCCGTCAATATCATGAGTTTAGAGTGGATGGAGAGGTTGGGTCTAGGCATCCAAAAATACAATTACACCCTTCTTAGAATGGTTGATGATAGTCTAAGGCAACCAAAAGATTGCATTACTAAAGTTCATATTACAGTTGCAAGTGTCGAATGCTTCTTGGACTTTAGGGTGATAAGATTTGCAAGACGTCCTAGCTATCGAGTCTTGCTAGGCAAGCCTTGGATCTTACAAACAGACTGTCAAGTCGATATACCCATTGGTCGAGTGGTTCTAGGTAGAGGTGCTAATCGAGTAATAGTTGATGCTTACCCTGAGTCTCCTCAGAGTGAGAGATCTCCTTTATCCTCCATTGAATTAGAGAGAGCAGATGATCCATCTGGTAGTGAGACATCATCCAGTGATGAATCTAAAGAGGGGTCCACTACAGAGGATATTTACCAGATAACTCTAAATGAGCCGATAGAGCCGCAAGATAGGATAAGAGGTGCGGATGTGATTGAGTTGGACCTTGGCACGCCGAATGATTCGTGGCCAATTAAATTAGGTTCCATGCTCAGTTCAGCAGAAAGAGAGGACTATGTGTCCTTGATTCAAGAATTTTGTGACAACTTTGCTTGGAGTTATGACGAGCTGAGAGGCATTCCTCCCAGCTTGGCTATTCATACTATTCCTGTAAAAGAAGGCAACCATCCTGTGCGTGAGAAGGTAAGGCATATGCCTTTTGAATTGAGGGATGGGCTGTTTGAGGAGTTACAGAAGTTACGGAAAGCTGGTTTAATTTTCCTTGTACAGCACACAGAATGGTGTTCAGCAATTGTTATCAGGAAGAAGAAAAATAAGCAGATCCAACTATGTGTAGATTTTAGAGAGCTAAATAAGCAGACGGTTAAGGATTACTACCCGTTGCCATTTATTGACCAGATTTTGGATTAATTAGTGGGTAGGGAAATAAATTCGTTTATGGATTTCTTTGCGGGTTATAACTAGATGGCAATTGTAGAAGAGGACAAGTTGAAGACAACTTTTATTACTGTCTTTGGTACTTTTGTGTACCATGTGATGGCCTTTGGTTTGTGCAATGCACCTGGATCATGGCAACGAACAACAGACAAGACCTTTGGTGACATCTCCCTAGATGAGTTGAAAGTATTTATTGATGATCTGGGGGCAGCCACTGTAAGGGAAAGGATGTTGATTATTTTAAGAAAGTTCTTTGAGCACTGTAGACAATTTTGTATCTCTCTTAACCCACAGAAGTGTGTCTTTGGAGTGCCTTATGGGCTATTGCTAGGCCATGTGGTCAGTTCGGTAGGGATAGCAACTGACCCTGAAAAGATCAAGGTCATAGTTGCTATGAGTCCACTATGCACTCCGAAAGAGGTGTATAGCTTTCTGTCATCATCGATAGGGTACTATCAGAGGTTTATAAATGCCTTGGCAGGAAGGACATTGCCATTAACGAACTTATTATCCTTTAGATATCTATTTGTATGGAGCGACCCTTGTAAGGTAGCTTTCAAGGATGTGAAACATGAGCTAGTAAAAAGCACCAGTTTAAAAAGCACCTAAAAGAGGCAAGGTATTTTACATATTTTCAGCAGCCACCATGCATAGCATCAGTTACTTTTTAGCCCAAATCTGGGAGGAAAAGTGGTATCATCCAATAGCTTTTGCTAGTTGAAAATTGGGCATATTAGAAATTAACTACACCTACATGGAGAAGTTGTGCCTTGCGATGGTCTTTGCAACTAAAAAATTCAAGCACTACATCCTCTATGAGAAGGTAGTTTTCTATACGAAGGTGGAAGGGCTTAGATTGCTTATGAACAAGCTACAGCCGCCTGATCATCTGGCAAAGTGGTTAATCACTTTACAGGAGTTCGATTATGAGATTAAGAGTAAGCCACCGAAGTTGCAGGGTATTGTGGAATGCCTTGTGGATTTCGGGGAGCCGAAAGAGACTTTGGCTGAAGGAAGTGATATTGAAGAAATGTTTAAAATTGATACAGCTTCTATCCCATCTTGATATGCTGCTATCACGTATTATTTATCAATGGGAGAGACTGGAGCTAGTTTATTAAAATCAAAAAAGAGGAAAATTAGACAACAAGCTTTGAAGTTTTCCTTGATCGCAGGAACACTATATCAATAGGGTGTTGATGATATCTACCGTCGATGTGTGATGCCTGATGAGGTTTCTTTCATTTTGGAAGAGTGCCATGAATCTGCATGTGGAGGGCACTTCGCGGGACGGTTGATGGCACAGAAAGCTTTAAGAGCTGGATATTGGTGGCCATCCATCTTCCAAGATTCCTTTGAGTATGTTAAGAGATGTGATACCTGTCAAAGACATGATAGCAGAGAGAATAGGAAATGCCCACTTACGCCTATTATGGCTATCCTTCCATTTGAGAAGTGGGGAATTGACTTTGTGGGTCCTATCACCCCATCGTCTACTACCCATAAGAGGTACATTATAGTAGCAACTGATTATTTCACAAAATGGTCAGAATCACGGGCGACGAGGCAGGACAATGCAAAAGAGACTGCAAGTTTTCTTTTAGAGTAGATTATCTGCCTTTTCGGTCCACTGAAGGAATTAGTGTCGGACCGTGGAACCCATTTTTTGAATAAAGTGATTAAAAGCCTGACTGAAGCTTGGCAAATCTAGCATAATAACACGACCCCATATAATCCGCAAGCCAACAGACAAGTCGAAAGTACTAATAAGCAGCTTGTGGGTATCTTGTCTAAAATAGTTTTGGAGAAGAAACGAGACTGGGACAGGAAGTTGTATGTGGCAGTATGGGCGTACAATACAACGTTCAAGCGAGGTACCGGCCATACTCCATTTAAATTAGTTTATGGGGAAGAGTGTGTGTTACCCCTCGAAATCGAGTTGCCAACCATACGGTTTGCAATTAACCACTCTTTGGGAGATGAGGATTCACTCTTTGAGCGTTTTACAACCATAGCCCACCTGGATGAATTGAAATTGCAGAGCTTATTACACCAGGAGGTAGCTAAACGTTGGATGAAGCAGTTGCACGACCTTAAAGCAAATAAGTATACCTTTAAAAAAGGGCAATTAGTTCTGTACTACGATGCGCATAGGGAGCTATTTTCAGGGAAGCTGGAACCTAGATGGGATGGCCCCTACAAGATTGTCAGGATAGGGAAAAATAGATCTACGGCTCTACTAGCTAATCTACAGAGAGTAGAATTTAAAAATAAGATTAATCTTAATAAGATTAAACCTTATTATTTCTAAGTATGCTAACACGAAAATGCATTGCAGGTCCATGCTGGGGATGATTTGAGTCCTGCAAAAGAGCTTAAAGTTGGCTGATGGGGTGGTTAATTCCTTATTTGGAGCATCCATATCTGGAGCAGAGATACCATCAGGGGAAACTCATCTGGTGGAGCAAAGGATACAAAGTGATTGAGCAAGACGACAGAACCTTTGTGTGGGAGATCAAAGTCTTCTGCCATCACTGCTTACGAATGTTGACAAGTATCCCTGTTGAGTTTAATGAAGAAGGTGGGATGGAGCCATCAATTCACCCTCTAAACATGTTAAATTTAGACTATCATAATTACTAATAGAGGAGTTCGTGATGGCAGGCTATGTAAACCCATTGTGGACGTACACATTATATTTTGATGGAGCATCTAGGGGCCCTAATAAAAAAGGAAGTGTTGGAGTAGTGATCCGAGATCCCCGATATAGAGTTATGATGAAGTTGGCTGCTTATCTCAGGGTAGGATTCACTAACAATATGGTGGAGTATAAAGCCTTGATTATGGGATTGCATATTTCCAAACAAGGTGGTATTCGGTGGTTGTTGGTAAAAGGGGATTCCCAGTTGATTTTGAATTAGTTAGATGGGATATACACAGTGCGGAATCCCATTCTTTGTATGTATCATCGAACTGTGACGACCCTACTTGAGGAGTTTGAGAGAGTGTCTCTTCAGCTGATTCCACGTTACTGGAATCAGTTTGCGGATTCACTGGCAAATCTTGCTTATGAAGAAGACCTTTTCTTCAATTGTGGTCCTAGTTTGGATATTGTTATCAATAATAAGACAGGACTCGATCACTTGTGGGGAATGTTATCAAAGCATGCAATATATGGTAGACGACGGTTGATATGGGTGATTCAAAGAGTAGCCGACACCAATCTATCGTTGTTATCCTAGACCCATAGGCTGATTAAACAACATGTTATGCGTACCATCTTGCTATATATGCAGGAGGGATGGTTCATAATCTCATGCATTTAGTTTAGGGCTGCAAATCCTATTTTTCCTCCTTGGAAAGGAGCATATTATTGTATATATGTACTCTTTTGGGGAGGGATGTGTCGGTGTTATTTTGTTTGATTTCGTTAGGCCAAGAGGGCCATCCGTCTGTTTAGTACATGTGCAGTTAATGGTTTCTTGTTTTAGTTCTGTGCTAGACAGGTTTAAAGAAGAGCTTGGAAGGAGCCTTTGTCGGGTGTGAAGCTTCTCCTGGCCCTATCCAGGTGATATCTCTCCTTTATGAGTAATGTGTTTTTAAGCTATATGTGTCTGTGTGCTTGTAGGGGATTTTCTTTTCTTGTTGGGGACCAGCGACCAAGGCATGAAGTCCCAGGGTTTAGGTTAGGTATGTTTGAGGGAGGTCTGAGTAGTTGTTGCCTCCTGTAAAGACATTGCCAGGCATTGAAAGATCTGTTTTAGAAGGTGTTCTAGTGATCATGTTCTGCTAGCCTGCTAGGCAGCCGTTCTACGAGTTCTTGTTAGTTGTGAGGCAGTTAGAGAAGCCTGCCAGCGGAAGAAAAATGCTAATGGTAGAGCGGAAAATAAACCTTGAATAACTCAAAGAAAATAAAGATATACAAAGGTGTGTAAAAAGGGGTTCTAACCCCCTATAAAAATAGACAAAGAAAAGAAAGGAAAATTTATAAGCAGTTGATCATCGCCTTGTGGAGGCCTGGTAGGTTCCTAGGGACGAGTCAGATCCGGGAGCCGATGCCTTGTCTTCCTAAGGGTGGCATTCGCTGGAAAAGAAGAAAGTAAGGACGGTTGGAGCGAAAATAAAAGTGAGCATCAGAAAAGGATTAAGTGTCGCCTTGCGAGGGCTTGGTAGGTTCTTGGATACCGTGACAGGACTTGAGGCCGATGCCCTGTTCTCCTTGGGTCACTACGCTCAGCTCCCTCCTTTTTAGATGCCCGAGTAGGGAAAAAAAAACCCTAAAAGAAGGAATGTGCTAAAAGAAAATACTTCTTGATCAGGCTATAGGAGTCCTCACCTAGTAGGAGCTCCTGGTTGTGTTATCCTTAGTTAGGTAGGTAGTTCAGACCACAACTTAGGGCGACCTCTTTGATAGTTCTTTTTAGTTTGGCCATGTTGGAGCAGTCGGTTAGTGACTAGCTTCGGACCTTCTATCAGATTATGCTAGGCCTACTCCTTGTGGATTTCATGCCTTGGTTTTGTCAAGGGGTAGGGTGAGCATTGTGCTGTGTCTTAGTATGTACCTATTTTGTACTAGCTTGATGCTTCCTTTGGTTGTTTTGTGCAGATCTGTTGTGGGATTTGGCTAAGTCGCCCTATCCCGTGGTTGCCAATGAGAGCGGAGTTTTGAGCCCGAGATGTGCCTAAAATTTGCCAAAAAAATCTAAATTTTAGGAAAAAAAATATTTAACATAAAAGGCGACGGCTCCAGCTAGGACGATTGTAAGCACCAAGTGGAAGACGGCTTTTAAAAGGCGCCCGAGCAACACTTGTGGATTTTTGATAATTTTTCAGACTGTTGTGTAGGATGTCAGGTTGCTAGTCAATGTGGGATGTCAAGCGGGACGCCTAGGACTTTTCAGAGCTCCAATCGAATGCCGGACAATCAAGTGGCCAAGAATTGGGCAAGATATGAAAAGGTGGACCAAAGTTTGGCCACAAGGGGTGGTGCTTTTTGGAGTTTTGACCCTCCCCCCAAAATTGATGCATCTTAGATGAAAAAACATGAAGAAGACATGGCCTGTTGGCGTGCAGACAACGACACATTTTTCACTTGATCCCATCATGAGGGTGATTGTAGGTTGTAAACAACCTATCCAACTGATCATGGGGTTGATATTCCCTCTCTTGGCTGGTCTTATCGCCACCCTTCGCTCATGGAATGATGGACTAAATGAGAAGAATAGATTCTAGCCTTTCTCTCTCCTCCCTCTCTCTCTTCTCTATGGGCTATTCATGTGTGGCATCTTGATGAAGGAAGAATGAAGGAAATGGTGATGGAAATTGATGGAGATGCTGAAGATTGAAGTAAAACATTGGATTGAGAGCAATGGAGGCTCTATTTGCTGGTTATGCAGTCATTAAAGGCATCTCGGGTTACGAGAAAACACTGTATGACCATTTTTATGAAGAAAATGAAGGATTTTTTATAGTTTATGATAATAATTATGTTCTTATTAGATGAAATTTGTTTGTGTGCTGTTTGCATTATGAATAATTGCTGTTTATCAGAAAATATTGGTTTTATAATGATTTACATGCTTTATTTAATTTTCGTAAGCCTGAAATGTGAGTTTTAAGTGGCAAAATGGTAGTTTTTCCGTTTCGAGTGGGGGAAAGGTGTTCCCATGGGGGAAATATGGAAGATAAATTGATTGTTAACATGTTGAAGTGAGTGGGATAAGAAAAATCAGAAAATAGTATATTTTATTACCAAATAAATCCAAAAAATAAGAAAAATGAGTGGAAAAATAGAAATACGACTTGGAAAAATAGGAAAAAATATAATAATTGTTTGTGCATGTATGGTAGTGGAAAAGCATGAGTTTTGGCCCCATTTTGCCCTATATCTTTGTTAAAGTTGGTGATTTATCGCTTTCTATACATCAAAAAATCACAAAATGAACCTCTACATCTATGTAGCGAAGCAATACCTAAACGTAGGGGGTTGGGAGGTTTGAATGGTGTGATTTGCGTGCTGATTGTTGCTGATTTTTTGGTGCACATCATGTCATAGAGTTTCATGTTATTTGAATTAAGAGGATAGTAGCACGAGTGTGATCTCGGTGCTATCCTTTCATCGCTGCAACGGGTTAGTGAATAATGCATTATAAAGCCTGTTTGTGCACAAGCACATTGCTGATTTGAAAATGATGTTTGGGCACTTTAGAATCTTTCACTTTGCATGTGCATGATGATCATGGTATCGGAATCAAAAACCCTGGATGCATAGCACCTGCTTTCAATGACAATGACTACGTTGAGTGTGGAAAGGCATCCTAAGCTGTAGGATAGACGTTGGTTCTTATGGGATTATTTAGTAAGGAAACATGGTATATCTACTGGATTCGAAATGGAAGAGTGGAGTTTTTTTTTTGTTCTATATGTTGAGCAGCACATCAAGGGGCTAATCCTTGCAATTTAGGAGAGTTGCAGTGGGGCTGTGGTGTTTCTATGAAGAGGTTGCCTCCCATGTATGTGATTATCATAGCATTTAGTGCCAATGTGTATGGGTTCTCTCTCTGTGGAGTTTATGGAAAGGGAAACATTGGACTACAAAACTACAATACTATAAATGCATAAATTAGGCTTTAGGACAGTTTATCCTTTAGCAGCAGATAGACACTCTTGGTCCGCAAGGCCGTGAGGGGGTGTTTGTCTGTTATGAGTATGAGGTCCAACTAGTGCCGTAGCTAGTGCCGGCCCATTTCAGGTCCCATCACTCTCAAAACTCTGATCTTCTTGGCCAAGCACCACTTGGAATAGCTTCCTTGCTTCAATACCTACAGGATGACTACTTGCTTGCTTCAGATTGGCTCAGCAATGGAGCCATGAATAGCCCCAAACATTGCGGCACAATTTTCGGGCTGATTCCAGCCTGTTTCTTGCATCTGATGCTTCATCTTCAACCATTGGCACTCTTTCTGATCTTTGGCAAGTGAAAACCATCAGTGAAATTGAAGGATTGAACTCTATTCAAGATTCTTCAGCCTCCTCTAAACCCTAGATGAACAGTCCATGGCAGCCATGAAAGCTTCAGCCCAAGCTCTCATTCTTCAACAATTTCTTGTAGATTCTTCATCTTTTCAGCCTGTGGGATCTTTTCAATAAGGATTCTTCAACAAATTGCAAGGATTAAGCACGAATTGTCAAAGATTGAAGCTCAAGAGCTTCCATGGAGCCAAAATTTGAGGGAAACGGGTTTAATGCTTCAATTTCAAGAATTTGAAGTTTCAAGATTGTTCTTAAGCACTGAATACACAAGCCTTGGGGATTATTTTGGCAACATTGGACCAGCGGAGGCTTTATCAAGCATATGAAGATTGATCAAGTCATCATCAACCATGTCAGATGTACTCTTCTTCCATTCTTAATCTCTCTCATTAATCCATTTGTTGAGCTTAATCCATTTGATTGAGAGATTAAAGAATTGAATAATATTCATCAAATTTCAGCCAACCTTTGCTTGAATCAATCCATTCATGTAATGCAATGCTTGCTCTATGCATACTAGTTCTAATAAGTGAATTAGAGGCTTCAATCTCAAAATTTCCAGCATAACACTTGAATCCAATTGATTGAATCTATTGATTAATGAATATGTTCACTCTAATCCATTGATTGGCTGGATTCTTTTACCCAAGCTGAAATATTGTAAAAGGGTAAGTACTAGCAATCAATGAGTCACTGAATTGTATTTGTAAGACCCTTCCCCTTTCCAAACTTTCAAGATTCCATTCAATTGCATCTCATGAAAGGCTAAATGAATATTTTAGAAATGCATCTCATGCTGATTGATTAGATTAGCATGCTACTGCCATGTTGATGCATAGATCAATCAAATACAAGTGTAAATCATACCATATGAAGCAATAGAGAAGTAAAAGAATCTGTTGTTCACAAATCATCGTGTGGGCTGCCTATTTCAGCCCATATACATAGCTTCAACCTTCCAAGAAGACACTTTGATGAAGCACAAAACATCCCATGTATTCAAGAGCATGTAATAAGTAATAGGTAGCTTTCAATAGACATATAGAAGTAGAAGAGAAGAAGGAATTCTTGTTTCCCTTGTTTGCTTTGTAATTGGCCACCTGTTTCAGCCCCACTGAGGAAAAAGGTAGATGCCGAGGGAGATAGTGGGACAAAAGAGAGGTGACCCTCCCTCACTATCAAAGATCCCGAAGGGGTGCAACCAACCGACTCGAGGGGAACTTTGCCCACCTCCCAGTGATTCGGAGCTGTGTAGGGAGCCTGTCATGCCGTTTTATCTCTCACACATGTACAACGAGTGGAGAATGTTGAGATATCGAGCTCCACTCGTGATATGACAGGGTGACCGTTGTGCATTTATGTCACCGACTTGTCAGTTTACAGATGCAGTTGGTACACCGCCCATGAATAATAGCTAGACGACAGCTATCCTTATCTATTCTAGTTCGTGGCTCAGTTAGTATGCCACCTTAGTTAGTTGAGTTTGGGTTGAGACCCATATATAGGGTTCTTCTATTTCTATGTACTTGACTTCTTTTTTGCTTACACAACTAAGAAGAGGAAAACTGTTTTTCAGCCTCCACCCTTGTGTGTATTCCCCCATTGTGCAAGCAAGAAAGCTATAAGTGAGACTCCTTCTCTCCCACAATCTTGACATGGTATCAGAGCCTTGTTCGTGGTAAGGATCTCAAGAAAGAAAGCCAAGCTCGCGGTGTTCTGGTAAGAGGAGCAGTGTTGCTTTCATTTTCTATTTTGGGAGCGGATCTCTGCAGGTAGCACAGCTGGAAATTGCAAGAGTGCATTGTCTCAGGTTGAGACGCCCTTTGCGGTGAAGCAAGAGGCCAGCATATGCTGTGGGAGAGGGCTTTAGCCCATGGCAACCCTGTTTTTTTGATTTGAGGCCATTTCGGGGCCTATTTTAGAGGCGGAAGTTTTCTGCATGCACTCAGGAAAAGGCACAGTTTTATGCTGTGCAGCCACTGTTCTACAGGTCGGTGAAAAGTTACTATAGAAATTGCATCATATGCTTGTGCGTAGAGACATTGGGAGTTACAAAATAATCCTTGTTGCCTGTTGATGCAAAATCATCACTAGGAAGTGACTGTGTGGTCAAATACCACTTTCATCAATTTTGCAGATTTGCCCTTGTGAGGCTGAAGCTGTGTTCTTTGCAGTGACAGAATTTTTTGCAGAGTTCTGTAATGGCGTCTGATTCTCTTTCACAGATTGTCACTGAAAAGCTTGACAAGAACAACTTCCAAGCATGGAAGTTTAGAATGACGAATTTCCTTATGGGAAAAGGATATCGGGAATTCGCAGGAAATGAAGAAAAACCAGTTCTTCCTGATGTTCCCAATCAACATCAAATGCTGTCTATCAGTATTTCAGACTCTATGATCATGCATATTCAGGATGTAAGTACGCTAAAGGAGGCATGGGATACTTTGTCAAAAATGTATAGCACAAATACGCAAGCCAAGAAAATGTAGCTCAAGCAAGAGTTGCACAATGTGCAAAGAGAAAGCATGAGCATCAACGACTACCACATGAAGGTGAAGAAGATTGCAGATGCACTTGCTTCCATTGGGTCGCCAGTGGAAGATGATGATTTAGTTTCTATGACCTTGAATGGTCTAGGAAAGGATTATGCACAGTTCCGAACATCCATTTCCGTCTGTGAAAGATTTCCTGATTTTGAGGAGTTGATTGCTCTTCTAATTTCTGGGGAGTAGAGAAATGGTGGTGCATCTTCTTCAGGAGGAGCTTCAAAAGAAGCTGTCTTCTACTCAAATGCTGGAAGAGGTAGAGGCAGAGGTAGAGGAGGCCAATTTGGAGGCTGTGGTAGAAATCAAAATATGCAGCAAACTCAAGAAAACCAGTCCTATGGAGGAGGACGTGGTAACTCTAGAGGCAGGGGGAGCCAAAGAGGTCGTGGTGGATGGCAAAGAGGCCAAAATGCAAACAGTAATGTTGAATGCTACTACTGTGGTAAAATGGGTCATATGGCTAAAGACTGCTATAAAAAGAAGAATGACATCATGAATGGAAAACTGCAACAAGGAAATTATGCATCTTCTAGTAGACAGGGTGATGACAGAAATGAGCATTTGTTTATGGTGCAACATATGAATAATTATGTGACAAGTGCAAAAGAAAGCAACGAAGTGTGGTATCAGGTGCATCAAACCACATGATAGGTCATGCAGAATGGATGGAGGATGCAAGGAAAATGGAAAAACCAGGATTTGTGGAGACTGGTGATGATGCTGCACATCCTATTGTGCAGATTGGAAAAATTCCTTTGTCTATGCAGGATGGGAAAAAGAAATACATGTCCGATGTATTTCATGTCCCGAATATCACCAAGAATCTGGTTTCTATTGGTCAAATGGTTGAGCAGGGCTTGTAAGTCAGATTTAATCTTCATGGATGCTTTGTTGAGGATATGAAAAATAAAGATCGCTTGATAGCAAAAGGAAAGAAGAAGGGCAGAATGTTTACGTTGGATGCAGACATGCCTGAATTGAGTGCATCAATGTTTGCACATGGGACCGGTGTAGTTGCAGATATTGATATCTGGCATAAAGACATTGGTCATGTTAATGTACATCGACTTAAATCAATGCAGGCCCAAAATATTGTTGCAAGGTTGCCTAAATTCAAGGTTGCAGAAATGCATAAGGTATGTGAAGCCTGCCAATTTGGAAAACAGGCAAGGAAACCATTTCCTAGACATGTTCAAGAGAGTAAGAAGCCATTGGAATTAATCCACTCTGATGTGTGGACTACTAAAGCTGCATCTCTTGGAGGATGTCATTATTTTGTCACTTTTATTGATGACTATAGCAGAAAAGTTTGGGTGTATTTTATGAAAAAGAAAAGTGAAGTTTTTGGGTATTTCAAAACTCTTAGAGCTATGGTTGAAAAAGAAACAGGCCTGCAAATAAAATGCCTAAGGTCAGATGGAGGGGGAGAGTACCTCTCAAATGAGTTTGCAAGGTTCCTGCAGGAGCATGGCATAATGCAGCAATATTCATGCAGTCATACCCCACAACAAAATGGAATTGCAGAAAGGAAAAACAGGCATATTCGAGAGGTATCTCGCGCCATGCTCAATGAAAAAGACTTGCCAGATTTTTATTGGGCTGAGGCAGTTGCGACAGCAGTCTACATAATGAACAGGACTCCCACTGCAGCAATACATGGGATGACTCCAGAGGAGAGGTATACTGGTAGGAAACCAGATATTTCTCATTTGAAGATTTTTGGCTGCATTGCCTATGTTCATGTGCTAGATGAGTTGAGATCCAAGTTGGATCCAAAAGCTGAGAAGTGCATCTTTATTGGTTACTCTTTGCAGCAGAAAGGGTATAGGTGCTATAACCCTTCTACTCGTAAGTTTACAGTGAGCAGAGATGTTGTTTTTGATGAGATGAGTAGCTGGTATAAACTAGTAAATGTGATTGATGATGTAGATGCACAAAATGGTAATGCTGCATAGAATTCATAGCAGCAGTCACAAAATATTAGTGGACCTGGAGTGTCCTCTAGCAGTGGTTCATATTCTTCGCCATGGACAGACAGATTGAGATCAGGAGAATCTTCTCAAAGTAATGTAGATAGTGATATGCAGGTTTCACGAAAAGGAAAAGAGAAGGTAGATCAGCGCATGTTTGATGTGAATGTAGGTCACTCTTATGTGGATGGTGAATCCAGTAGCTCAGAACAGAGCATTGATGATGAGTTGGGTATTCCTTCTATTGTTACACCTGGAGTAAGGAAGACCATGGATGTTTTGAGAGCACCTGGGAGTGAATCTACTTTGCGCAGGTTTACCAGAGCTAGGTATCCTGTAGATAGGCTAAAATATGATGTATTTACAGCCATTCACTATTCATATATGGTCAAAGTGATACAGGAACCAGAACCCACTTCTTTTGAGCAAGCCATGGGAAAAGAAAAACGGGAGAAAGCCATGGATGAAGAAATGGATACCTTGGAAGCAAATGCTACATGGGAATTGGTACCTTTGCCTAAAGATAAGAATGAAATTGGTTGTAAGTGGGTTTATAAGGTGAAACACAATGCAGATGGTTCTGTGAATAGATACAAGGCAAGATTAGTAGTCAAGGGGTATGCACAAACATATGGCATTGATTATCAAGAAACATTCGATCCGGTTGCAAGGATGGCAACCGTAAGAGCAGTCATTGCTATGGCTACATCAAAGGGATGGTCTTTACATCAGATGGATGTAAAGAATGCCTTCTTGCATGGCGATTTGCAAGAAGAGGTCTATATGGAGCAGCCACCAGGTTATGTGCATGTTGTTCATCCTGAGTTTGTTTGTAGGTTGAAGAAAGCCTTGTATGGCTTGAAGCAAGCACCTAGAGCATGGTCTGACAAGATAGGACAGTATCTTGTCACTATTGGCTTTTAGATTTCCAAGGCATATTTCTCACTTTATGTGAGAAAAACAGAGAAAGGTATTATGCTACTTGTCATTTATGTTGATGATTTGATTATGACAGGTGACAGTGATGAAGATATCCTTCATGTGAAAATGCTATTAAAGCAGAAGTTTGAGATGAAGGATTTGGGAGAGCTACGTTATTTCTTGGGCATTGAGGTGATTAGATCACCAAGTGGGATACAGCTCTTACAGAGGCAGTATGGATTGGACATGCTGTCCAAATATGGGATGACAGCCTGTAAGCCTATTTCAGTTCCTTTGGAGTAGAATGTGAAGCTGAGCACAGATGTAGGTGAGCTTTTGGAAGACCCTACTATGTACAAACGCATAGTAGGAAGTTTGATTTATATGACTATTACCAGGCCAGATTTGAGCTATGCTGTTGGATTGGTAAGTTAGTTTATGCAAGCTCCAGGGAAACCACATTTGGATGCGGCTAGACGCATACTCAGGTATGTGAAGTCCACATTGCAGTATGGACTACTTTATGAGACTGGGGTTCAGATACAGTTGCATGGATACACTGATGCTGATTGGGCTGGTAGTATTTCTGATAGACAATCTACCAGTGGATATGTGTTCTCTTTTGGGAGTGCTGCAGTCACTTGGAGCAGCAAGAAACAGCCTACAGTTGCCTTGTCGAGCACAGAGTCTGAGTACAGGGGTGCAGCAATGGCTGCATATGAGGTAGCTTGGTTGCATAAGTTACTTTATGATATGCATCAGTCTACAGATGGGCCAGTTGTCATTTATTGTGACAACATGAGCAGTATACACTTGGCAAATAACCCAGTCTATCATACTAGAACAAAGCACATTGAGGTGCATTATCACTATGTGCGGGAGAGGGTTTTACTAGGTCTTATTGATCTAGTTTATGTCAGCATAGAGGATCAGGTAGCTGACATATTCACGAAGGCATTGGGCGCAGAGAAGCTACGCAAGTTCAGAGACTTGCTTGGTGTGCAAGAATTGGGATTGAGCTCGAGGGGGAGTGTTGAGATATCGAGCTCCACTCGTGATATGCCAGGGTGACCGTTGTGCATTTATGTCACCGACTTGTCAGTTGCAGATGCAGTTGGTACACTGCCCATGAATAATAGCTAGACGACAGCTATCCTTATCTACTCTAGTTTGTGGCTCAGTTAGTATGCCACCTTAGTTAGTTGAGTTTGGGTTGAGACCCATATATAGGGTTCTTCTATTCTATGTACTTGACTTCTTTTTGGCTTACACATCTAAGAAGAGGAAAACTGTTTTTCAACCTCCACCCTTGTGTGTATTCCCCCATTGTGCAAGCAAGAAAGCTACAAGTGAGACTCCTTCCTTCTCTCCCACAATCTTGATAGAGAATTGAAGACTAAAGACTTTCCAAAGGCTCAAGTACCTACAGGTTCAAAACAGGGTAAAACAGGGAATTTATAGGGTACTACAGGGCATTTACATGTGGTTACAGGTACACCCTTCATTATTGAAGTACAAGTGCAGGTACTACAGGGTACCCACAGGTCTTATCCAACCTTCTACAGGGTTTGGTAACCATTTGGGGTTACTATCTTGCCTTACAGGGTCAAAATAGGGTACTTATAGGTTTAGACATGGTGCAGGCTTGGACAGTTCAGACTCAGAAATTGAGCTATAGAATTTTCTGTCCTAAATCTGTTATAGCATGCTATATCTCATCTCAAAGAGGGCAT
This sequence comes from Lygodium microphyllum, assembly GCF_053477565.2. Lineage (NCBI taxonomy): Eukaryota > Viridiplantae > Streptophyta > Polypodiopsida > Schizaeales > Lygodiaceae > Lygodium > Lygodium microphyllum. The sequence continues at coordinate 66,017,066 of NC_141158.1, forward strand.
TCTTGGATTCGATTTGAACTAAAAATTTTTGAAATCGGAGTTCCTTAGAAAAATTTATAGCTCTTTTTCTGACAGGGGGTACTGTAGGACTACACTATTATGGCAGGACATAAGGGTAAAAATAAGGTCCAAGAAGATTATGCTCAGAAAATCAGGGATTCCATGTTGGATAATACACCTCAAGAGAACCCTGAAGAGCCTAAAAAACAAGGGGAAGTCAGTGTTGAGATATCGAGCTCCACTCGTGATATGCCAGGGTGACCGTTGTGCATTTATGTCACCGACTTGTTAGCTGTAGATGTGGTTGGTACACCGCCCATGAACAATAGCTAGATGATAGCTATCCTTATCTACTCTAGTTTGTGGCTCAGTTAGTATGCTACCTTAGTTAGTTGAGTTTGGTTTGAGACCCATATATAGGGTTCTTCTATTTCTTTGTACTAGAGTTCTTTTTGGCTTACACAACTAAGAAGAGGAAAACTGTTTTCAGCCTCCATCTTTGTGTGTATTCCCCCATTGTGCAAGCAAGAAAGCTACAAGTGAGACTCCCTCCTTCTCTCCCACAATCTTGACATGGTATTAGAGCCTTGTTTGTGGTAAGGATCTCAAGAAAGCAAACCAAGTTTGCGGTGTTCTGGTAAGAGGACCAGTGTTGCTTTCATTTTTCTGTTTTGAGAGCACGTCTCTACAGGTAGCACAGTTAGAAAGTGCAAGAGTGCATTGTCTCAGATTGAGACGCCCTTCGCGGTGTAGCAAGAGGGCAGTATATGCTGCGGGAGAGGGCTTTAGTCTATGGTTTCTCTGTTTTTTTTATTTGACGCCATTTCGGGGCCTGTTTTGGAGGCGGAAGTTTTCTCCATGCACTCAGGAAAAGGCCCTGTTTTATGCTGTGCGACCATTGTTGTACAGGTCGGTGAAAAGTTACAGTAGAAATTGCATCGTATGCCTGCGCGCGTAGAGATATTGGGAGTTACAGAATCATCCTTATTGCCTGTTGATGCAAAATCATCACTAGGAAGTGACTGTGTGGTCAAATACCACTTTCGTCAGCTTTGCAGATTTGCCTTTGTGAGTTTGAAGCTGTGTTTTTTGCAGTGACAAAATTTTTTTGCAGTGTTCTGTAATGGCGTTTGATTCTCTTTTACAGATTGTCACTGAAAAGCTTGACAAGAAAAACTTCCAAGCATGGAAGTTTAGAATAACGAATTTCCTTATGGGAAAAGGATATCGGGAATTCGTTGCAGGAAATGAAGAAGAACCAGTTCTTCCTGATGTTCCCAATCAACAGCAAATGCAGGCATTTAAAGGATGGTATGAGAGAGCCAGAAAAGTTATGTACTGGCTGTCTATCAGTATTTCTTACTCTATGATTGTGCATATTCAGGATGCAAGTACGCCAAAGGAGGCATGGGATACTTTGTCAAAAATGTATAGCACAAATACGCAAGCCAAGAAAATGCAGCTCAAGCAAGAGTTGCACAATGTGCAAAGAGAAAGTATGAGCATCAATGACTACCACATGAAGGTGAAGAAGATTGCAGATGCACTTGCTTCCATTGGGTCGCCAGTGGAAGATGATGATTTAGTTTCTATGACCTTGAATGGTCTAGGAAAGGATTATGCACAGTTCCGAACATCCATTTCCGTCTGTGAAAGATTTCCTGATTTTGAGGAGTTAATTGCTCTTCTAATTTCTGAGGAGTAGAGAAATGGTGGTGCATCTTCTTTAGGAGGAGCTTCAAAAGAAGCTGTCTTCTACTCAAATGCTGGAAGAGGTAGAGGCAGAGGTAGAGGAGGCCGATCTGGAGGCCATGGTAGAAATCAGAATATGCAACAAACTCAAGAAAACCAGTCCTATGGAGGAGGACGTGGTAACTCTAGAGGCAGGGGGAGCTAAAGAGGTCGTGGTGAATGGCAAAGAGGCCACAATGCAAACAACAATGTTGAATGCTACTACTGTGGTAAAATGGGTCATATGGCTAAAGATTGCTATAAAAAGTAGAACGACATCATGAATGGAAAATTGCAACAAGGGAATTATGCATCTTCTAGTAGATAGGGTGATGACAGAAATGAGCATTTGTTTATGGTGCAACATGTGGATGGTGAATCCAGTGGCTCAGAACAGAGCATTGATGATGAGTTGGGTATTCCTTCTATTGTTACACCTAGAGTAAGAAAGACCAGGGATGTTTTGAGAGCACCTGGGAGTGAACCTACTTTGTGCAGGTCTATCAGATCTAGGTATCCTATGGATAGGCTGAAATATGATAGATTTATAGCCATTCACTATGCATATATGGTCAAAGTGATACAGAAACCAGAACCCACTTCTTTTGAGCAAGTCATGGGAAAAAAAAAGGGGAGAAAGCCATGGATGAAGAAATGGATGCCTTGGAAGCAAATGCTATATGGGAATTGGTACCTTTGCCTAAAGATAAGAATGCAATTGGTTGTAAGTGGATTTATAAGGTGAAACACAATGCAGATGGTTCTGTGAATAGATACAAGGCAAGATTAGTAGTCAAGGGGTATGCACAAACATATGGCATTGATTATGAAGAAACATTTAGTCCAGCTGCAAGGATGGCAACCGTAAGAGCGGTCATTGCTATGGATGCATCAAAGGAATGGTCTTTACATCACATGGATGTAAAGAATGCCTTCTTGCATGGTGATTTGCAAGAAGAGGTCTATATGGAGCAGCCACTAGGTTATGTGCATGCTGTTCATCCTGAGTTTGTTTGCAGGTTGAAGAAAGCCTTGTATGGCTTGAAGCAAGCACCTAGAGCATGGTCTGACAAGATACGATAGTATCTTGTCACTCTTGGCTTTCAGATTTTCAAGGCAGATTTTTCACTTTATGTGAGAAAAACAGAGAAAGGTATTATGCTACTTGTCATTTATGTTGATGATTTGATTATGACAGGTGATAGTGATGAAGATATCCTTCATGTGAAAATGCTATTGAAGCAAAAGTTTGAGATGAAGGATTTGGGAGAGCCGTGTTATTTCTTGGGCATTGAGGTGATTAGATCACCAAGTGGGATACGGCTCTTGCAAAAGTAGTATGGATTGGACATGATGTCCAAATATGGGATGACACGCTCTAAACCTATTTCAGTTCCTTTGGAGCAGAATGTGAAGCTGAGTGCAGATGCAGGTGAGCTTCTCGAAGACCCTACTATGTATAGACGCATAGTAGGAAGTTTGATTTATATGACTATTACCAGGCCAGATTTGAGCTATGCTATTGGATCGATAAGTCAGTTTATGCAGGCTCCAAGGAAACCACATTTGGATGTGGCTAGACGCATACTCAGGTATGTGAAGTCCACATTGCAGTATGGACTACTTTATGAGACTGGGGTTTAGATACAATTGCATGGATACACTGATGCTGATTGGGCTGGTAGTATTTCTGATAGACGATCTACCAGTGGATATGTGTTCTCTTTTGGGAGTGCTGCAGTCACTTGGAGCAGCAAGAAACAGCCTACAGTTGCCTTGTCAAGTACAGAGGCTGAATACAGGGGTGCAGCAATGGCTGCATGTGAGATAGCTTGGTTGCATAAGCTACTTTATGATATACATCCGCCTACAAATGGGCCAGTTGCCATTTATTGTGACAACATGAGTAGTATACACTTGGCAAATAACCCAGTATATCATGCTAGAACAAAGCACATTGAGGTGCATTATCACTATGTGCGGGAGAGGGTTTTACTAGGTCTTATTGATCTAGTTTATGTCAGCACAGAGGATCAAGTAGCTGAAATATTTACGAAGGCATTGGGCGCATAGAAGCTACGCAAGTTCAGAGACCTGCTTGGTGTGCAGAAATTGGGATTGAGCTCGAGGGGGAGTGTTGAGATATCGAGCTCCACTCGTGATATGCCAGGGTGACCGTTGTGCATTTATGTCACCGATTTATTAGCTGCAGATGCGGTTGGTACACTGTCGATGAATAATAGCTAGATGACAGCTATCCTTATCTACTCTAGTTTGTGGCTCAGTTAGTATGCCACCTTAGTTAGTTGAGTTTGGTTTGAGACCCATATATAGGGTTCTTCTATTTCTTTGTACTAGAGTTCTTGTTGGCTTACACAACTAAGAAGAGGAAAACTGTTTTCAGCCTCCACCTTTGTGTGTATTCCCCCATTGTGCAAGCAAGAAAGCTACAGGTGAGACTCCCTCCTTCTCTCCCACAATCTTGACAGTCAGTATACTGAATAATACCTTGTGCGTCCATGAACAAAGACATAGAGAATGACATGAGGCCATATTATCAAGAATGGAGCAAATGGCTTTGTCTACTAATCAAACAAAGTCTTCCATTGAGAAGTTGGTGGATTCAACAACTCAAACAAAGTCTTCTATTGATAAGTTGGTGGAATCTAATGCTCAACTTATGGCACAATTCTCCCAATGGATGCAAATGCAAATGGGATCAAAAGAAATTAAGGAGAAAGCTTATTCAAACAGCGAGCCTTCAATCCCACTTTAGCCATCTAACCAAAATGGTCATGGACATGGGATTATTGGAAGAAGAGCCATCCAAAATAGTCAGTATGAAGTAGGAGAGGCTTCACAACGGCATGATGACTATTTGGGCAGTTTGAATGGAGCTAAATCTCAAGCTTTTGGGCTGAATACTCAAACTCTTAGGGGTTCTCTACCAACAAGAATATTACATAATGGTTCTCAGCTACCTTTTGGGAGATTTCTGTCTCAATTTGGGGATTCCATACATGGTATTCATGATCAGCCTATTTTGGGACAGCAACCATTTCATGAAAGAGAGCTAAAGGACAAGATTGTTCTAGCTAAATTTAATGGTCAATCATCTTCACCATATGGTTTAGAGGAGTGAACCTCTAAGATGAAATCCTACTTTGACATATTCCCTAAAACTAATGACATGAAGATTCATTTTTCTTCCTTGCATTTGGAGGGATTTGCCCATACTTGGTGGAGGTATATAAAAAAAGAAAACATACTTGTAGAGAATTGGGAAGCTTTCAAGGCACTTATCGTTGAAGTATTTGTCACCCCTCTTGAAAGAGAGAAATTGGCACGGAGATGTTATGGTTTGGAATAAAGAGGCCTAAGTGTAAGAGAGTACACTAACCAATTCCTCAACCTAACCATGTATGTTGAAAGCATCAGTGATGAGGCTAAGCTCCACAAGTATATGAATGGTTTAGACCCATCTTTATTAGCTGATGTCATGGCACAAAATCCTACTTCCCTCTTTAAGGCTATTGAGCTTGCGGAGCCCTACGAAAGAAAGTATAGAATAAAATCTTCATTTCAGCCTGGTTTTGGACAGCCAAGGACTATTTTTAAGTAGGCGCAAGTTGGTGTCACTTATGGCAGCAATCATGTGCCAAATGGGATCTTATGGGTACCAACTTATCCTCCATTCAATGCTTCTAGACCTCAAAGTAATTTCAGGAAAGCAAACAATCCAAGAGTTGACTTCAAACAAGGGGACAGCAAGCCTAAATCCATTTTAGCCAACACGAATCCTAAATCTATTCCTATGGATCTTTATAAAGAAAGAAAGGAGAAAGGCTTATGTTTCAAGTGTGGGGAAAAGTATACACCTGATCATGCCTCAAAGTGTGTATACAAAAATGTCAAACCCAAGCTTTAGAGTATGTTAGTTTTTGAGTATTTTGAAGATGACATGGACAAAGCTAATGCAATTGCATTTATTGCTGAAAATGAAGATCTTGAGGAAGAAGTTGGGCAAGAGTATTTCTATGATCCAACGGACTCTTTTCCTTTTGATCCAGGTGGAAGTGTTCCGTTTGATCTAGGTGGGACTTGTTATGAGCTGCTTGCTGCCACTAATTTTTCTATTTCCCGCGCACTCCAGTAGCTCCATGATCCAAGTGCAAGCTTCAAGCATACTCCATCCTCAAGCTCCACGCTCCAAGTTCCATTGCCGCAAGCAAGACAAGAGAAGCGAAGAGAAGAGAAGAAGAGAGGAGAAGATGGAGAGCTTCTCCTCCCCGGTCCCTCACCCTCACACACTCACACACTCCCTCTCTCAAGCACAAGCTCAAGCAAGCAAGGACAAGAAGAAGAAGAAGAAGAAGAGGGGCGTATCCTTATGGGACATAGCTGTGGCCTGCTGAATAGCTTTGCCAGGTTGTGAGGGCACGATTGCCTCCCTTTTCGGAGAGTCTAGCTCTTCAGTCAATTCCCTTGTGTTTAACTCCTCCAGCCTAGGCTTTAGGCACTTTGCTGGAGTTGTCAAGGGAGTTGGCTGTGACACCTCCTCCACAGGTAAACTACTAAAGACACATTCCACAAGGGGCATTGTCACGGCCAAGGGCTGTGACTGCTGTGATCCCTGATTGGAAGTAGTAGCGGCTAGTCTCGTGGGCTGGCTACCCTTGTTGGATTGCGGTGTCAAGTCCCTAGGGCGCTCAGAAGTGGTCGTGTATTTTGTTTCCCTTTGAGCATTCATCTATGTAGATCGATCTAGTCACATTAGGTTGCTCAAGCATATCCTTGGGTCGAGAGCTACGGATGGTGTCATGTCCCACCTCTTAGACATTTGAAAGGTTAGATGGAGATAGAGATTGGGATTGAGAAGCTGCCCTTGACAACTGCTGTTGTGCTTCCTGTGTCTGTTTGAAAAAAGAGGGCGTGGGAGATCTAGGACTCTTAGGTGGACTAGGCATTGACTGAATGATTTGCTCGAGGCTATTAGACGATTGTGTCATTTTCTTTATTGAGCGATCAACCTTTCCATGAGCAATGTTGTGCCCATGATGCCTGTCATTCTCTTGGGAAATCAAAGGCTTTTTGGGCACTAATGGCTTTTGTGCATGCTTAATGGTTACATATGACCTATGCTTATTAAGCATGCTAGGCCTTGGCTCTTTCTTTTGAATGCTCATGTTTTGTTTCTTACCTGGAGACCTAGAGTTTCTCTTAGGTTTTCTCCTGTGCATGGTTGCTTTTGGTGCAATTTGTCCTTCAGCCTGATAGAGGTGGTTTAGCAGGGGTTTTTGGTATCCAAAACCATCGGTTTACCCGTGTAATACCCTTGAGCACGTAGCAACGCTTTGGATATCCATCACGGTGTCAAAGAGTTTACTGTTCATAATATAAATAATGGGATTATTATGAACACAGAAGAGCTTCACTAGAAGTTATATGGGAAATTTGCATACAAAATTCAGACATTGTTATTCAATGACCACCTTAGTTACACAAGTTCTTTTGTATTTAGCATTTAATTTTCAGTTATACCATGTACATTTATGAAAAATAAGTCTATGGGAACCTATAACTTGGTCATCTGGAAGTAATTGACAGTCTGCAGGATAAATCACATTAATTCAGGTACAAAAATATGGTCAGAACCCAAGAAAGATGCCAAAAGTTGCCAAAAGTCCACTAGGTCCACATGGGACCTAGAGTAACAGACTTAAGTGACCAGCAAGTGACCTAGGCTGGTCAAAAAGTGACCAGGACTGAGCAGGGAGCAGCCCACGTTTTTCAGCGCAAAATGCGGGCTGCACTGTCTGAGGCAAACTGGAGAGAGCTGGAGCTATGGTGCATGAAATGGAGCATGCAAACTGAAGCTCAACAGGCCCAACTATTGAAGATGTAAATATGGTGAGAGCTCCACTTCTCTGCCTCTTTGGTCTGACAAAAAATGCATGCTGAAACAGTCTATAAAAGAGGGAAATCTGAGAGAAGAGTATTCAGCCTGCTCTTATGCAGGACTTCTCTCATCTTGTTTACCTTATTCTTGGTCCAATGAAGCTCGACTTGTACCCAAGTACTTGAGTGACTTTGGGGCAAGCAAAGGGTGAGGATACTGAAGACTTATGGGCTGTTATGGGCTGAAATAACCAGTCATAAACAGGGCAGCCCACCATTATGGTCCATTTTATGAGCAAAAATGGGATTTCTATGGTTGTAATGGAAGGAAATGGCCTCTTTCCTTCAGGACATTGTTCATGAATGATTAGAAGTGCTTTCTCTTGAGTTTATGCACTCATTTTGAACTTGATTATGGGCTGGAATTTTCTGTTTTAAAACAGGGCTGAAGCTAAAATTATACTTTTTCAATTCATTTCATGTATCTTTGGCCCAAATCTTGGATGCATTTGAATCTATCAACAACATACTTGAACCAAAGGGTTGAAATCCATCTATGTTCTTGAAATAAATGCCATTAGAACTTGCATTTGACATTCATAAATGAATTGAGAATCTGAAAATATCTTTTATGATATGATGTATGTATCCAGAGGCATTTAATGTAATGAAGGAAGACTTATTCCTTCTGTTCATGTATGCTAAGTACATAATGAAAAGGCTTGAACTCTTCTTCTGTACCTAAATCATTTCTAGATCCCAGATCTTATTAAACCCCAATCTATTTTCCCTTCCCGAATCTTGAATCCTAAACTCTTCTTCCGCTTTAAAAGCCCTGGTGGTAGACCTTCAACTCTTAACACGACGACAGCGTCGTTGTGCTGACCCTCCATCAATGCCTTCGTCTATAAGGCTTGGGCTTCTTTTGGGATTTTCTACGATATTTGTAAGTCCAAAGCCCATCCTTGGCATTGTCTCTTAACCTTCTTGTTTCAGGCATGGCTTTACTCACTGGTTCTCGTTGTTCGACCTATGCTTGTATCAGTTTTTACAACAAGTCCTTGCTTTCGTTAGTAGGCTTGACTGTTATGTCAGAACCTTCCTTGCCTTTCCCTCGATGTTCGATGAGGTCACCCTTGCTAAAGGTTGTGACTATCCTCACACTGAGTAGCGTCAAGTGTATCCTCTGTGCTACATAGTCAGCCTCACACTTGGTCGCCCTTTTGAAGGGTCTTCCTAGGAGGGTTTCTTTTTTGCATCTAGCACTATTTGGAGGAACATGAAATAGGATAGGCAAGCTTTCCGTTTCAATTATCGCAAGGATTTTGTACTTCCCTATGAGTGCTTGTGGGTGCCCCCATAAGGGCTAAGAGTTGCACTAGTCGGTGTGAGCTCTGGTTGGCCTAGTAGGGTCCATGATTCATAGGTTAAGATATTAAAATTTGCTCCTTCATCAATCAGAGAATCGATAGTATGCTCTCTTTTTGCGGGGAGTTTGACCCTAAGATAAGCAGGTGGTACTATGTCTTCATCTTCTGGGTATTGGCTTGTAAATTTAAGCCTTCTGACAAATTCCCTTGAGTCCCCAACTGCACGACCAGATGTGGATTCTCCATTGATGTCTTGGATCATCAGTGCAGTGCTATTCAATGAGCATCTATCATCAAGACTGTCATATCTAGTCATTCTTGCTGTTGTAGCTTGATGTTGTTGCTTCCCGCTTTGACTAGATGCAGTCCTAATGCAACACATGTGTGTTTTTACAGTGTGGCCTTTTTGCCCTTGTTGGCTATATTGGCCCATTGATGTTCTAGGGTCTTTGTTTCTCTCTGTTCGGGTATGGGCTTTTGGTTGCTCTTTTGCAAGTGAGAATCCATGCTCGTATAGAGCCATTACTACACTAGGGTCCAACTTGGAGGACCTGTCACAGTGCACGTTTTCTCTCCAACCTACTTGGGGGAGGTGCCGAGGGAGCCCCCTCTCTGTAGGGGTCCAAGGGGGGCAGTCCCCCTGGCCCGCAGGGCTGTTACTGTGAACACCATGCATGATTTGGAAGACTGTTTATAGCCAAATTTTGAACTACTTGCTCTAATTTTCAGCCCAGTGATGGATCTGTGATGTACCTTTAGCTCTACATAGCCTTTGGGGTTAATTTCAGGATTTAGATGTGTCAAAATTTGTATCCTAGATACCTGTCCGATTTTGATAGTTTTTTGTCCGATTCTCAGATGTTCGATTTCCAAGAGTCTGATTATCAAAATTGGACATCCGATTTTGGGTTAGTGCAATCGGCCTAGTGGTTCAATTTTGGTCATGTCTGATTCTTGCAATGGTCAGATTCTAGGAATCGAATCGGACAAGGTGGTCCGATTCTAGTAGTCGGACGGTCCGACTCTGGGAGTCGGATCGAAAAAGTGGTCTGATTTTTACGCTAGGTCCGTGGTCCGCTGACTCTCGGTGGTCTGGTCTAGTCCAACTCTGGCAATTGGATCGAAAAGGTGGTCCGATTTTCGGAGTCGGACGGTCCGACCCCAGAGATAGGGCAATCCTATTCTGGGACTCGGACGCTATCGTCGCGTTAGGAGTTGAAGGTCTACCACTGGGGCTTTTAGTGCAGAAGAAGAGTTTGGGATACAAGATTCAGAATAGAATAATGGATTGGGTTTAAATAAGATTCGAGGATTAGAAACAATTTAGGTACGGAAGAGGAATTCAAGCCTTCTCACATTGTATTTAGCATTCATGAACAAAAGGAATAAGACTAACTTGATTACATCAAATGCTTCAGGATGCATACATCATTTCATAAAGGATATTTTTAGATTTCTAATTCATTTATGAATGTCAAAAGCAAGCTCTCATGGCATTTATTTCATGTACAAAGATGGATTTCAATCATTTGGGTCAAGTATATTGAAGCTAGAATCAAATACATCCAAGATTTGGGCCAAAGATACATGAAATGAATGAGAAAAGAATATTTTTAGCTTCAGCCCTGTCTTACAACAGAAAATTCCAGCCCATAAACAAATTCAAAATGAATGCATAAACTCAAGAAGAAGCACTCTTGATCATCTATGAACAATGTCCTAAAGAAAAGAGGTCATTTTCCTCTATTACAACCATAAAAAACCTATGTTTGCTCAGAAAAATGGATCAAAATACTGGGCTGCCCTGTTTATGACTGGTTATTCCAGCCCATAACAGTCCATAAGTCTTCAATATCCTCACCCTTTGCTTGCCCCAAAGTCACTCAAGTACTTGGGCACAAGATGGGCTTCATTGGACCAAGAATAAGGAAGAGAAAATGAGAGAAGTTGTGCATAAGAGCAGGCTAAATACTCTTCTCTCAGATTTCCCCTCATTTATAGACAGTTTCAGCATGCATTTTCGTCAAACCAAAGAGGCAGAGAAGTGGAGCTCTCATCAAGTTATCATCTTCAGTTGTTGGCCTATTAATCTTCAGTTTGCATGCTCCATTCCATGCATCTCATCTCCAGCTTTCTCCCAGTTTCCCTCAGGCAGAGCAGCTTGCATTTTGTGCTGAAAAACACGGGCTGCTCTCTACTCCAACCCTGGTCACTTTTTGACCAGCCTAGGTCACCTGCTGGTCACCTTAGTCAGTTACTTTTGGTCCCATGTGGACCTAGTGGACTTTTTGACAGTTTTTGGCAATATTTTTGGGTTTTGTCCATATTTTTATGCATGAATTAATGTGATTTATCCAGCAGACTATCAATTACTTCCAGATGTCCAAGTTATAGGTTCCCATAGACTTATTTTTCATAAATGTATATAGTATATCTGAAAATTATATGCTAAATATAAAAGAACTTGTATAACTAAGGTAGATATTAGATAATAATACCTGAATTTTGTATGCAAATATCTCATACAACTTCTAGTGAAACTCTTCTGTGTTTATAAGAATCCCATGGTTTATATCATGGACAGTAAACTCTTTGACATTCACCCCCTCCTAACCTGCACATCCTCCGTCATGTGCCATTTCATAAGATTACAGGTCAAGGAGGGTCTTCTTCTTCATCTTCATTCTCTAAGTCTTTTCCTTCCTGTATGTCTTCAAGTAGAGGGCTCATTTCTAAGTCATCAAGTTCATAACTTAAAGATTCCCTTCGTTGGAAGAGTTTGATTCGTTTCCCTGCTATTGGAATCTTGATCATAGTCCCATCCATTTCAGCCAAAGAGTAAGTAGCATTATTATGTACTACTTTTACAACATATGGTCCAAACCATCGCTTGGCTAACTTCCTATAAGCATTATATTGATTATCCAGGCTGCTATCATAAACAAGAACCCAGTCATTCTCTTGAATAGCTCTTGGACGAAGTCAATGGTGCTTATCAATACTCTTCTTATTCTTTAATCTTGCTATTTTTAGCTTTTCAATGGCTAATTTGACATCTTCTGGCCTTCTTTCAAGTTGCTTTATGCGTAAAAACAACAATTCTTCCTTGTTCATGCCTTCATCCCAAGGCAAGATACTCCATGTGACAATGGATTTCTCAATAGGCATAATAGGTGGCTATCCATACATGAGTTCAGCTGGCATATATCCTGTTATTGCACTATGGGTTGTTCTATCATCCCATAATGCGAATGGTAGCATTTTAGGCCATTCCCTCAACTTTCCTTTGCATGATTTTGCTAAAGCTTTAAGAATTGGTTGATGACCTCTTTCACTCTTACCATTGCCTTCAGGGTTGTAGGCTGAAGTAAGAGATAGCTTAATCCCCAATTGAGCAAAGAAATGGCGAGCTTCATTGGCATCCAATTCTCCTCTATCTGCAGTTACTTTAGCAACACGTCCATACCTGCAAAATACTTCTTCAAGTAAAAATCTACAAACAGCATGTGTGGACTTTGTTGTCAAGGCCTTTCCTTCCACTTGATTTGTGAGATCTTCTGTAGCAAGTACTAGATATCTCATGTTCCAAATTCCTATAGGCATGGTTACTAAATCAATAACCCATCTATAGTGAATAGATAAAGGATAGGTAGGCTGAAGCCCATCTCTATGCTTTACCATAGAAAGCATTTGACAAGCATGACAAGACTCAACAAAATGCTCAATGTCTTTATACATGTTTTGCCACCAAAATTTTTCTTTTATTTTGGCAAAAGTACCCCATATGTCTCTATGACCAGCCAATAGGCTTTCATGGAATTCTTGCATGACCTGTTTTTGTGTCTTTTTGTCACCTAGGACACGAACAGGCGCTCTTCCTTTCTTTTTTGCATGCCTCCAAAGGTAGCCATCTTTAAGAAAAAAACCATAGGCTTTTCTCTTAATCCTCTTGAACTCTTCATGAGTCCATTCTTCCTTCTTTGTCATAGTACTCAAAAATTGGCCAATTTTTAGCCAATCATTTGCATAATATTCTTCTTTAAACAAACCATAACAAAGCATGGTATATGCTGTTTTCTAGCTGTCCATTGTCCTTCTTTAGTTGATTCATCCATCCTGCTGATGTAAAAGTTGTATTTGCAGCTGAACCTGTTGTTCTTGCTGCAATTTTTGTTGTACCTGCATTAACAGCTTCATTTATAAACTCTGATTCTTCTTCATCCATTATTTCTTCTTCATCCATATATCTGGCACGTGAAAGCATGTCAGCAACTGGATTATCTTTACCTACAATATGTTTCAAATTAGGATTTAAGGATTTAATATAGGCTATCCATCTTAGCATGGCTATGTCAGGAGTGGAACAGCTGGCTATCATGCCCAAGAGTGGTCGGCAATCTGTCTCAACTATAACATGTGTGCCCATGAAGTACTCCCTGTCACATTTTAATGCAGTTACTACTCCCCAAAGCTCTCTTTTAATTTGAGCATACCTTCTTTGTCGTTCATTAAGAACCTTTTCTCCAAAGCGGATCACATATCTGTTGCCTTCAAGGTCGTCTTGACCAACTGCCCATCCTATTCCAATAGGACTTGTGTCCACTGTGAGAATAATGGGCTGTCCATTAGAGTAGTTGGCCTTCTTTAAGGTGGGAGTTGAAGTCAGCATTTTCTTGAGTTTCCGAATAGCCTGAGTGTGTTCTTTTGTCCATAGAAACCTTTGGCCCTTTCTTAGGAGCTGATAAAGACTTTTAGCAACATGAGCAAAATGTGGTATCCAAATAAGGTAGAAGACACATGCACCAAGAAATCTTCTCACTTCTGAAACATTTGTACATTCTTCTTACATCTTGCTGATTGCATTTATTTTAGATGGAGAAGGCTTTCGGCCATATGGACCACACATATGACCGACCACAATGACTTCTTCAACTCCAAAAACAGATTTAGCTCTTGAAAGAGTAAGATGAACTTCTTCTAATTTAGACAGGATCTGAGCACAATCATTAATATGATCAAAAATAAAATTTCGACATCCAAGTTCATTGAGTTTTTCATTTTTCTCATGAACTTCACATCCTTTGATTGGAACATCATCAAGGAAAGGAAGAGTCAATTGAGGAATATAATCCCTCAATACTTTATGCATGGCATTCATCATGTGAGCTACTAAATTTGTAGCCCCTTGAGGTAGAGTACACATGCATACTAGGTCAAGAGGCATCTTCATTGTAGTAATGTCACGGCTTTCCAAATCAAGCTAAAATTGGTCGTAGCCTGAATATAAGTCTCCCATGGAATAGATTGCCCTTCCTGCAAAAGCTTCAGCAAACTCATCCACAATTGGTCCTGATCCAACATTTCTAATAGTGACTTTATTAACGGGTTGCAAATCTTGAATGAATCGTAAAGATTCATTCTTCTTAGGTACAATAAACCATCGGTTGAAATATGGAGCTGAAGATGGCTCCAATATTCGCATTTTTATCTTTTCATTTAAAAGTTCCAATAACTTAGGCAAATGATCCCTTGGAACCGGGATTGGTTTAAGATTCCAAGGCACATGTGAGACCATAAAAATTACCATTGGAGCCACAATGCTTGAATGCACACAGCCGATTTCATGCGGATGAAATGAAAAGGCTTTACCATGGTTCTTTAATATCTGCATGAAAATTTGTTTTTCAGCTGGCAAGAGGAAAGAGTCTTCACCAATTTTCAGCTTTTGTAGACTTTCAGCTATAAATTGATGGCCAATATCTTTAGGATCACGAAGGCTTGGTTGTTTGGATACCCTTTCTGCCAATCCTTCGCTTTCAGGTGGTAGAGGAGTAGCTACTGACTTGACTTTCTTATCAACTGTTTTATATTTTGTTTCTACTCTTGCTTCATCCTTGTTTGGCTGTCCAAAGGCTTCATAATCTATAAATTCTTGAATTATGTCATACATATCCAATGTACATACCTGTATGGACTGATTTTCAACTTGATTTTTTGCATGAACGGCTGTATAAATTTCAGCCATTGTATCATTATAATTCAGTCCATAAAATAGACCTGAAATTTCTTCGTCTTTAGGTAAAACATCAATTTGCTTCAGTTCTTGCTCCATATGACTCAAATACTTTCTTTCAGCCCTGTTCATGGCTGAAAATTGTTTATAACAGCCCACTCCATTGGTTGAAAAAACCTGCAAATCAGCTTTAGACCTTGCCTCCTTCTCATATGGAGGCAATTTTTTATGACATGATGCACTGCCATAGCCTCCACTTATAGCAGCGCTACCCGAAAACCCTTAAATTCTCGGGCGTTAGGAGGAACGGGATGATCTCTCAATTGATCCCTATTCCGATGGTGATTAACACAGACAGTTAGGAATTGAACAGCCTTATCATTATCCTTGCTTCTTATCCGTGCCTATGATGAACCATCATCAAGAGCCTTTGTCTCTAAACGAGACTCAGAAATAAATGGTTGTCCAAGAATGATTTGATAACTGCAAGAATCTTGAACAAAGAAATGAAACTCATCTTTTACATTACCAATACTAACTTGTACATAAGGACATGCTGCATAAAGATCACCAGAAGAGTTGTTGCCTGCCTTCATGCGCCATCTTGGGTCCACATCAATGGGCCATCCACCATTCTCATAGAGACTTCTTGACATAATATTAATTTCTGAACCATGGTCTATAAGGGCAATGCATGGAGTTTCTTTCTCACTAATTTTAACAATAGTTTCAGTAGTCGCCCTTGCCCAATGGGTACGGGAATAGTGACTACTTGGAATAAAGTGAGTTTCACTTTCTTCTTGCATGTTGTGAAGAAAAGTCTCTTTCTTTTGCATGGGCTGCACTTTAGATTGAGAAGTTTCCACCATTATGGCTTCTTCAGCTTTTGCTTCATAAATGTCTTCATCTTTGGCTTCTATGGCTGCAATCAATTCTTTGATTGCCTCCAATCGAATCCCCTGAGTTTTCAGCTTTTCTTCATCCTGCAAATACACATGAAGTACTTGCAAGAAAGCATGTGCAGATTCTTCAGTTTCCTCACCAACATATTGTCTTTTTCATTTAATTACATCAATTATTACATCACGGAATCCTCGTTTTGCAATACCTAGAATTTCACCTAATGTAAATTCAATTCTACTTCCAAGAATTCTTTCTTCTAGGATCCGTTTAAGATCCGTTGCGGTCTCTATGTCCGACTGCAACTTGCAACTAGGATGTTTGCTTTTTCTTTTTCCCTCTGTCTTCTTTGCTTGAGGGGCATCTCCCATGTCAAATTCTGGCGGTGGCAGATTTTCAGCAGCCTTCTGTTGGTCTGGTTTGCTTCTTGTTATGCGTTTAGTCGGTCCTGAAGAAGAAGGACTGGCAACATCTTCTTCTCTTTTCTTCTATCATGGCTTCTTGATTATTAATTTCAGCTAGCTGAGCAAAATCTGAAAATGAATCCACAGGCTCGGACCATCCGGTTCTTTCCTGAATACATTGGCTGGTCGTGGTTAAATCATCCTTAGTTGCCTTGCCTTGCTCCGTGTGTTCCAAGGCCTGCGTCCACACTTTAGATTTTGCATTAGTTTTACATGCTTTAACAATTTCATTAGTTGGCTCAATTTGCAATCCATAAGTTGCAGCATCAACAGCTGTACCGCCAAATCCTCCAATCTTTTCTTCATGCCGCCGTTATCGAAGTTTGGCTCAAGACGAAGCCCAGTTTTGGTTGCATGAATTTTTCCATCCTTCCAAAATACTAATTTTTGTGCTTCGGCTTCAGGGAATGCTCTGCACTCCCTCTTGTCATGCTGAAGGCTATCACACCAAATGCAGCGTCTTTTAAAGCCTTCTCGTGCAGGTCTTTGGGCGGTTGACCGACCCCTTTCTTCTACTTTAACATCAAGCCTTTCAACTTTAGAATTAATTTCTGTTAAATTAAGATGGAGATCCCGCATGCTTTTAATTAACTCATCCATGACATCCTTCTTTGGAGAAGGAACAACATAATTTCTTGGTTGATCGGCCAAAGAGACAGGAGGTCGAGAAGCTGGAACAGGCTCCTTCATAGAATCAGTTGTTACAGGGGTTGCTCCCCATCTTAGGCGCAATCGCTCTCTTCGAGCAATCATATTAATTGCTTCAGTGACATCACTCCAAGCAGTCTTTAATCCCGACTCAAAGTCAGGGTCTTCAAGTTAGTCAGTCAATTTCTCCTGAAGAGAAGAATCTGCAGCTTTTAAAAATAACTCAATCTTTTGACTTTCCATACCTTGTTGGTCATCAGGATCTAGTTGGGCAAATTTGCTTTCAAACTCTCGATGAAGAGCAATAAGCATCTAGACCCTTATTGGGCCTCTCAACCCATTCGGTGAAGATTTTCTTTGTCATAAGCCAGAATCTTCAAGGAAAAATTCTTCTCGAAGAGCCTTTTTGAACACAGTCCATCCAGCATCTTTTTGGGAAAGACCATGAATTGGGTCCTGGAGGCCATGCACAGCCAGGCGGGCAAAGTAACGACTCCAGGCATGTTGAGGAACTCCAAAGAAGATCATCTTGTCAGTGTAGAGACGGATAAAAGAGGACACATTTTTCCCATTAAATTGCTTGAGCTCATGCCCAACTGCTTCTAAGGCCTTAATGGCAGTAGCATCAATCCATTCTTCTTCTTGTCTCCATTGTTATTGCAATTGCAACTGCTGCTGAAATTGCAGCTGTTGTTGTTGGCTCTCTTGCATTAGACGAACCAACTGTTGCAAAGCATATCCTCCTGAGCTTGATGATTCTCCCATTGGACTTCTTCTTTTGCAGCGGACCTTCACGTCGGGTTCACCACTGTCGTCGCGTTAGGAGTTGAAGGTCTACCACCGGGGCTTTTAGTGCAGAAGAAGAGTTTGGGATACAAGATTCAGAATGGAATAATGGATTGGGTTTAAATAAGATTCGGGGATTAGAAAAAATTTAGGTACGGAAGAGGAATTCAAGCCTTCTCACATTGTATTTAGCATTCATGAACAGAAGGAATAAGACTAACTTGATTACATCAAATGCTTTAGGATGCATACATCATTTCATAAAGGATAATTTCAGGTTTCTAATTCATTTATGAATGTCAAAAGCAAGCTCTCATGGCATTTATTTCATGTACAAAGATGGATTTCAATCCTTTGGGTCAAGTATATTGAAGCTAGAATCAAATACATCCAAGATTTGGGCCAAAGATACATGAAATGAATGAGAAAAGAATATTTTTAGCTTCAGCCCTGTTTTAAAACAGAAAATTCCAGCCCGTAAACAAATTCAAAATGAGTGCATAAACTCAAGAAGAAGCACTCTTGATCATCTATGAACAATGTCCTAAAGAAAAGAGGTCATTTTCCTCTATTACAACCATAAAAAACCCATGTTTGCTCATAAAAATGGATCAAAATAGTGGGCTGCTCTGCTTATGACTGGTTATTCCAGCCCATAATAGTCCATAAGTCTTCAATATCCTCACCCTTTGCTTGCCCCAAAGTCACTCGAGTACTTGGGCACAAGACGGGCTTCATTGGACCAAGAATAAGGAAGAGAAGATGAGAGAAGTCGTGCATAAGAGCAGGCTGAATACTCTTCTTTCAGATTTCCCCTCATTTATAGACAATTTCAGCATGCATTTTCGTCAGACCAAAGAGGTAGAGAAGTGGAGCTCTCACCAAGTTATCATCTTCAGTTGTTGGCCTGTTAATCTTCAGTTTGCATGCTCCATTCCATGCATTTCATCTCCAGCTTTCTCCCAGTTTCCCTCAAGCAGAGCAGCCTGCATTTTGGAAAAATGCGGGCTTCTCTCTGCTCCGACCCTAGTCACTTTTTGACCAGCCTAGGTCACCTGCTGGTCACCTTAGTCAGTTACTTTTGGTCCCGTGTGGACCTAGTGGACTTTTTGACAGTTTTGGGCAATATTTTTGGGTTTTGTCTATATTTTTGTGCCTGAATTAATGTGATTTATCCAACAGACTCTCAATTACTTCCAAATGTCCAAGTTATAGGTTCCCATAGACTTATTTTTCATAAATGTATATAGTATATCTACAAATTATATGCTAAATATAAAAGAACTTGTATAACTAAGGTAGATATTGGATAATAATGCCTGAATTTTGTATCATACAACTTTCAATGAAACTCTTCTTGTTTATAAAATCCCATGGTTTATATCATGGACAATAAACTCTTTGACAATGCACTGGTCCGACTGCACAGTCGATGGCCCGCGAGTTGCACGCGATGCCTTAGATTGACGTCTACTTCACCAAATCATGCTGAGCCGCCTAATTAGATGCAAAGCAACAGAGGGAAACGCTTGGTGTACCTGAAAATGGTGTGGCGCTGGAATCGACCAGCACGCTGATGATCTTCCGGCAGGTCTCTCTCTCTTCTCTCTCTCCTTGGCTCTCAAGCTTACTCTCCTCTCAGAGGGAAGGGTGTCAAATGTGGCCTGTCCTGGTTCTCTAGGCCTCTTATTGCCCCATCCCAGCCTGTCGTGACCTCAGAGGTTAGTCCCTCATGCTCTTCTAGCCAGAAATCTGAATCTATGCCCCTATTTCCCTGTCTCAGCCTGTTATACAGCAACAGAGAACTCTGCTATTTTCCTTATTTTTTCCTATCCTAACCTTACCCCAATCAACAAAAATCAAAATCAGAGATGGAGATGAATGGTCCTACTCTAATATTCAACAACAAATCAAAAACCTACTTGCTAAGGAGATCTAATACCTCTTCAAACTCCCTCACTTCTACCTATCTACCTCAAGCACCGGTTCGGGGAAAACCCTACTGCAATGCTCGATTCGAAGCTCGCAAGCGCTCAAGGCTTGAATCCGTTGGTCCTGGCAATGGAACCAAAATGTGGGAACTTTCGCTCAACCGCCAAGATCCACGGACCACTTATTGTTCAAGCATTCCAAGCCAAGCACTAATGGCTACCTCTCACATAGCCGACGCGCCATGCCTACCTTATGGGTGTAGTGAGCTTACCTCCATGCCGATCAAGTTACCTCCTCTTCCGCGCACTCCGATAGCTCCACGATCCAAGTACAAGCTTCAAGCACGCTCCATCCTCAAGCTCCACGCTCCAAGCTCCATTGCTACGAGCAAGACAAGAGAAGAGAAGAGAAGAGAAGAAGAGAGGAGAAGATGGAGAGCTTCTCCTCCCCGGTCCCTCACCCTCACACACTCACTCCCTCACACTCTCACACTCCCTCTCTCAAGCACAAGCTCAAGCAAGCAAGAAGAAGAAGAAGAAGAAGAAGAGAGCCACTTTTGGCCACACATAAGAATGAGCTTCTCATTCACTTTTCAACTTTATATACAAAACCCTAAATCCCTCTTGGGCGGTCATCCCCTTATCCCCTTTTTTACATAGCCGGCCGTGGCCTAGGCCCTTTTTCCCATTGTCCTTCTATCTTCCTAGCTTCCTTTCCACCACTTGTCTACATTTACAAATTGCACGGGTGAGAGCCTAGCGCTCCTTGAATTAGACCATGATGCACTTGCGCTCTTTTACAAAAGTATTGACTTGCGCTTTTCCTTGCGCGCCTTTCTCCCTTATTTAGGACTTTCCTCCTTTTGCATCTTTGTCTTCCGTTTATCTTTGCCTTGGCCTTTGTCTTCTGCTTTATCTTTTCCGGATTTTCCACCTTCGTTCATTTGAGGGTTAACAACTTCATTCATTTCCCATTTATAAAGCTGTAAAAACAGAGTAGTACTCTGTTCTATCCATCTTTTTCTAGTCTTCCAGGTTTGTTTTTTAGGACAAAAACTTTTGGGAAGGGATGGATTGTAAGAAGATGGGAATAAGGATTTAGTGTAAATAATATTGATATTATGCCATGTCACACTGACATTGGTATAAAAGGAGAGGACATGTAATTTTTCATATGTTTTTGACACATTAATACAATTACAGTCCTTCTCTCCCATCTTGCTCACAACTTCTATGGCTTCTCCCTCTTTTCTATCTTTCTCTCTCCAAATCTAGTCTTTCTCTCTCCTTATCACTCTTCTTTCTCTCTCTTCTACAGTCTTCTCTCCTCTTTCTCTCACTGCATAAGAGAGAGAAAGAAGAGTGAAGAGGAGAGAGAAAGACTAGATTTGGAGAGAGAAAGATAGGAAAGAGGGAGAAGCCATCTTTTCTATCTTTCTCTCTCCAAATCTAGTCTTTCTCTCTCCTTATCACTCTTCTTTCTCTCTCTTCTACTGTCTTCTCTCTCCTCTTTCTCGCACTGCATAAGAGAGAGAAAGAAGAGTGACGAGGAGAGAGAAAGACTAGATTTGGAGAGAGAAAGATAGGAAAGAGGGAGAAGCCATAGAAGCTATGAGCAAGATGGGAGAGAAGGACTGTAATTGTATTAATGTGTCAAAAAGATATGAAAAATTACATGTCCTCTCCTTTTATACCAATGTCAGTGTGACATGGCATAATATCAATATTATTTACACTAAATCCTTATTCCCAGCTTCTTACACCTTTTGTTATGGGTGTGGGCTTTGGGAAACCTAGACAATAGACACTGTGCATTCTCGTGAGAGTGTCGAGCAAAGCCATCTAGGATAATTCCCCAATGGACTACTAAAACGTGCTGCTAGGAAAATGTTAGGTAGACACATGACAGAAATGGTACACAAGGAAGCATGAGAATCATAAGTGCCACTCGGATCAAATGGAAATCCATCCATGGGATCATAGAATCCTTTGTTAGTGGCATCCTCTTCTTCATGAACCTCTTCAACCATCGGGTATGCATCAACATGAAGTAAATTTCTCTCTTGATCTTCTTCTTCTTCAACTTCCACATCTTGAGTGATCACCATATTGATTTTTGAGTTTTTCACCTTATACTTCAACTTATGACCTTGTGACCACTTCTCCCCACATTTGAAGCATAATCCTTTTGCATGCATTTCTCTAATCTTATCGTGAGGAAGGAAGTTGCTATTAAAAATGTTTTGGGATAGTTTAGGAGCATTTTTAACTCTTGAAAAAGTGCCTCGTGTCTTAGCAACATTTTTGAAATTTTACCTATGTTTTTGTGCATAATTTTCATGACGTTTAGAGGTATAAACAATAGGAAAAGTTCACTATTTTGACTGTTATAACCCCTATTTTCTTGCTTTAAAAAAGAGTTTCTTGATTGGCTGAAAACTTGCCCATATTTTGTAGGTTGATTGGAAATATTATTGTCTATACTCCCTTGCTCGAAACTTCATGCATCTCTCTTGTACTTCAAGGATTATCTTTCAGCCAATTGTATGGCCTCATGTAATGTTTTTGGTTGTTGAGCTCCTATCTCAAATGACAGGGTAGGGTCAATACCAAAAATTTATTTATTCAGCCTCACAAAATCTAAAATTCCTTCAATATAGATGGATAGATTCAAGTAGGTGTTAGAATAGTCTCTAATAGACATTCCTCTTTGACCACATGCATACCATCTTCTTTGGAGCCTTTCTTTTTCCAAAGGAGAAACAAAAACTTCAATCATTGCTTGCTTGAACTCCTTCCAAGTGAGAAATTTTTGCCCTATCTTATGCACGTAACACCGCCAAGTATGGTTGTAACCTTCAAGATGAAGAGTCACGAAATAAATCTTGGTTTCTTCACTTCTAGGATAAAGGATGCAGTACAATTCAAGCTTGTTAATCCACTTCTTCCATTCTGAAGGTGAAGCGTTATCCCCTTTGAAACTAGTGATATTGATCTTTTCGTTATATTCTTTTTCATTGTGAGATGACTGCCCATAAGAATGTTACCTCCATAAATCTTTGTTCCATGAGTTTTGCCTAAAATTAGGAGGTCCAAAACCATGAGATGAGCGTTGACCATTTGAAACATGCTCTTTGTTTGGGATGTCATGGGCTGATCTTCGCTCATCATTCCTTCCACCTTTCATGAACTTGATTGTTCACTACATTTCCTTTTTGTAAATTTGAGGGTTGATGATAAAAGTCTTGTAGAAGGGGTCACATCCATGATAATCATTATCCCATCGATTGTTGTCTTGTTCCCCTTTATGTCTATGACTATCTTTTGGGCTACTAAACTGAGGCCTTAGAGTATGAATTCAATAAAACCATTCCAACCTATCCAAAACACTCTCAAACCACTTCCAAACCAATCAATCATCTCATAAAATCAACCATTTAGCTCTCAAAAACTATAAAAAATCAACCAAAAAACAAGTCATTTCAACACTCAACATATCCCCACACTTAATCAGGAAGCGTCCTCGCGACCCAGGAAAAAGGGAATACAAGTTCATTCAAAAGCTCAACTTTGATCTTCAATAAATCCTCAAAAACAATCCATCCAACCACGACCCCAACTTATAACCTATATCTAATATACAAATACAACGAAAGGAAAACCCTTTATACATTAACACTGCTTATCAAACTAGAAAATCACAACAAACTTGTAAAGGATATAAGAGGTTTCTTCTTCTTCGTCATCAGCATCATCAACTCTCCAACCACGACCCCATCACCACAATTCTCCAAATTGTAGCTCGCACGAAATCCAATCCAATACGTTCTTTTTACATAAAGTAACTCACAACACAAACACTACACACAACACATCTGAATGACTCCTCCAAAAAGAGAGATTTTCATTAAAAATCATCCACCATACATTGGAAAGGGTATCAATGATGATGATCCCTCTTGAAAGATTGATGATTTCGGAAATGATCCATAGAGAAGGATTCATCTACAAATGTTTTGGGAGGATTTTGAAAAAACTGAAGACAGCACATCCTTTCCAACAGGACCAGGTATCTGCTAGGTAAACAAAGGGCATGAAAATACAATATATCCAGCTGCTGGGAATCAATGCTCACATTGACATTCATGCACAACTTTGGATTAGGCTTGGAATCATTATGAGAGTGCCTATGTATATACGCCAAATACCAAGCAAAATGAGCAATTAATCTCACTGAAGGATCTGCAGACTGCGAATACTGCTGAGCAAAATGAATATAGTTCTGATAAGCTTGACTGGCAGCTGTCCATTCTCCTGGAATTACTGGCCAGTTTATCTGAGGTCCTGTAAGGGAATCATTCGAGCTCCATCCCCTTCTTCTAGAAATCTGATGATCAAACCCGTCATAGTCACTAACCAACTGAGGTGGTTGAGATATAGAAGTGTTAGGAGAGGGAAGTGGAATAAGGAAAAGTGGATGAAGTGAGGGGTAGGTAAAATCATAAAAGGAAGAATGATTTAAAGAAGGAGTGGCTGAAATTTGTATGGAATCACTTAAAAAGGGTGTTAACTGATAAATAGGAAATGTAGAAGGTACATGAATGGATGGAGAAGGACATGGTGGAGAAGGGGAAAATACTCTATCCTCAATAAAGGAAGAGTATGTAAAAATGGGAATTTGAGGGAAAGATGAAGGTTGGAAAAGAAGGGGTCAAATAGTTGTGGAATTAGATTGACAAAGGGAAAGATATAGATCATATCGGTGAGCCATTTGTTGGTAATACAGAAGGGTAGGAACAGAAGGTTCTAAGAGAGATCTTCTATGATAGGCATCAAAGAAGGTAGAATCAAATGGATTATGTTTTGAAAGATAAGCTAAGAGATCCACCCTCAGTTGATTAGTACTCTGGGCATAGGTAGGGGATGTATTCTGTCTTTGATTCAGGACCACAGAATCAATCATGGTATGCTAGGAATTATCAGTACAATTAACCACTTTGGAGGAGTAACTCTGAAACATGTCAGCTATATGCAACTCCAAATGGTTGACATACAAAACAGCTTGTAGAACCACGTCTCCCACATACCTTGCCATATCCACCTCATCTGGAATTAACAAGTCTCCTCGTAGATACATGTAGGACATCAACATGGTATCTGTCGTGACAGAATCTTCAAACACCATCCTGACCACCTCTGTCAACAACTCAGCAGACCAAGCCCCACTCCATCCATCCTCTGGAAGAGGTAAATCCATCGTAGAAAGCTTCATGTAGAAGGCCAACTTCTGTAAGTGGTAGTGGACAAAGAAAGAATGGTCTGGAGGAACATATTCTTGAAACTGCTCAAATGTAGACCATAACAAATCCATTCTGGATTGCAATCTTTCCACTTTATCTTGGAAAAGAGGACACAAGGTAGCCTATCTCTGAAGAGCAGCCAAATCCTGTTGTGAGAGAGAAGGAATCAAGGGAACATTAGGGCTTGGAGGAACAGATCGT